>NW_006433378.1:17282919-17360883 GCF_000325575.1 Pteropus alecto | reverse complement strand
ATATAGTCCCTCATCAGATGATTCTTTCTTCCTTTAATTGCAATCTTAGGGCAATAATTACCATCACTTAACATTAATCTCAAGTCTGTAACTCACTTCTAATTAAGTTCCAGTCTTTTTATGCACAACTGTCCAGTGAGCTTGCCCTTACCTCAAACAAAATTTATTCAAGAGGAATCAATCATTTTCAACCTAATATTAGTTCCTCTTATCATCATCTATATCTGCAGTTACTGCTAATCTTCCAATATCACAGCATCCTCAATTCCTTTTTTATCCTTTGTGTGTTTCTCTCTCTCTGTCTCTCTCTGTCTCTCTCTTTTTCCTCCCCCCCTCCCCCGCTTTGAGAAGCGCCACAAGAACATGTCCGTGCATCTGCCTCCCTGCTTCAGAGATGTCCAAATTGGCGACATTGTCACAGTAGGTGAGTGCCGGCCCCTGAGCAAGACTGTACGCTTCTACCTGTTCAAGGTCACCAAGGGTGCCAGCACCAAGAAGCAATTCCAGAAGTTTTAAGACTGTAGACTTGCCCGTCTCTCATCATTGAATGCTCCAGGAAATCAGTTATAAATTATCTATCGCATGTCAAATTTTTCTACTAGCTATTTAATTGGGATATCACCTTCTCCGGATGCTGTGAGTGTCACAACTAACACAATCTTTTGAACCTATTGCCTACTGCTTCCATTTGGCCACTTGCACTCCCATCTTCCTCAAAGATATTATATGGATTCTCAAACAGTTTTCTCACTCTAGATTCATCATACCTAGAAAAATTCATCTTGTATATCCCTATAACTTAAACTCTTTTTCTATCCAAGCCAGTTTTACTGTACTATAGACATTTCCCTTCCCACACCTTTGCTCAGAATCCCCTGCTCAGTATGCCTTTATAGCTTTTCAACAACCCCAAATTTTACCTGTCTTCTAAAAGCTTGCTCTAATCTCACATCTCCCAAGATCTGCACAATTCTGCCATGAAATCTTTTCTTCTAATATAATAGTACCTCCAATAAAACATGCAAACTAACTTGGATTCTTTTTATATACAAAAGCTCTGGACAACTGCATTAGTTAAAATGGGCTATTTGTGGTATATTAATAAACAATCCCTGAACTTCAGTGACTTAACAAAAGTTCATTTCTCATCTGTACTGTATGTCTCATGTGGGTTATCAGGTAACTCTACTAAATGATCACTTCTGTAATCCAGCAAACAAGGGATCTAGTATCTGTCTGATTTAGTATCTGGTGCTGCATTATCCTCAGTGGTCACGTGAGGCAAAGACAGAAGCTAGACAATTATGCAGGGGATCTTTACTTCCTCTGATCAGAAGTGGCACAACTCATTTCAGCTCACATGGTGTCATCTAACTGCCAAGTAGGCCATAAACTGTGGAGGAGCAGCAGAATACTTGGTGAGCTTTACTGTTTCCATTACAGTGAATTTGTATTAATAATCTCAGTATAGCTGTGTAAGAGGAGTTTTCAACTCAAGCATTGCGATGTTCTGAAAAAAATGAGGACTATGACTGCCTCTCCCAACAGACTCATTGATGTCAGAGACCAGGTGGAAAGCAACATGATGGAAGCCTGACCTTGGACTCTTAAGGCCAAGAGCCCAGGTGCATTAGGAGTTCTCTACTCAGCATGGATGAAAGGCTGCCATTTACTGATGTTGAGCTAAGCTGATCAATAAAGATGGCCTAGAATGTAGCCGATGTGATACAGCCAGCTTACCTCGAGCTTCCAGAAAAAGCATTGAAAGATATGAGCTAACAGGTGTCTTGTTCTGCTGTTTTACTTCTTCTAGTGTTCTCCACAATTAGAAAGAATTCTATTATAATAGGCATTGCATCAGATGAATTTCCCCTGTGTACTCTATTATCAGAGGATACTTAAGGCTCCTTCAAAGGGGAAAAGAACTTCTTCATTAGAAAACCATTTGTGGATGGGTAGAAAATATTTCTTCTTTACTCCTGGCCTTTTCTTCTATGTAGGGAGTATTCTGTCGTCAGACTCCCAGTTTCCCTCATCCTGTCACTCTTCCCACACACCTTCTCTAACTGGGAACAGCTTATCTAACTGGGCAAGTAAAGCCAGCACCTTCCTTCTCTTTTCTCTTGAGAATCAGCTGCCCACGTGTTCTTGAGTATTCAGCGATGTTAATAGATTTTTGGTCAGTTACTAGAATATGTAACTACCACTAATTTTTGTATGATAACTTGGTTATTTACACAGAGTCCAAAAAAAGCAAAATATAAAAATCAATTTTAGCTTAATATTTCTACTAGCATTTTCTATAACCCATAGACATGCAATAATGTATAAATTTGGAATCAGATATCGGGCTTGTTCAGGGTGGCATGGCCGTAGACACTCGAAGTACTTTAAACCTTCAGGAAATGTAAAAAAAAAAAAAAGGCCACCAGTCTTAAAAGCTAAAAGATATTAAACAGACATGGCTGCCATAGAAATCAATTTCGAATGTGTTATGTTGGACTGAAATAGAAGCCCTTCTTCTGCACCTCTACTGCTTAATATTTACAAGCTGCTAAGAGGACGATGTATGCATTTAAAGGTAAAAGAAGCCTGACGTTCGTCTCCCATCTCCTTTTACTTTTCTCTTCCTTGATTTACATTTACTTGAAGGTCACATAATGACTATCTGTTTTTTAGTGCCACCTTTTGGGTGGTCTTGTTATTACATAACATCGAAATTTAAAAACTGGAAATTCAGTGTGTATGGGGAAGGAACACACACGTGTTAATTCAACTCTAGTATATTAAGTTTAAGCCCTTAGATGTTCACATTAACTGTGTAGCTTATTAAATAAGAATTTTATTCACTTATGTTCTGTAATAAAATAAGAGTTGTAAAGTCTTATTAGAGGTTTTAAAATTATGAGATTCACTCCCTGTACATCCCATCTGTTACATTCTGATCCCCCAACACAAACCCCGGCTCTCACATTCACGTAAACTTTGAGCTAAATTATGTCTACTCTTTTATTTTTAGAAAACTTTAAAACAGTGGTCAACCATGACTGCTTAGAAGAGCATTGGTAGAGGCAGAAGCAGAGGCTTTTTTGATACCTTACCATTTGTAAGTATGAAGTTAAAAATCAAACCCAGGTCTCATAATCCTTATTCCATGAATTACAATTCTGCACTTCAAAGAAAGCATTGGCTCCAACCAACGTCCTCTTTTACTCACATCTTGATCAACTTGTTTGAATTCCAGGTGAGATGAGAAATCTGTTCTCAAAATTTCACAACAAACTGACAGACTTGACCACTCATATCTGGTATATTAAAAATTACAGTTCTGAATTTGGCCAGTAACTAAAATCTCTCTGCTTTGGGTTAGAAATGGAAAACATTTCATTGACTATGACCAGCACCTGCCATTGACTAATACAAATCATTCATGAAAAGAGTCTATTTGGCATATTATGAAACCATTCATGATTCCAAGAATCCCATTCCTGTATCTAGCTAGATCATTGAAAAATCAGGAACCTAAAAATATTAACTTAATTGACATAGAAAATATTTCACAAATGTATAATATAATTTTCTGTCTTAGCTGAGGTTATTGGTAATCACTGCCAGTAGAGAAGTAAAGCAAAGAAAATGAAAACAAATGCAAGGTACATAAAGGAAATATATGCATCACACATGCTGAGGTAATAGGCAAAAAGACTCACAATCAGACATCATCAGACCTAAACATTCTTAAGAGAAGATTTTATACAAGTCTAATATATTTATGTGCCAGGGGGTTTTATAAAACTTAGAGGAAAATTAAAAATTTGTCTCTGATTTTAGTAACTTTAGTACCTCTAGCATAATTATGATTTTCATTTTGCTCTCAATATTTATTAACTTACATTTAGTTTATTGTATAAGTATAAAATTATATGGAAATAATAAATTCATACATGTTCTGGAAAAGTGGAATTTATAATTTATATATTTATTATAGTATTGTTTATAGTTTATAGAAAGCTATGTTTCCATGTCTACAAACTATCTGACTTAGAAAAAAGGACTATCTACATAAATAGAGATGAAACTTTGAAATATCTGAAAAAGTGGAGAGAGAGTAAAACTTGAACCACACAAGGCTTAGGTGGATCTGAGGAATTGTGGAATAAAGAGTTACCTTATTAAAGAATTTTTAGAATTGAATTTGTAACAAATATATATAGTTTTGCTAATAGCATAGAGGGTACAGCATGCAGTAAATAAGAGATCTTCAACTCATACTCAGAAGTAGTCAATTCCCCAGCATTATGCTGAACAAGGTTTTCAAGCCAAAAGATAAGGAAAACTCAGAGAAGATAAGAGAAATAAAGCAAAAATGGTTAAATGATTAGAGAACATACGCTTTAAGACATGGAATTATTTGCTCTAGAAAAAGAGAGCTAAGATCAATCCTCAATTTCGATCTTGGCTACTAGCCAGAGGATGCAATCACTAGATCTACTGAACGCAAAACAGATGGAATTAATTGTGACGCCGGAAAGATGAATGAGAGATAAAGAAGTATTCCTGATCATGGAAGCTATGAAGTTGTTGAAAGTTCAAGAATGTTTTTGTTTTTAGCAAATAAGAAAAACAATGTGCAGAACCGCATGTTTACCATGTCCTCGATTTTCTTTAGACTATCCCCACATATACTAGCATCCTTTAACAGTATGTCCACTTTGGGATGTTTCTAAACTTCATATAAATAGAATGATACTGCATATATTCTGCAATATACCTTTTGTTTGCTCAAATATATATTTATGTAATTAATCTAGGTTAAGTTTTTTGTTTTAGTTTGAGAGCTATCTTATTTTCTGGTACCACAAGATATTCCAAGCACATCTTTTATTTTCCCTGCCTAATAAACCCCTTTGCCAAGGAACCCTGGTTCCCTTTACTGTTTTTCATCCCTACGATTTTGCTTTCTCTATAATAGTATATAAATGAATCAAGCAATATGCCATCTTTGAGTTTGGCTTCTACTTAGCAAAATATATTTAAGATTTATCCATGTTGTTTAACTCAATTGTTTTTTTTCCTTTATATTGCTAAATAAATAAACATTTACTAGATAAAGGACATCTGAGTTGTTCCTAGGTTTGAACAATTATGAATAAAGTTGAGATAAACATTCATGAAAAAGTTTTTATGTTTATAGAGTTTTTTATTTATCTTGTAAAAATATTGAGGAATAGGATTGCCGGGTCATATGGTAAATACATGTTTAACTTTACAAGAATAGAATAGAGAGTTTAGAAATAAATTCACATATAAATATTCATTTAAATTATGATAACTCTACTAATGTAATTCACTGGAGAAAGAATAATCTTTCCAATACGATGCTGTGGTAGATTAAAGATGGCCACAAATTTGTGGACAGTCCCGCCATTGAGATGTGGTCAATCTCCCTTCCTTTGAATTTGAGCTTTCCTGTGACTGCTTTCAGCAACAGAGTATGCAGGAAGTGAAATTATACCAGTTCTGGACCATAAGTGGGCTAGCAGCTTCCACCTGTTCTCTTAGAACCATAAGGCGCTATGTAAGAAGTCCGACTACTCTGAGGTCACCTTTCTCCAAGCAAGGCAGGGCAGATTGAGGTGAGACATAATGTGGAGATGAGAGAGAGAGAGAGAAAGAGAGAGAGAGAGAGAAAGAGAGAGAGAGAGTCCAAGGGCCTAAGCATCAGACATGAATGAAGAAGACATCTTGGAAGCAGCTCTTAGAACCATAAGGCGCTATGTAAGAAGTCCGACTACTCTGAGGTCACCTTTCTCCAAGCAAGGCAGGGCAGATTGAGGTGAGACATAATGTGGAGATGAGAGAGAGAGAGAGAAAGAGAGAGAGAGAGAGAGAGAGAGAGAGAGAGTCCAAGGTCCTAAGCACCAGACATGAATGAAGAAGACATCTTGGAAGCAAATCCTTTGGTCTCAGGTGCTCCAGTTGATAACACAGATCAAAAATGAACCACCTGAACTGCTAAGCCAAATGATCGTCATGGGTACAAATAAAATGTGGCCTTTACTTCACTTCATACAGTCGAACATTAATCTGAAATAGATTATAGCTTTAAATGTAAAAGATAAATTATAAAATATCTAGGAAAAACATTGGAGAAACTCTTTATGACCTGGGATTATGCAAAATTTCTTAAACAAGAGACAGAAAACACTAAGCATAAAAGGAAAAGTTGATAAATTGTGCGTCATTAAAATTAAAAACTTTTTTTCCCAAAACAACTGAAGTTTTTTATTTAAATTGCTCAAACATTAAAAAAGGGGTACATATGCTTCGAAAGCTCTTTAAAAAATACCTCTGTTACCTATTAATCTAATTCTCTCACAACTTGTGGCTTCTTCTCCTCTACCAGTTTATAAAATTCCGAGAAGAACTCCACGTCCAGTTCTAGCTTTTGTGCCCTTTGGCCACCTAGTCTTCTCTACTTCTATCACAAAATCTAAAGAACTAGTCTGATGCTAGCAGAACCTGTCTCAGAGAGCTGGGGAGTATAAGAAACCAAGTGATCAAAGCCAGAAACTTTTGGAAGCAAGGGAGATAGAAAAGCCTGGAAATATTAGACATATACTTATATCTATATATATATCTTCTATTCTATATCTTTACTGATCTCTTATCTCTGTCTCTATTTCTGTCTCCATCTCTGTCTCTGTCTATCTCTATTGAGGAAGACACAGCCGAGGACGAAAGGAAAACAGAGATAGCGCCCTGATGGAACCGTACTCAAGTCCTGCATTTATTCCATTATCCTATTAATTTTTTATCTGTCTTCTCTGTACTCAAGTCCTGAAATTCTACCTGTATAAGCTGGTAAAATTCTTTCTTGTTTAAGCCATGTTGAGTTACATGTGTTACTTGAAGCTGAAAAGGTTCTAACTATTCCAAAGTATCATCAAATGTCAGGTATGGCCTTTTACCTCTCTTCTCTACCCCTCTTTCTCAAACTCCCTCCCTTTTTTTTTAACTCCCCTGTGGTTGTCCCTTTCTCTCTCTCTCGCTCTGCAGTATCTTCTATTCTGAATTTGCTTTCTTCCTATTTATAAAAACTGCCTTCATCTGAGAAAAAAAATATATATATATATATGATCTGGAGATTCAATGAACATTTTCATGACTTGACATGAAATGTCTTTCCTCACATTTCAGTATGTCTGGCTTCTCCTTACCAGGAAGATCTGCAGAAAAGCCTTCTTGAGCACTATGTAAAGTTGTTGTCCCTCAAGCCATTCTATTCCCTTACTTTGTTTAAAAAAAAAACCCTGGTTTCCTAAAGACGCAGTATTTCAAAAAGTTTGCCACAGATTGAGATAAAATATTCACAACATGTATTTTGTTAGAGTTTTCATCATATATCTTTTCCAATCTTTATTTTTAACCTATATATGTATATTTTATGCTTCTTAATTAAGCCATGACTCATGTAAATATCACATAGGTGGTTCCTTTCTATTATTATTTTAATTTGATAGTTTTCGTCTAACTGGAATATTTAGCATACTCTCATTTCACGTACCTTCTTATAGTTATTTGCTTCGTTTTCTTTTTATTCCATTATCCTATTAATTTTTTATCTGTCTTCTCTGTAATCACAATCATAAGGAGAGATAAACAAATCTTAAAAGTGTACATCTTTCTCTCTGACTTTTAAGATTTTTTTCTATAATTACTGTTTTATGATGTATATAAGTGTGGCTTTTTGTATTTATCTCCTTTTGATTTCCCTGATATCTTTCATGAGATATTAGAAAACTCTCAGCCATTATTTCTTCAAATGTTACTTTTCAACCATTCTCTTTTTTCCTCCTTCTAGTTTCCAATTATATACATGTCACACTGTTTTACCGTGTATCACGTATTTCTTATGCCGCTTTTTAAATATTTTTTTCTTCTTTCAGTGTTTAAGTTTGCATATTTTATATTGTCCTGATTTATAGTTCTCTAATCCTCTGTTATGTGCTGCTGAGACTTCTGCTAAACCCAAATTGTTTCTAATATCAGATATATTATTTTTCAGTTCTGTAGTATGCATTTGTTTTGTTTTGTTTTTTGATAGATTATATTTCTCTTGTAGAAACGTCACTTTTTCATTCATTTTTCATATCTTTTACTCTACTTACTTAAACATTTTGATTATCATTGTGATTTTTAAATCAGTTTCTAACAATGCCAATATTAAGATAAACTGTGGGTCTGATTATTTATTTTTTCTCTTTACTCAAAAGAAATTCTTTCTTCTTCACACGAAGTATAATTTTATTTTTACATGCCAGACATGATGTTTAAAAGAAAGTAGATATTCAAGTCAGTAGCATTTCCCTCCCTGAGGAAGTTTCCTTTGCTCTTTGTCCGGCAGATAGAATGAAAAACTGACTACTTCAATCAACTAAGCATTTTGGTTAGAGCCAGATTGCAGTTTTATTTATATTCATTTCACTTCTGGCTATACTTATCTCTCAGGAAAGACCTGCCATATGTTTATTGCAAGTCCTATTTCTAGAAAGTTTTTGGCTTCTAGGTACTTCCATCCTAGCCTTCCAGTACTCGGCAATAGTACCATGAGAGAAAATTGAAAGGGAAACATTTAGCATTCTTCCAGACTCTAATCCTTCACTCTACCCCCAAGCAGCTATCAGAAGCTCTGCTGTTTCTCTTTTACCCAAAAGAATCTCTTTGCCTATAGCAAGTCTAATCCTTATCCCACGGTCAGTCTCAGCAAACCCTCTCAGGTTGAAAAATTACCACCCATCTCTGCTCACTTAAGAATTGTTTTCCCTCTCTGGAATACAGCTCTTATATTTAGAACTATGCAGCCATACCTCACTAATGTGTTTCAGAAATAATTATTTTCAGTTTTATTTGGCTTTCTAGTTGGTATAATGGAAGCAATGGTCTGCTTCTACCTTCCATATCCCATCGGAATTTTTCCATTTAATTATTGCTTTCAGATAAGCATTTTTTATAGAAGTGTCATGTACCCCTCTCTTCTTCCATATAAATTTTAGAATCAGTTTTTCAAGTCCACTAATAAACTGATGAGGTTTTTATTTTAGTTGCATTTCATTTATAGATCAATTCAATTAATAACTACTTTCTTTAAATAAGTCTTTTAGTCTATTAATATATCTCTTCATTTACTTAGATCTTCTTTAATGTCTTTCACTAAAGTTTTATATCCATAAAAGACTTATGTATCTCTTTGAGATGTATTCCTATATGTATTTTATTTCCTATATAGTTATAAATGGCATATCTTATTTTATTTCATTTTAAAATGTTTATATAGTATAAAAATGTAAATGAATTTTGTATATTAATTGTATGTGCAAAAAAACTTGCTACTTTTGCTCATTAATCCTAATTACAAAGTATTTAATGTTTTCTATAATTACAATCATAATTTTGCATAACTGTATTTTCTCATACTTTCCAATAAGAATGTTATTAAAAATGGTGATGGCAGGAACCTTTGATTAGTTCATACATGGATTGTTTCCAATTCAGTTTTCTCCATTGAGTATATTTTTTGTTGTAGAATTTGTATACAAATTTTTAATCAGGTCAAAGAAGTCTCTCTTATCTTTTGTTTCCTAAGAATTTATTTACAATTAATAAATTTTATTTAGACTATTCTATAGCTTTTAAGGCAATTGTCATAGTTTCTCCTTCAAATCGCTAATGTAGTAAATTACATTCGTTGGTTTTCTTCTATTAAGCCTGCGTTGCATTTCTGAATTAAACCACTTGACCAAAAGGTACTTATCTTCTTTTTTATTCATTGCTCCGATAAGTTCATTAATATTTGGCTAAACATTTTGCATCAATGTTATGAATAAGATGACCTGAAATTTTTATCACTCTTTTAGGGGACTCTTGGTATCAAACATACTATTCTCATATGATGAGCTTGAATGTTCTCTTTTTACATACTTTGGAGTCATTTATGTTATCATTTTAGCTGTTGATTCACTCCCTAGAAAAAATTTCCTTTGAGATGTTTCTTCTTCCTGATGTGTGGATTTTAGATTTTCTTTTGTGAGTCTATTGTAAGCAAACTCATTCAGGTTTTCTTTATCTTAAAAGGTCATTCTTTTGCTCTCATTCTTGTCATTTTATCCAGCATGCAATTCTGCACTGATAGTTATTTTGTCTGTGTATTAAATTCGTCATTTCACTTTCTTCAAGCTTTTATTATTGCCGTTGAGAAATCACCTCATAACAGAGTGAAATGCTCAGTCTCTCTGGCTCCATCTCATCCAAGCCTGCATGATGCCCAAGGTCCTGATGTTAACGCCTCCTACTTTAGACTCGCTAATCATTAGAGGAATTCTGCTTGGGGCTTGAGTTTTCATGAAAACAGCCCCTCCCATTTTCCCTCCTCTGGACATAAAAAAAAAAGCCTGAACTCTGTACTTTTCCTTAAAATGAATTTGAGAGACTACTAGGCCTCCTATCTTCTCTATTGGTGCCTTCTCAGTCAATAAACTTTTCCTCGCTCCAAACGCTGACATTTTGAGTTTGGGCCTTTCGAAGCATCAGGCTCACGAACTTTGACCAGTAAAAAATCTCTCTGAATAATTATCGTTTCTCTAAATGTAATTATCTATACTGCTGGTTGGAGTTTTAAATTTTCTGTTTGTCTTTGGTCATCTGAATTTTTACTGTTACGTTTAGGTGTAAATTTCTTATATTTAAGTTTACTTTGTCTTCCATTTTTCTTAAACCTGTCTCCTTTATTTTTCATCTTATAGACTGTTATATTCTTGGAAATTTCTCCATTATCTCTCTATAGTTCACAAATTTACTCTTCATCTGTCTAATCTATTAAACTCATTTTATTCGGATTTTACGCTTGGTCATTTTATTCACTTTGGAAATATATTGTCAAACCATTATTTTATATTTTGTGTTTGATAATTCCAATATCTAATTTTGTGCAAATTTGATTCTGGGTTTGTTTTTTTTTTCCTGCTGGCTCTCACACAACATGGCTTTGCTTATTGTTTTGTTTTGCTTTGCTTTTGTTTTTACTGTGAGCTAATATTGTTATAGATAGTATTTGAGCCCTGAGCTGCAGTGATTTTCATGAGAGAGGGCTTTTGTCTGGTCCCGCAAGGTCCCAAGGACACTCTTAGCCAGGGACCACATTATACTGAATGACTGTATGTTGAGTATTAAGATCACCCGGGAAGTATGAATTCAGTCAGCAAAACTAAAATCTGAATGCTTGTGGTTACAAAGTCTAAAAGAAAATTTTTAATTCCCCTCCATAAGGTATTGAAGTTCAAGACAAACTATTTTTCTCATCTTCTCTTGAGAGGTGCAGGTATGGGGTGTGGCGAGATGATTCCCCTGTGAGCAGCCCACCTTGCGTAGACCTGGGGATGATCTGTGTTCCCTGCTTCCAAACCTTTCCCAAAAACAAACCTTGTCCATGCAGAAGATGCCCTCAAGGGGAACCGACTTCTGAGTTATGTTTCCTTCTGTTGTTCTTGACCTCTAAGAATTCCTTACTTTCTTGTCTGTTCACAGATGCATTCGTGAAGATTTATTTTTAATATTCCCTCCAGCTTTTTCAGTCGTTTTCAGTAGAAGGAATCTTAAGGCAATCTGGTTCATTGTACTACCTAAAACTGAAGTAAAAAGCACCCATTTTTCAATTCTGTATTATGAATACAACTGTCAAACAGTCTTATATTAAAGAGTTCTCATAGAAATTAAATAATCGTTCTTTTAAACTATGAAACATAAAGAAAAAACATTAAAAACACGTCTCCAAATAATTCCTTCATTATAAAATAAATGCATTTAAGAATTATGCCCTCTTTTGAATCCCATCATGGGCAGGTATCATTTTTCTGTTAGCCTTAATAATTTTAATTTTAATTTAATAATTTTATTTTAATTAACTTTAACTTTAATTAATTTTAATTTTTATTTGAAATAAATATTTGTTGATCAAGTGTCTGGAATTTAAACAAAAAGTTTGCAAGTGCATTAAGACAATGCCTAGTCTAGAAAAATTTACCCTCCTCTGGGTAAATTGTATAAGTAACCAAACAATTTGATAGAAACAAAAGATAATAAAAAGAACTATGGCTAGAGCCACAAAAATAGAAGACACTTGTTACCTCAATCTGTCTCTTTGTATGTGGGGGAGGCACTGGCATCATCTGGCATTTTTTCAATGTGGAGTTTGTCATAAGAGCGTATTAAAACTAAGCAGTTTTCAGGCACACAGGAGAGTTAAGGCTGTTCTGGGATTTAGGAAGGGATAACAGAAAAAGTAAAGGTACAGAAATACAAAGCAGCATTGTGAGTGCAGGAAACAACAAATAATGTGGAACTGTGACAATTTAAAAGGTAAGAAGGGCCTGTGGGAGTTGAGATTGCACCCATTGTCATGGGCCATGGAAGGATTTTGAATTGTGACTTCTAGATGATTGACCAGAAAGCATTGGCTGAGGCAGCATAGGAGTAAACAAATTCATACAACAGAAATATAATTTTTGAAAATTGTGGGGATGGATTATGCAGAACATATGTATGTACTTTTTCTTTATTTTTAACTGTATTTTCTTATTTTTGATTTATCATTTTCTAGAAATTTTTCTATGTATTTCTATAAAACATTATTTTAATGAAAATGTATTATCACTAGGAAAATCAATTTGCTTTACAGTGTGTGTGTGTATAAACATATACATGATATATATATATCTTATGCATATTTACATAGTTTTATAAAGCATGCAATACATAATGTTTTATAATCTTTTTATTAACTTAAAGAGATGTCATAAAAATTTGCCATGCCAGTAAGGATTCTTTTTACAGCATTTTTTTTTCTTCATAGCATTAAGTCATACACTTCTATTCTAATTTATTTAAGATTTCTTATGTTGGAATATTTTTTTGGTTCTTCACTATTAGTAAAGAAAAAGATCCCACAGGGAACATCATCAAACATAAATGCCAAACACATCCTTAAGTATTGCCTTAATTTACATGGCTAAAAAACATGTAAAAACTTCATGGCATATTTCCAAGTTGACCTTCAAAAAATTATACTCATTTTCTCTACTCAAAAGAGTGTAAGAGAGTACCAGTTTCCCCATACTCAATTCAGCATGGGAATGTATTTTGAGATATAATTTTGATTTATTTCGTTATTAATGAAGACTGTTTTCATTTGTTTACAGGCCAACTATGATCCTTCTTTGGTGAATTGTCTATTTATATTATTTGAAATTTTCCATTGTGATTTTTAATAATTGTTTTTGTAAGTGAGCTCTGTATTCCAATAACACGAACATTTTGTCATGCACATGTTAAAGAAAAAATATTATTTGATAATGAATAGTAAGGCAGACTTTATTCAAGTGGACCACAATGATAGGTGTATCTAATATGTAAAGATTACAATGTTGCATTGTTCTATCCTAGACTATCGCTTTTTAATCTACTATTAAAGTTTTACTTTATGTCCCTGAATAAAGCCTCGTAGGTTTTATTTACAAAGAAAAGTAAGATGTTATACATTTTAAGCTGTTTAGAATTTGTTGCTATTGAGAATAAATTTTTTCCATTATATGTTATGTTTCGTTCAGGGGATGAGAAATATATAAAAATTCTTGATGTTTTTGTAACCGTATTGTTACCCTAAAGCTAACTTCATAAAACCACCCTGATAATCATATTTTTCATTTTGTTCTCTTGGGTTTTCTAAGTAATAAACCATCATATCATATCATGACTGTCACAGTGGAACAGGGGTATAATTTACAGAAAACTGTGCACACTACTGAGACAGGGTACAATTTACTATAACATCAGAAATGTCATGACTGATTACACATGAACAGATGAGTTTCTATAATGTGGCCAGCAGCTGATGACACAGCATGATTTAATAAGATCACCCTACAGATCCTTAGAGACGTTCCTTTGTTCATTCTCATAAGCAGAGGCTATGGGTGCTAGGGTACCAAATATACCCTTCTGCATCCTTTCAACTGTTAGAGACTGACTATGTTATGTGTATGCCTACTTACCAGCTGCAGCTTGGGGCAAAAGTCTCAGAATATTCTTAACAAGATGTTAGAGAAATCAAAGATTAATTTTCTTCCAGAGTAAATGATCCAGGCATATTAATTTATATGGAGGAAAAATACAGATTTAAGTTTATATCTTGTCTTTTCCTCAACATATAAATAAAATATAGACTTTCTCTTCCTCTCTTCCATGTTCTTCTTTCTAATAGTTTTTTCTTAAGGCATTTGCTAGAATTTCAAAATCAAGTTGAATAATAATGCTAATAACAAATATCTTTGTTAGTCTTTATTTTAATGAGAATAACGTTAGAGCTTTTCAAATTAATTTGATACAGACTGTGTATTTAGTTATTCCTTATCATATTAAGCAAATTCTATTTTGTTTCTAGAGGGTAAAAGGATTTAATTTCATTAAATTCAAAAATGGATGAATAAATATTTCAAATTCATTTTAGCACCTATAAATATAGTTTATGAGTTTTATTTTGATTTATTGATATGTTTAGTTATATTAATAGATATCTGTATAATAAATCATTTTTGTATTCTTGGAATAAATATAGCATTTACTCTTTTAATATATTCTCCAATTTTTTAAGGTGAAATAACTAATGAATCAGCTTGGCATGATACATTGTATAAAAAAAGAATCATGAAAGACACATGGTTAACAAATCTCATATCGTTTCTCAAAGTGATAAATTACTGTTCTATCATCAATTGCAAGGTCACCTTGGTTCTACAACTCTGTCTGTCAAGATGGTTTAGGCTATTTGGCTGTATAACCTCAGATTGCAGTGGCTGAAAACAAGTAGCTATTTCTTACGCATACTATATGTCCATTATAATCAACTGCCCCATTGCTATTATCACTCTTCCAGCACCAAGTCTGTTACTTCAACATAGCCATTGTCTTTACAGAGGAAAAGAAAGAGAACATGGCAAATCACACAATGGCTCTGAGAATTTCCCACTGGAAGTGGTACTC
The DNA here is from genome assembly GCF_000325575.1 of Pteropus alecto. Classification (NCBI taxonomy): domain Eukaryota; kingdom Metazoa; phylum Chordata; class Mammalia; order Chiroptera; family Pteropodidae; genus Pteropus; species Pteropus alecto. The sequence goes on along the minus strand of NW_006433378.1, from coordinate 17,345,790 downwards.
TGCTCTCATGTTGGCCAAAGCAAGTCGCTTTGCTCAGAATTAATAAAAATAAGTCACACAGACACACCTAACTTTGAGTGGATAGGGAAGTACGATACTAACATGTGTTTAGAAAGAGAATCAGAACTATTTGGAGGACAGCCCTAATGACCGCATTAATTATCTCTGAGCTATAGATCTTGGGCAGGTCAGTTAACCTTTTTAATCTTCTTATAATATAGAATATACCTTATAGGGATGTTTTGAGGAAATAAATAAGCTAATACATGCATAGTCTTCAGTGTAGTGTTTGGCAATCAAAAATTGTCAATAAATGTGAGTTATCATCATTACCACCAGCACCAGCACCAGCACCAGCACCACCACCACAACCATCATCATCATCATCACCATGACATATCCAAATTAATTTTATTAAAACATTATTAAAAAATTTTACATATGTTTACCTTAAATTATCCAATAGTTTGACTCCTTGATTATTTATATCTTTGACTCTTTCATTAATCAGAAAAACCTAGATTTGACTATAATATTTTCTTAATTCTTTCTGATTGCTCGGGAGCTATTTGGGGCCTGTACCTTATTATGTCTACGTATCAGCATCTACTAGAGAGTGAAGGAGGAAAAAGGAACATGTTGAATTAATGTTTCTTTTAAATGCATTTTTCAATTCTTCAAAAGATACATATTAAAAATACTATATATTGAAGTGCCAGTTCAAATATGCTCCAAATTGCAGTATTGTCACAATTTGTAAAAATATGATTGAAAGCATGTATTGATTTATCTAATACATGTGTGTATAATATTCTACCAGAAATTAGTAATAGGGCAAAAATTAAATTATCTTTGACATGCCATTTTTATTTCACAGTATAAGCATTTTCCTCTAATCTGAGAACAGAACGAAATAGAATCTATTTTTTTCATTATTTTTTAAATTTTTTTATTAGTTTCAACACAATGGTTATGCATTTACATAATTTATGAAATGATCATCTTGATTACTTCAGTACCTACCTGGCACTACATACAGCCATTACAATATTATTGACTGTATTTCCTATACTATACTCCATATCCTCGTGACTGTCTTGTGACTACTAATTTGCACATTTTTGTCCATTTACTATTTGCACTCTCCCCCTAATCCCCCTCCCCTCTGGCAGTCACTAGTTTGTTCTCTGTATCAGTGAATCCATTTTCATTTTGTTCATTTCTTTTGTTCCTTAGATTCTGCATGTAAGGGAAATCATATGGTATTTGTCTTTCTATGTCTGACTTATTTCACTCCACATAGTACCCTTTAGGATTATCCATGTTGCAAAAGGTAAGATTTCATTTTTTATGGCTGAGTAACATTCCATTGTATACAGTACCATAACTTCTTTATCCAATTATCTATTGATAGGCACTGAGATTGCTTCCATATCTTGGCTATTGTGAATAGTGCTGCTGTGAACATAGGGGTGCATAAATCTTTATGAATTAGTGTTTTAGTTTTCTTGAGATAAATATCCAGAAGTACAATTGCTAGGTCAAAAGGTAGTTTTATTTTTAATTTTTTGAGGAACCTCCAGACTGTTTTCCATAGTGGCTGTGTCAATTTGTAGTCTCACCTATAGTGTACGAGAGTTACCTTTTCTCCACATCCTTGCGAACACGTGTTTTTGGAATTATTGATGATAGCCATTCTGACGGGTGTGAAGTAATACCTCATTGTGATTGTAATTTTTATTTCCTTGGTAATTAGTGACCGTGAGCATCTTTGCATATGTCCATTGGCCATCTGTATGTCCTCTTTGGAGAAATACCTATTCAGGCCTTCTGCCCATTTTTTAATGGAATTGTTTTGTTTTTTTGGCATTGAGTTGTATGACTTCTTTATACATTTTGAATATTAACCCGTTATCAGATATATCTTAGGCAAACATCTTCTTCCATTCAGTAGGTTGTCTTTTCGTTTTGTTGATGGGGAATCTATTTTTCTTATAAAGATAAGATTCCCTTTCTCATGCCTTCACTATTTGGTACCATCATTACCAACAGTCATTAGGAAAGTAAGAAAACATGTAAAGAATCTAAAAACCTATTCCTAATACAGCCAATTCTTTTAAAGAGAACAAATAAATTATATACAAAGGAGATAACATCAAATATTAAAATATTTCTTTAATATTAAATTGGAGGCTTCAGTTTAAAGTTTTCTTTAATGCCCCACAGTCCTTCTTTACACTAAATAAGAAATAACATTTTAGTCCTTTAGTTTTATAGATGCCCGTAATTTTACTTTTTTTCAAAGAACAAAGAAACATTGATAAAACTCTTAAATGATACTAAAAAAAAGTTTTTATAGAGATGCAGAAAGAGTTAAGCAGTAGAAGCTATTCATTACACTTTTAAAATTAGATTTTAGCATAATTTTCTTCCTCATTTCCTGATACTTCTAAATGAATCTAAACTGCATTTCTCAGTAACCAAGTCCTCTCTACTCTGAATAGCTGGTGAACTATCATATTGATTCTATGTTGCTTCTACACAGAATAATTAATAAAGATAATTTTAGCAGAATGTAGAAAATAAGCCATATAAAGTGAAATATACTAAACCAAATGACAAAAATTAAATTAAAAGATCTTTTCTAGAAGGAGCCTTTGAGATCTTGCTCCCCGGCATATGTCATCGGTTTGGCTCAGATGAATTCTTATAAAAATTCACTGTAGGTTTGGATGTTTCTTACATTGACATTTACTTGGCACAGTCAGCAGGATGTCAAAGAAGCCCACCCAGGACCACCCTGTGGACCACAGCCAGCTCTGGGTATGAGCATGAGCCCATTGTACAGTCCACAGCCTGTTAGGAACCGGGCTGCCCAGCAGGAGGTGAACAGCATGAGTCAACAAATACTTTTATAGGGCCAGATAATACGTATTTTAGACTTGTGAGCCATGTGGTATTTTTTGCAATTGTTCAACTCTTCCATGTGCCATGTAGCACAGTCATAAACAACCCGTCAACAAATGACTATGGCTTTCCTCCACTAACACTTTATTTACAAAAACAGGTGGTCAGCCCTCAGGCCATGATTTTCAAGCCCTGCTCTGAAACAACTATCAAAGCCATCCAGCTGCACTCTTCTTAATGGCTCTTCTCCTTGTCCTAAGTGCCACTGCTACTGCGTAAGACTGCAGTCGTCCACACTGCCACCTCATCCCACAGTGAAAACCTTCACGATCGTAATGCACTGCCTGCCTCACGCTAGGACACCCCATTTACCACCAGCAAAGGATCCTTATCCCTCTTTGATCATCGAGGAATCCCATCTAAAAGATCTTCTGGTACTCATTGTTTTAGATTCAGCCAAGCCCAAAAATCAGAACCTGAGAAAAGGACTTGTGTGCAGGCAGCCCTTGACGAGGAAGGGAGGGCCAGGAGCAGGTAAGCAAGTTTAGGAAACAGGAGATGGGGCCTGGCAAGACTCCGATGAAAAAGAGGAGAAGCCAACGCAAGGGTGCATAATCCAGCTGGTCATTGCTAGGGACAGTTGGGGCTTGATTCTCTCAGGACCCCCTGAAGAGACATTTATAATGAGTCTCTATCATGTCTCTCAAGGGACAGAGAGGAAGCATTTCCCATTAGCCTCTATTCTGTTAGAAGGCTGCCACGTGGCTTTCATTCTCAGTTGCATTTGCAGCTCTGTCATTCCGCAGCTTCAGGGAGCCCCGGGTGCGGCTGAGATGAAGTCCCGCAGCACCGCCAGGAGTGAACGAAGAGAGAACCTGAGGCGCGACACAGGTTTTCAGAATAGTGCGCCCATTGCGGTAAGTTGGCTTATAGATTGATCAGGTCCTAAAAACAATATGCAATGTGGCAAAAAGGCAAAATTTATAAAACCCAGCAACTTTAACTTTGAAGCAATTCATAAGCAGATCTTATCAGCCAATAACTTTGGAAAACCTCTTTGCATACCTTTTTTCGATCTGTTGCCTAGCACTTTCGAGACTATTTGCCTCAGTTCCCTCCTTCTATCCTATATCTCCAATGATCTTGGACTTGCCTTTATTGTTCTACATCACTGCATCACAAGCAGCCTTACTCCATATGCACCATTTTCTCCGCTTTGCTGAACTACTCAACAATTAAAATGATCTTTCTTAATAAAGAAAACCTACGTGCTTCATTGATTTAAAAAATGTGTGCTCACCTCATGTTCATCTCTGTCGTGAGTGTTCTATGGTAGTGAGAAAAACTCTTGGCCTGAGTTCAATACTCCCGGTCCCTCTGATCCCTTTGACATTTCTTCACCACCATTTTCTAAGTCCTCCATAATAATCGGTTCCATTCATCCACTGAAAATCCTATGCCAGTCATATCTCTAATCTTTGCAACAACTCTTCGAGTCAAAGATTGTCGTTATCTCTTTTTTTATACATGAGGAGATTGAGGCTTAGGGACAATCAATTCCCTAAAGCCACAATATAGGAATGTGACCGTGTCAGAATGTAGATTCCCAGTGTAGATTTGCCTCCCAGCTCTCAGTGCATTCAGCGCAGGAAATAGAAGGGCTTCCCACACTTGGACATGGTGATGCTTGTGAAGGACTTCCAACTCTAATGTTCTCAGTAGCCAATTGCTTAGAGAGACTGTCTAGGTCCCAGCTTCCCAATATGCATGAATATACTAACTAGCTGGCAGGTGTGCAGGATAGCTCTCTCCTCAGTTCTCAGGATGGCTTGAGAGCCACCTGGGACAAGAAAGCTTTCTGGGTCAGTGTTTCCAGCAGTAATTAGCATCTTTATCCATTGACCCTAGTGGGCTGGGCAAGTATAATTTTCTATGGTTGTAACAGAGGAAGAAAAAAAAAATCTGGAAACCAAACTGAGAAGTAGCAATATTTGCATGTTTGGGAAATGACACTTGTGAAGCAGAGAAAAGTAAATCTCTCAGTTCAAAGATGAACAGAAAGAGTTAGGCCAGACAACATGGAAATGAATGAGGCCACTCATGAGTGTGTCTGTCAATGTCAAATTGGAAAGAGAAATGGAATGGATGAGAGAGGGCTGTAAAAGAGAGACTGCGTGAAAGAAGTTAGGCAGAAACAATGTCAAAAATTTAAGTGGAAAAGTAGAAGAGCAAAGAAAAGAAAAAACCTGGTCATTGAGATACCTTAAGCTGCTATTAGGGAGACAGCCTAAGACTGAAGATACTCAAGTGCCAGTGATTCTGAGCTACTCATTCTAATTGCCCATTCTAATAGTGGATTGCCAGTGAACTGCAGACCTTCACGATTCAGCCATTGGTTATCAGTAAGATACAAAGGAGCGTTGTAAAGTCATAAACCCTTGCAGGAAGGAAACTTAGAAATCATCAAATATTGCTCTTTATCATTGGCAATAATCACTTCCAGAACATCTAAATGATTGCCTTCCAGCTTCTGTTCAAACAACCCTATTGTAGGGATGGGGGCAACTTCTATCTCAATTAAGTAATCAATAAATTGCAAGCTGGGTGGGAGGAAAAATCATGAGTTTAAAGTTTCTTATTCTGCAGGCTCGTGCGCCTCCTGCTGACTAAAATTGTCTGCTTCCATGCTTCCAATTCCAGAATTTATTAAACTAGGAATACTGTATTAATATTGATTCATTTTAAGTAATAAAACTTTTCCAGCATATGATTTTAAATTCACTTGACATTTGGAAGTCACTAGTATTTGGGTAGTCAAACATTTGTTTGAAATACTACATTTTATCTTTTGTCACCACCTGGTGGTAGAACATTTTCTCTCTCTTCTCTCTCTGTACTTATAAGGGATATCTCTAAACCAAGAAAATGAGTAAACTTTAGCATTGAGAGTCAAGTATTAAACTTTAGCATTGATAGTCAAGCATTAATGTGCACTAAGCATACTGTAGGCACTTAATACAGATCCGTTTAATGAATGAGGTTTTAATTTGATTCAATAGATTGCAATGTCTATGACCTTTTTATTTGAATTGTATAAAGCTCTCAAATGTGATAAATGAAAATGATCCACAGTATTATCGTATAGGATCTTTTTTTTTAAAGTTGAATTGATTTTCAGTTTAAGTTAATTGAGCTATATGATTAAAAAGTACTTGGCTAAGACATATTATTATTTTAAGAAGGTAAATACATTTAAGTTAAATTACTTAAAAGATATTTTCCATGATAGAAAAAGATAAGAGAAAATTTTATTAACATTTTATTAAATATGATCAAAAAAGTATAACCACCTTTGCAAATCCCTAACTTGTAGTATTAAGAAAAACTGAGCTGTACACCATTTGTTGTAGACCGTCGCCACCTCGTGGACCGAAAAAGAGGTACTAAAGGCTGTGAGTCTTTTAAGGTGGAATTTTCATTGCCAGAAAATTCCTATTTAGAATTTAAATGAAATTTCATCATTGAAAACAGCAATAACAAGTCTGACAACATTGTTACCTTCCAAACAATTATATAGTTAAAATGTTAAAAGACATTTGATTAAAAATTATGAGTCAGAGACCTTTCTGAATCCCCAGTTTGGCTACGTTTTAGGCAAGCCACTTAACCAGAACCCCTTTGAGGCACAATTCAACATCTATCAAACAAGAGAAGTTGATCACACAGATTACAGTTTTCTCAGTTCTTGCAAATATTTGACTTTGGGTCATAGCAATTTGAAGTTCAAATTCACTTTACATTAATTTTTCTGTTTTCAATATTTGTTATATTTCTGGGTATACGATCTGCTTAAAATATAAGTTTTGCATCTATTTTATCATTTATGATCAAATGAAGTATCTATTTGTTCAATATTATTTTAAACCATATGTTTCCAAAAGGAGCAGTAATGCTAAACAGCTTTCCCATTTCTAATTGGTAAATCCTAAATCCTATGGTATGAAAATTTGAATAAAAGGCATTACACGTTTATGAAATATATACAGTAATCATTTCCGTAGACAATATTTACACTAAAACAATACTAATAGCTCATGTATATTACCAGATTCTCTCATTTTATGGCTACTCATTGAATACTTAACTTGGTATAGACTTTTTGAGAATTACAAACAGTATTATATTGGTAATATATGAATAAGTGAAACATAAACACGTAAAGCATAAATGAAAATTAACATTTCTTTATTTTACTTTAAAATGTATGAAACCTTTTCTCTCTTACTAGAGGAAAAGAATGCTTTTCAAAAGTCATACTGTTCATTATAAGAATATTTTTATAACAACTATTTTAACTTTTGTTAGGCCATCTCCACAAATAAAATTTGGTTAAGGTCTATAAATTAGAACATATCACAATTTATGTTTATATAAGCATATATGTATTCTATAAAGAAATACGGTAGGGCTTAGGATAGCATGTGATCTTTCGGGTACCTGTTCAAATCAAGGAGCAAACATCTGTAAGGAGGGGAGTGTGACACTTACTAACGAGAATCTGAAATCACATGTCATTTTTACTAGTGCCATTTACACGTTTTACTTCCTTCAGTCTTGTTTCCATAGTAAAATGCTCTTTTGACTCACGATGTTGTTAATAAATATACATATGTTATATGCATACATTTGTGTAATAGCATAAACACCCAAAGAGCGTTGGTCTGAAAAAAAAAGTAGGGAGATTAAATGTTCTTCTGAGCATGGACACAGTTTTTCAAGCTTAGTAATTGCCAATTACTACATCCACGCCTCTGTTGAAGCAATTAAAAAAGAATCATTTCCCAGAACTACAGGTGCACGACAGACTGGAGTCATTATGCAAAAGAACAGAACTCTGGAGAGAAACCCAATGGAAAAAAAAAGCCATGTTCCTGGCTATCCTTTTGCCTTTAGCTCTGTTTTTTTGGGGGTTTTTTGTTTTTGTTTTTTTTTCATCTCTATTTGTATATACAACAGGAAGTGTACAAAAATTAGAATGAATTTTAAATAAACCATTCAAGATTAGAAATCTATGCCATGAATTAAACAAACTTCCAATAAGAACATCCTGGGGGTAGAAATGGACTAAAGCCCAAACTTGCACTCACATATTTTAAAAGCTGAAGTGTATGTAGGAGAGATGACAGTTTGGAATACATTACATGAGTTTTTAGAAAATTACATATTTTCTGCTGGTCTTCTGAATTTCTCATTATGTTCCAACTCACATTTACCCTTATTGGTCTGTTAAGTCTGTCAGCCCCAAGGCCACCTCAGGTATTTGAAATCTCCATCTCAAATTCTCTCTGAGGCCCCAACTGCTGGTCGCTTTATATTGTTTTCAGAGTCCTCTTCTAAGCAAGAGATTCGAAAATTTACTGATGGCTTCACAGTCTTGTTTTCATAATTCCACACTTGTAAGTGTAAAGTGACTTTTCCTCAAACGTTTTCCCAAGTATCTAACCTCTCTTCTAGCAAGAAAGAACAAATGAAATAAAAATGTAAAGTTAAAAATACCTCTGTAACAAAGGAGGGAAATATGAAAACTGTCTGGAAATCAGTTTGAGAAATAAGGATGTTTAGGAAAGGACGCTTGTGAAGCAAAGAAAAGTAAATCTCTCAGAACAGAAGGAGTTAGGCTAGACAACATGGAAATGAATGAGGCCACTCATGAGTGTGTCTGTCAGTATTAGATTGGAAGGAGCAAAGGAAGGGATGAGAGGGTGTAACAACGAGACTGGGTGAAAGGAGGTAGGCAGAAGCAGTGTCAAAATGTTAGTTGGATGAAGAAAGTGGAAGAACAAAGAAAAACTGATCATCTAGATACCTTGAGCTGCAGCTAAAAATATGTTAATTCCTGGGTTGATCATTCAGCGTTTAACTATGACACTAGCCTTAGAAAAACAAAATTGCCCTTAAGAAAGCATCCATTCCTAAACTAGTGGAAACCAGGGGTTGTTATTAAGCCCTTTTAAGAGTAAAGCGTTTTTGCTTCTCTGTGCCACTCCTCACTTGATCTTTCCTAAAGAGTGGGAAGCAAGGTTTCGGGTTTTATGTTTTAAGTAGGCAATCTAGAACCCCGAAAGAAAAAGATGTTGGAAAGTATTCCGAAAGCAAATATTGGAAGAGGGACGTGTTGGAGGACTGAAGGGGACGCTTCTGGCTGGGACAGAATAAAGGGGTGAGGAAAGGAACGAGATAAAACTTGGTGAAAATTGAGGGGCGGGGGTGTCGGGACGCAGGAGACGCGGCAAGGCCAGGAAGCGGAGGGCGCGAACGTGAGGGACTCAGGTCTGCCCGCGGATTCGGCAGTAGTTCTCACCATTGTCCCTGTGGTTTTCCGCCTGTGGAGGCATTATGAAACATTTCCTTCCTCTGTGTCATTGAGCCCCTCCCTCTTTTTCGATGAAAGAGTTGCTCAGCTTTTTCTTAGGGACCTAAAGGTGGAAAGGCTCAGCTTTGCTCGCTCTTATAATACGGATGCAGCCTTTTCCTTCCCTGATGGGAAGAGGAGGGAGGGGTGCGGAAAGAGGCCGATTTCTTAATTTTCCCTCTGCACACTTTCTAGCCCCAGCAATGCCGCTGGCCCCTGGGTGGAAAAGCCGGGTTCCCTGACGTTGCTGCCTGCCTGGTCGCTATGAGATTGACGAAGGCAGGCTGGGAGGGGGTGCTGGTAGATTTTTTTCCCCCGAATGAAAAGAAAGCGCAATTCCCTTCCTAAGCTCTAGGGAATTGAACTGCTTTCCAGATCACCTATTCCGGAAGTATGAACCCGGTCCCCACGGAGAAGACTCTAAGGCGGGAGAGGGGGGTGGGGTGATGGTGGAAAGCGTAGGGGTGAAGGTCAATGCACACGCCTTTTAAAATCCAGAGCCTGGGAAGTTGTCTCCTGGCCCCCTCACCCCAGCATGCTTTCTAGGGGAGGCGCTGGGCCAACCAGGCTTTCTCCGAGAAAAGTTGGGGCGAAGAGAGCGCGCTGCAGCAAACCCGCCGGTGGCAGGTTAAGGAGATGGAGAAGTGGGGTAGGATATTTTTCTAGAAAGGGCAGCCCTGCTTCACCTCCCAGACCTGGGGTCTAGGGGGCTGCAGAGTGTGGAGGGTTGAGAGGAAGGAGGCTCAGGGAAATATTGGAGAAGGGACTCAGCTTTCCACCCTGACCGCCCCTTCTGGGAACTGCAGCCTAACGCGCAAACTGCGCTCCTGCACCAGAGGGGCGGCGGGAAGGGAGGTGGTCCGGGAAACCAGCCTGCGGGAAGACGCAGTGGAAGTGAGTACCCTCTCCCAGGAGCAACCCCGGACGTACAAAATGCTGGACACAGCGCCCCTCCTGCGTCTTCCGTCCCCAGATTGACGAGCCCTTGGCGCTGAGCCAGAGACGAGGTCATCCCCTCCCCCGCCCGGGGCCCGCAGCGCTGCGAGCGGTCTAGCACCGACTTTAGGGGGCGGTGTTTTAGGAACGGGAAAGCGGCCAAGAGGGAGGAGGAAGAGGGGGAGGAGGTGGAGACGCTAATATAAAAGAGCGGCCTCGGGTGCCTGATTCTTGCACTCGCTGGAAAGCCGCTCCGAGCCTAGGTCCACTCCAAAACCAGGTCGCGCAGTACGACCGAGAGGACAGAGCCCTGCGCAGAGCGAACAGCACCGTGGTCAAGGCGGAGGCTGAAGAGGGGCTCCAGGCATCGATCCTCCCTTGCCCGGTGCCACCCGCCCCGGAGGCGTCCCAGGGCGCTTCTTGTCCCCGCAGCATCCACCCCTCCAGCGCCTGCAGCGCGTTCCTTCCAACTCTGCGCTGGAAGAAAAACTTCCCGCTCGCAGGCAGAACTGCAGCGCCTCCTCCCAAGAGACTCCGGGAGCCCTGTCTGCGGCGGCTCTGCGCGTTTTTTCAAAGAATAATAGTAATCGTTAGCTTTAACCATCCAGAGCGAGGCCAACGAGGCTCTGCATTCCCGACCCAAACAATAGCCTTCTCGCTCCTTGCGCTGCAGCGCGCGGTGCCTCCCGGCGCTCGGGTGCAGCTAGCAGTCTCCGCGGGGTTCTGAAGGCGTACGGCAGGCGGCGACATGGGGAACACCGAGCTGGCGTGGCGGTCTCGGGGCTCGCAGCCTGCGCGGGTGCTGCTGTTCGCGGCGGCCGCAGCACTGCTGGTTGCGCCCGGCGCGCAGGGGCGCCCCGCCGAGGAGGATGAGGAGCTGGTGTTCCCAACAGTGGAGCGCGCTTCGGGACTCAGGACCGCGCACCTCCGCCTGGACGCCTTCGGCCAGCAGCTGAGCCTGGAGCTGCAGCCGGACCGTGGCTTCTTGGCGCCCGGCTTCACTCTCCAGACCATGGGGCGCAAACCAGGGCTCAACGCGCCGGGTCCGGACCCCGTGGGTGACCTGGCTCACTGCTTCTACTCCGGCACTGTGAATCACGACCCCAGCTCAGCAGCGGCTCTCAGCCTCTGCGAGGGCGTGCGCGGCGCCTTCTACCTGAAGGGCGAGGAATACTTCATCCAGCCCGCGCCTGCGGCGGCCACCGTGCGCCTCGCCCCCGCCGCCGCCACCGGGGAGGAGCCACCGACGCAGTCCCAGTTCCATCTCCTGCGGCGGAGGCGGCGGGGAGGCGGCGGCGCTAAGTGCGGGGTTATGGACGACGAGACTCGGCTCGCAAGGGGCGCAGGGCCAGAGGACGAGGACGCCGAGGCTCAGTGGCGGCGGAGGGACCCAGCGCCGCAGCGCGCGGGGCAGCCAACAGGTAACCGTCGCAGAAGAGTTACTCTCACTTGTCTCTCCATTCATCCTCCTCCCAGCTCTTTACGTCTGTGACGCGACTTAAGGGTACATTGCTATTTGCAGACAAGGAGACCTGGTGTGGAGAGATGAGACTTGAGATCTCCTGCTAGAACACTTAATTACACTTAATTCTGTTTGCCTAAATAATGAATGATCATAACAGAACAGACAAATCAATGATTTTCTGCTGACTAAGGCGAAGCATTTGGACCAGGAAGGAAGAGTTGGAAATCCAACTCATTCCACTTTAGTCTCGTGTGAGCGTGTGCGACTTCTTTCTATCCTGTCAATTTATTTATTTATTTATTTATTTTTTTTTTACGATTGTGCATGTGTTCTTTGGTGGCGTTGAAACTTTGCACGAGTTTTGTGACCACGGCCTGTGCGCGCACTCTGTGCGCAGGAGAGCGCGGGATGCAGGGCAGAGGAACGATGGCGACCTCTCAGAATGTGCAGCCCGCGATCCTACATCGCTGCGCTAGGATCTCTGTTCGGCTGGCCTCTGTCCCCTTCTCCATTTAAGAGGCTGACCCCGACCGGCTGGCGGCGGCGGGGCCCTTCTACAGAACCTGCTTGGGAGGTCTCTGCCCAGCTTGCCCCGCCTCTCCGCGCCGCCCACCCGGCCTCCCAGTTTGCGCTCCCTCTCGCGGCCATAACTGCTTTCAAGCACTGTTCAGTGTTAGTTACTGCTGATCCTTCCTGCTACGCCTTCCCATCTCTGCTGCGTGCAGTGCTTACTGTCCAGTTCTTGTTATTCTCTCACTTTGGTGCCTTTTTTTTTCTTCTTTAATTTGCTTGCATGTCTTGTTATAGAGGTCTCCACTTTCCGCTGTACAACTGCTCCTTGAAGCAGTTATAAGGTTACAACCCAGTTCAGGAGTTCCCTGGGCCCCGGATCTCAGGAGTCCAAGGGCTCTTTTCTAAATAATCAACAGTGGCCCAAAGCAGGAACTTATTTCCCTAGAGCAGCAGGAGCGGGGCAATAAACTGCTGGGCAGAGTGGGTGGTCTTTGTGCCTGGGTTTGGCAGGAGCGATGCACCCCCAGGGACCCCTGGAATGAGAGAGCAGAGCAGTGCAGGCTGAGATTCCTTTAGGTCCCGCCCCTTGGCAGAGGCCCCAGCCCTGCCCTGGGCCTTCCACGTGGAGCTGGATGATCTCATTCAGGATTCGAGCCCTGGCCTGTGAAAGAGTGACTCAAAGCGCTCTGCCTGCTGCCCTTTCTCCAAGTTTTTACTACAGCTGGATAGGATGATACGCATACGGTCTTGTTCTGATTGTAGGATTTCAAAGAAGACAAGAAAAAATCTTGCTCGCCAAAAAAATAAAATAAAAATAAATAAAAAGCCTGACTTCAGAGAAGCACATGGCCTTTTTATTTAAAGTAAAGGAGAAAAAATTTTAAATAACTTTTTCAGTGAAAAGAGATGCAAATATTTTTGTTACTGTTGTCCCAGGTGTATTTTTGTTTTATTTGCTTTGACTGGTTAGGCTTTCCTTATATACTCTGGAAAAGGTAACTATTCTTGGCTAGACTGCTCCAAGCAAACTATCTTTCTTGTTCCTTTACAGGAAGTGGAAGCATAAGAAAGAAGCGATTTGTGTCCAGCCCCCGTTACGTGGAAACCATGCTTGTGGCCGACCATTCCATGGCAGAGTTCCACGGTAGTGACCTAAAGCATTACCTTCTCACCTTGTTCTCCGTGGCTGCCAGGCTGTATAAACACCCCAGCATTCGGAATTCAATTAGCCTGGTGGTAGTGAAGATCCTGGTCATCTATGATGAACAGAAAGGGCCAGAAGTGACCTCCAACGCTGCCCTTACTCTGAGGAACTTCTGCAGCTGGCAAAAGCAGCATAATCCACCCAGTGACCGAGATGCTGAGCACTATGACACAGCGATTCTTTACACCAGACAGGTGAGAGAAAGACAGTACCGATTATAATAAGGTCCTCTGGATGTAGTCAGCTTTGTAACAAATGTCTGTAAGGCATTTCACCAATTTTGGGCACTTAACAATCTTTTAGTTGGCTAGCATGGTCAATCTCCTTATTTCTTCTGTAATTTTAATATCTCAACTTTCATAGTCCTGTTTGAATAACATTAGGAAAAATCTTGATTAACTTCACACAGAGTATTCCTAAAAGGACAGCTTGACGACAATGAATGTAGATGCTCCAAAACATATGTGAAGATACACCCTACCCCAAAAGATCTCAAAGTTCATGCTCTGTCCCTATTTATAATGATACGCCTTTGCTCCTTATAGGACCTGTGTGGGACCCAGACATGTGATACTCTTGGGATGGCTGATGTTGGAACTATATGTGATCCCAGCAGAAGCTGCTCAGTCATAGAAGATGATGGCTTACAAGCTGCCTTCACCACAGCTCATGAATTAGGTAAGTCTGTTTCAGAGGAAGGGTTAAGCCCGATTTATGAATTCAAAATAATAAATAATATATTAATATGAGAGGGAGAGTCTGCAGATTATATTGCTATATTAAGTGCCTGGGCTTCTTAGAAACTACAGAAAATACTTTTCAACTATTCTAAACATGATTATCTTTATTAGAATACAAAGTAAGATAGTTGGAGCTATAGACATTTGGAAATAAATGTATATGTTTTGTTTACGACCTGCGAAAAGTAGACAATGTCTCCACAAAATATATATTTCCCCCTAGAAATATCACTTTGAGACAACTGAATTCTTGTTAGGAATACCATGCTGCAAATGACCTATATTTTAACGTGGGTTTGGCATTGCTTCTTAGGCCACGTGTTTAACATGCCACACGATGATGCAAAGCAGTGTGTCAACATTAATGGTGTCAACAAGGATTCCCACATGATGGCGTCAATGCTTTCCAGTTTGGACCACAACCAGCCGTGGTCTCCCTGCAGTGCCTACATGATCACCTCGTTTCTGGATAATGGTCATGGTAAGACTCTCCAGCTACTTCTTCTAGATGGCATCCAACCGTCCACGTGTAGAGTTCTAATTAAACCAGCTTTTTTCTTTTTTTTGCATTCTTTTTATCTTCCCTCCAAAATTACTTTCACTGCCAAGAACATACATTTTTGAATATTTTACTCCAGTAAAAGGTAGTGTTCTGGCCAAGTCACTCCTGACTTAAATTAATTTGAATTTTTAGCAGAACAATAATTTCCTCTCACTGTTAATGCAGAAATACCCCCATTGAGGATCATATCTTAATTTATATCTCTCTGGCATCTTCCCCCAAAGTTCTACAGCTTTCACTTTGCACTGTATTATCTCTTGTGATAAGTATTTTCTGAAACCGATCTACCCTCTGCATGCTTTCATTTATCATTTTATTAATATTGGTTGGCATTTTTCTTTGCAGGAGAATGTTTGCTGGACAAGCCTCAGAGCCCCATACAACTCCCCTCTGACCTTCCTGGGACCTTGTATGATGCAAACAAGCAGTGCCAGCTTACATTTGGGCAGGAGTCCAAACACTGCCCAGACGCAGCCAGCATATGCACAACCCTCTGGTGCACCGGCACCTCGGGCGGAATGCCAGTGTGCCAAACCAGACACTTCCCTTGGGCAGACGGCACCAGCTGTAAAGAAGGGAAATGGTGTGTCCACGGCAAGTGTGAGAACAAGACAGACATGAAGCATTTTGATGTGAGTTTTCCACTGCGACAAATGTGCACAATTCGAAATCGAATGCAGTGACCCTGATGAGTCTGATAACACGTTAAACACCCCTATCTGTCCTTGAGAGGGGCACAAGATAGATTATTTTTATAATTGATTCTTTGTCTCATACTTTTCTTTTATTTCCTAAAAAGGGTTCTGTAGAGAATTCTAACGCTGATGATGTGTGTCCCCATTTAGACTCCCGTTCATGGAAGCTGGGGGTCATGGGGACCCTGGGGAGACTGTTCGAGAACCTGTGGTGGAGGAGTTCAGTATACAATGAGGGAATGTGACAACCCAGTCCCAAAGAACGGAGGGAAGTACTGTGAAGGCAAGCGTGTGCGCTACAAGTCATGTAACATTGAGGACTGTCCAGATAATAATGGTGAGTAGACAGGGCGTGAAAAAGACGTATCCACGGGGAGATGGTTAGGGATGGATCCGAATAACATCATATCATTCTTTTTCCAGGAAAAACCTTTAGAGAGGAGCAATGTGAGGCTCACAATGAGTTCTCCAAAGCTTCCTTCGGGAGTGGGCCCGCGATGGAGTGGACACCCAAGTACGCCGGAGTCTCACCGAAGGACAGGTGCAAGCTCATCTGTCAAGCCAAAAGCATCGGCTACTTCTTTGTTTTGCAGCCCAAGGTAGTTATTGTTCCACCTAACTTTTTGCCTAAGAGCCGAGGCTTTGGCTTATACTACATTTTCAAGCAGCCTATGATGCACTTCCTTTAATTTGCATATTAGCATGTTCGGTTTCAAATTAGAATTCTTTTTCTTCCAGTTACCTTAGCAACTGCTAGCTTTGAGTTTTTTGTTTGTTTGTTATATCTACTTGAGAATACTGGGAAACAGCATAGCATGATTATACTGCCTACGGAGAAAGTCTCTTAATCGCTTTAAACCTTTGTTTGTTTGTTTGTTTGTTTGTTTCATTTGTGAATGAAGCTTCAATCCAGCACTTGGAATTCTTGCAATTACTTATTATTTCTCTTATAAATGAAGAAGAGCCCTTTACTACTGGTTAGATAAATTATATATTAACATGGCAACCAACTAGTGGTTTTGCAAAATAGCCTAGGCATAGTCCAAAGTACTTGTTACTGGGTGACTAGTAGGAGCATGTGCAAATAGACATTAAAATGGAAGCCTGAGCATTGATACCTCTTGTGTTTAAGGACATCTGTTGAACTAGTAGAAACAACACTTTGCTCTGAGGTAGAAAATGAAACTGAATTTGGTTGAGATCGTCATGTGTCATTATCATCGTAGGCTCTCAAAATATTCCCCAGTTGCAGAGTCAACATTTAACAAGTGATTTATTCAGCCAAGTGTTATTCTGGGCACTGAGGATACAGCAGTAGAAAAATTGACAAAAAAAAAAAAAAACAACTCTGCTTTCATTGACCTTAGCTAGAAGTGAGGTAGGTTAATAAACAAATAATTTAGAAATCTGTAATTTTCCTGATATCTATATGTATTATGGGAAAAAAAGACAAAGAGAAGGGTAGTGTGTGACATGGATAGAGTACTATTTTATTACAGTGGTCAGGAAAGCAGACATGTAATGTTAATGAGGGAAACTTTTATAGTTACAGCATCAGCTCTTCCCTTATTAATGTGTGACACCAGATGCGTATTCTTCCTTTTTCAGGTGGTAGATGGCACTCCATGTAGCCCAGATTCCACCTCTGTCTGTGTGCAAGGACAGTGTGTAAAAGCTGGGTGTGATCGCATCATAGACTCCAAAAAGAAGTTTGATAAATGCGGTATTTGTGGAGGAAATGGATCTACATGCAAGAAAGTATCAGGATCAGTTACTAGTGTCAAGTAAGTTTTAAAATGCTGTACTACCAAAGATCATATCATTTAGATGTAACTTTTTACAGGTCTGGCAAAAATTACGTTCTCCATGATTAGCATGGTTTTCAAGCTAAGTTATATTATTAGCCAGTGAATGAGAGATTTTATATCTGTTTTTCTTGCCTGCAGACCTGGATATCATGATATTGTCACAATTCCAGCTGGGGCCACAAACATTGAAGTGAAACACCGGAATCAGAGGGGTTCCAGAAATACTGGAAGCTTCCTTGCCATCAAAGCTGCCGATGGCACATATATCTTGAATGGCAACTACACTTTGTCCACTTTAGAACAAGACATTACGTACAAAGGCACCATCTTGCGGTACAGTGGCTCCTCTGCAACGCTGGAGAGAATCCGCAGCTTTAGCCCTCTCAAAGAGCCCTTGACCTTCCAGGTCCTCACCGTGGGCAATGCCCTGCGACCGAAAATTAAGTACACCTACTTTGTGAAGAAGAAGAAGGAATCTTTCAACGCCATCCCTACTTTCTCAGAATGGGTCATCGAAGAGTGGGGCGAGTGTTCCAAGTCGTGTGGACTGGGCTTACAGAGAAGACTGGTGGAGTGCCGAGACCTCAACGGGCAGCCTGCTTCCGAGTGTGCGAAGGAAGTGAAGCCAGCCAGCAGCAGACCTTGTGCGGACCTGCCCTGCCCCCACTGGCAGCTGGGGGATTGGTCGCCATGTTCCAAGACTTGTGGGAAGGGTTACAAAAAGAGAACCTTGCAGTGTCTGTCCCATGATGGGGGGGTGTTGGCTCATGAGAGCTGCGATCCTTTAAAGAAGCCCAAACATTACATAGACTTTTGCACGATGGCAGAATGCAGTTAAGCAGGGTCGGTGTTGAGAGAAAGATGAGGTGAGAGAGGGCTGAGGCGCTGAAGTCAAGAAGGCTGGAGGGATCGATCCAGTGGTACCTCATTGGAGATCGGAGTGCAGCGGTAGGTAGAAAAGTAGATGATCAGAATATCCTGCCAGTTACAAATTTGATAGGATAGTTAAAAAGATTATTAATCTCTGAGGAAAGATATAGCATGATAAAGCCCCCCCGGGCATTATTATTTTTTCCTTTTGTTACATCTCGACATGTTTTTAAAATACATTATGACATGTTTTTAAAAATATATAAATAATTTTCAAAGTAAGTTTAAGAAATATTACAATCCCTGTTTCCTGGTACTGATTAAAAATGCTGTGTATCGTGGGGATTGGGAAATGCAAAGCAGGAGAAAAATGAGATTTTTAGTTTAAGGCGTGGCTTACTTTACCTCACTAACAGTGAAGGGAGAAAGGAGTACACAGCTTCAACCAGCACTGTTCCTGGCTGCTATGGTTTTAGAGGTTTATGTCATCTTTTGTACCGAGAGTTACGAATTCAAGAATGTGTCCACCGTGACAGAAATGTTTAGTAATGTCACGTGACTCAAAGGACCCCATCTTTATCTTTTAGTGCCATTCTTGTGTCTTTATTTGTGAACTCATTTTGACAAAGAAACAATTGCGTGTGTTTGTAAAAATGTGTTAAGTCTACAAGGGGGAAAAAAGCAGCAGTGTATCAGGTGCTAGTAAAAACCAGAGGAGGCACAAGTTTGGTACCTCCTACCTTTCTTTCCTTCTTGTGTAAGCCTACTTTGAGAATATGGATTTGAAAAAAAACAGTTTGGGTCTCGAGAAAGTCAGCAAGGTCACGCAAAAAAAAAAAATGTAACGCCAGAACAAAAATGGGGTGTGCAGAACCGGATCCCCAGTGTTTGGGGACAGTGAGATCATTTGTATCATGGTGGGGAGGCTACTGAGGGGTAGCAGGTCCATCCCCAGCAGCTGATCCAACAGTCATATCCTGGTGAATGTCTGTTCAGCTCTTCTACTATGAAAGAGAATGACTTTTTCCATATGTATATAGTAAAATATGTTACTATAAGTTATACGTACTTTATAAGTATTGGTTTGTGTGTTCCTTCTAAGAAGGGCCGTAGTATGTAATAAATGCCTATAATAACATATTTATTTTTATACATTTCTTTCTAATGATTAAACTTTTAAGTTATATCGTGATTGTAAAAAGGCATATAAAAATAGAGTATTTATACAATATATGTTACTAGGAATAATAAAAGAACACTTTTTGAATGTGTGTGTATATTTTTTTAAGTGGGATTTAATTTCTAGGAAGGAAATCTGAGACCCAAATACTGAATTTGAAGAAATGAATATTTTCTTAAATTCTTTGGAAATAAGATTTCATTCTAATGAAATGTGTTTTATGTATCCTGGATTATGTGATTGTTACAAAGAAAGGAATCTCTGATATATTTGGTGATAGATAGGTTTGTTACTAATGTATAATAATATATACTAGTGATTGGCAAACTTTTTCTGTAATGAACCAGATAGTAAACATTTTCAGATTTGTGGCCCATACCATCTCCATCACGACTAGTCAACTGTGCTATTGTAGCATGAAAATAGCCATAGGCAATACATAACTGAATGAACATGGCAATATTCTAATAAAACTTTATTTACAAACACAGACAGTGGGCCAAATTTGTTCTATGAGTGTAGTTTGCTGACTTCTGATATATACCATACCTTAAATGAAAAAAGGTGGGGTTCTGGAAGCATTTTGAATTTGTTTCTCTTCCTCCACTATATCACATAACTAAAATTGCGTATTTAAGCTACTGAGTAGAAAATAAATTACATTTAGCACAGGCACATGGTGAGCCAAACCCTCCAAGTATTCCACTTGCTCTTCAGGAATACTTGAAGTATATCGGAGAAACCCTAGAACACCCAGGCTACTCTGGGTAGCCTTTTGTAAGTCACTATATTTTAAATACTAAATGGTATTTTAAAAGTACAGACTGCTTCTAAAGTATGTTTCTCTCAGGAAATAGTTTATTTACTAGAACACTTGAATTATGTGGTTAACCACAGACATTTCCAGCTTTACATTTTCACCCTTTTGTTACCCTTCTTAGAATAGTTTTCTCAAGTAATTCTATGCATGCTAGTTTCAGATTCCAAAGATAATTTATAATTTGCCCTCAGAATTACTCCAAGGGTTCTTGTCCTGAGCAATTGAATGTAAGATGCTCAGGAGCCAGGTGTGTCCATCAGAGATTGGGGCAGGAGAGGGGAGTGTCCTGTTGGTCTCTGGTTAAGTATTTTACTACATACAGGGCCACTGGACCAAAAAGGAAAAGTCAAATCTCACATGGTGGGACCTAGTCCTGGTCTTACAAAATTCAGTTAAACATTGAACTTGGCCATGGAATTTAATGGCTTAATGTGCTCTCTGCAGCACCAACAATCTCTAACACAATTACTTATTTGTCTACATTACTATGGTACACAGTAAGCAACATGGAGGAGGTGCATGCACAAGAAATGCCTTTATCCTCAATTATTATACAAGCTATTTGACAAAATGAGAATAATGCATCTAATATGATAACCCATAATATAAAAAGTCATTTTCAGATCTTGCTTAATTCACTGATGAGTTTTTTTTTTTTTCTTTTTTTCCTTTTAAAAGGCACACATTGATTTAACATAGTAAGCACAGAAACAATTTCAGGACACAAAGAGATAAAAGGAGTCCAAAGATTTTCCACCATTTTCTGTGTCTCAATGTTAATAGCTTTCTAAGTTACCACATTACTTTTTTCAGCCCTCTGCTGGTGAGATTTTTCTTTTATCAATAAACTGAGCAGTTTAAAATACTCTATTTTGGCAGCAAAGAGAGTTTAGTTCAAAACACACATCTGGTTCTGTGAGCTTGACTTGATACCTGCTTAAAAGGAAGAACGATTTTGTGCTCCCTCATGTTACAGGTATAAATGATGAGCTGGCATGACGTTGTGTATGAATTTACATACCTAATTTTCAAAGAACTCGATGAGCACTTTCTTTCTCTAGTATTTCAATAACCACCACACCAGCACAATATTGGATCAGAGCTTTCATGAAAAAATTGGGAAAAATCCTTCCCAACTTTTTCTCTTTGTTTAATTTGTCATCTAGAAGCAGGCACTGTAGGTCTTCATGCGATTTAGGAATAATAAAGAGCGGCTACAATTTGCTAATCTCATTGGTTTTCCAGATGAAAGTAAATATGTATATATTGATATAAAGATTGGAGATGCAAAATCTATCAAAGAAATTGACCATAGCTACCCCAATATAAAGTGGAGTCTATCCTGCCACGCACTTACTTATGTGATATGAATGAGTTCTAACGGGATTAACAGAAATAGAAACAGTAAAACATAGGAGATGCTCTAGCTCATCAAGTTTTCCCAGCTAATAAATGTTTTGTACCTTCTCTTAACAGCAGTGGAACATAAAATTCAGTAAGTTGTGAACATGGCAAGTCAGAAGAATACAGAAATAAAGAACTATATAGAATGCCTACTTACTCCACTCGTCTGCATTTGGTCTCAGTCTTGGAAGTTCCTAATATGCTCTTTGTTCAATTTGTCCTTGTCGCCGTAATTCAGAAACTTGAACTTTTCCTTGCAGTCTTCCATGAATCACATAGCTTTTATTTAAGGCTAAATTTCTATAATTATTATACAATTACTTATTTGTAATTTAGCATTTTTTGTTAGCCATGATGGTTCCTTTTTCTCTAGGATTATTATTGTTTTATGTTCTGCTGCTTTTTAAATTAAACTTATTAGGGTGACATTGGTTAATAAAATTATATAGGTGTCAAGTATATAATTCAATAATACATCATATGCATATTGTGTTGTGTGTTCACCACCCAAAGTCAAATCTCCCTCCTTCACCATCCATATATTTGAGCCCCTTTACCTTTATCTACCTACCCCACTTCCTCCCTTCCCTCTGATAACCACTAAACTGCTGTCTGTATCTATGAGTTTTTGTTTATTTGCCTTGTTTTCAGTTGTTGCTTTCAGTTTTATATTCCACATATAAGTGAAACTTATTCTGTCTAACATGTTTTGTTCAGCATGATAATCTCAAGAGCTGTAGGTGTCATCGCAAATGTCAGTTAAGTGAAGGTACAGAACAATTTACTTCCTGGGGTGGGAAAGAGGTGGAGTACAATTTTATGTAGAATAATCCAGGAAAGTTTCTTTAGTGAGGAGATTTTGGGTTAGAAACCAGAGCCATGCAAGGGGACAGCTCTCCGAAGGATGGGATTATAATAAAAAGATGACTGCCAAAAGCAGGAATAAATTCTATTTCTTGGAGGGGACAGCAAAAGACCAGTACGGCCGGAGCTATAAGGAGAGAAGAGCAGTGAAGGGCAGAATGCTTGTTCCATAAGAGCAGGAAGTATGTTTGGGATTTGCTCTTATAAGATGAGGAGCCAGGGAGAGAGTTGAGCAGAAAAGAGACATGGTGTGACTTAACATTTTAACCTGGAAGAGAACCAGAGAGGGCACTATTATAATGATTGCAGTAAATGATAATGGTGGGCTGAACTCGAGTGATAGCCATGGGGATCATAAAAAGAGGTCAAACTCTGCCATTCAAGATTTTGAGATTTGCAGATGGATATAGACGTGAAAGGGGAAAAATCAATCATAGATGAGTCCAAGCATTTTTTCCTCCTATTTTTCAGAGGAGGGGATGTTCTATACACATGGATGTACTACATTCTGCTTAAAGACTAATGAATTAAAAATATAAAATTTTTACTAAGCTTTGAAACCAGTTAAACCTATAGCTAAATGTAAATAGTTGTTGAAAATATGGTTTCAAAATTAACTGGAAATATAAAAATAGTAGTTAAAGAGAAGATATAGAGTAGAAAATATTTTAATAATAATTCAAGTCTAAAACCATATGTCATATTAACAAACTTATAATAGGATAGAAATTTCTAATATTAGAAGTTATCAAAGGACATCATTTTATTCTTGAACTGATAATATAGATAAAAGGTATTTCTTAGAAACAAATATCCAAAAATGTCTCTTTATGCAAGGAGGATGAATGTAACATAACTCAAAGAAAATAAAGAAAAAAAATCAGAAAAAAAGGAAAAAAAAGAATAGAAAGCAAAAAATAAGGCGACAGATTTCCAAACACATTATCATAACAATACATTATTTAAACCTTCCTATTAAAAGAGAAATATCTTCAGAATGTGTTTAAAAATAAAGTCCAGTAACATAATAAATAGAAAGGAACTATCTAAATCAAAATGACATTTCCTCAAAGATGTCCAAAGATTTATCAGACAAATTGTAGGAAAAAAGTAGGAACAAAATATAATGTCTGCCAAAATTATATTTAAGATGGAAAAACACTAAGCAAAATAAAGAATAACATTTCTTGAGGATTAAAGGTAGAATCTACAATAAAACATGTGTCCTAGATATTAGGACATCTATGTATCAATTTAAAATTGTTAAAAACACAAAAGATAATCAATAGGTAAGGACTATTGTGTTTGTCTTTAAAACTCTCTATAGGTAAGGGCCAACCAAATATATAAGAAAAAAATGCAAAACTCTACAAAGACATAAAAGAGGACTTAAATAAAGCAAGAGGCATGCAAATTTCTTTCACTCAATCATAAATTGTATATTTTATCTTAATGAGTAACTTTAATGAAACTCTAGCCATTCACAAATTTTTGGAACTTATAACATGATTCTAAAGTTCTAGCTATTCACAAATTTTTGGAACTTATGACATGATTCTAAAGTTCATCTGAAGAAATTAATTTGGTAAAGTTAAATAAAGAGTAACATAACTGAAAAACAAAATGTAATGTAAGATATCTGTTTGGTCTGATTTGAAAATGCACCATAAAATTCCAATAAGAGAAAAAATGGTACTTGTAGATAACTCTGGATAAACCTTAGTAACAATAACCACAAAACATTCGTATATGAAGTTCACAGTATAAATCTCTGAGCAAAAAAAGATCATTCCAAACATAGTTCTAAATTTTAAAAAGTAGAAATTTATTTGGAAAAAAAAAATTAGAGCCTTCTTTAGACTGTGTACTACTTTACCTCTGGGTCTATTTTACTCACTATTATTTTCCCAGCTCCTAGAACTGTGCCAGTAAGGTAATATTTTTATTTAATGAATAACTCTCAAAACAGTCAAACTATTGGATCTAGATATTTCTACTCCTAAGAATCTATGCTACATAATTAATCAACTTGGTTCACAAAGATTTACATATGAATATTGTATAAATATGAATGCAGCCATCAGAGGAGTATACTGAAGACTATGACATAATTAAACTTGTAATTCATATAGAAATAATGATGGCCAACATTCCTGGAAGTCCACTATGTGTTTTATGTCAATGAATTCAATTAATGTTACAAAACAACTATGATATAGATATTATCATTATTTCTGACATAGATAAGAAAATAGGCATAGAGAAGTTGGACTGCTTGGTTGAGTTAGGACAGTTAGCAAGTGGCTCAGCAAGGATTCAAACTCAGGCGTCCAAACCTGAAAGCCTGCGCTCTCTCTACTCTTAAACATTAAATGAAGTCATATTATGCTACCAAGTCATACACACGCACACACTCACACTTAATGCATATATACAAAAATAAGCTAAATGACTGTTTTTATTTTCTTCTTTGTGCCTTTATGCATTTTCCAAATTTTCTACTAAAATCAAACTATATCATTTTATAACCAGGAAAAAAAGGTTATTTTTAAAAAATAGGAAAACCCCAATTAGAATCATTGTTATTGTGTGAATTCTTTCTAACAAGTAATTTATAGACACTGTAAAGAGTATCTGTTTTTGTTTAGTTTGCCCCCAATATGAACTCTTTAAAAATCTGAGTATTTTTGCAGTACCATAAGAGAAAGTCAGTTTTGTTGATATTTGGAAGGTGATGGCCATTCCAAGGGTGGAGGCAGAATTCAAGATGGATAAATTAGTTTATTACTAAGTGATTTCATATTGTAACTTCAGTATATAAGATTTTCTAAAGAGATGGACATTTTATATAGCTAAAAGAATAAAAATCACATTTTAAACTAAAATCTGGATTTTATACCATTTTAATATTTTTCTACTGCTCTGTCCCTATTTCTCAATGAAGAAGATCAATGAAAAGTAAATCTCTAAGAATTTAGAGTAACTGACAATTTAATTTTTAAAAACGTGTACCTAACAACCAGAAGACACCCAGGATAATGAAACTCATAGGTTCCTATCAGTCACAAAATCCACACAAATTGTGTGTCTATGTGTGAGTTTTATTGTTATTATGACTCGTAGTTCCACAGCTGCAAAAGTAGCTAAATGTCAACACTGAGGAAAAAGGTAAGTTCAAGCTCCATACTGACATTCTCGATTATCCAAGATTATCTATGGACAAAAAGTATTCATCAGAAGCTTAGAACAAGAGAATAAACTGCAATTTTCTTTGTAGACATTTGTATAAAGAATAAAGCCAAGATATGATGATGATATTACTCTTATTTCCAGAAGTTTTATGAATATAACTTTCAAAATTACTTACATTGTCCTTTTCAGTTGTTGACATTTACCTCATGGAAACTGTCAGATCAGAGCGATGTTTTCCTTTAGTAATAGGAGAAAATAATATCTAAAAGGCACTAACATAGAAGCATGATATGTTGGAATAATGGCCTATTAATGCAGTGGTGTGTATTGCCTCGAGTAAACACATCAGTGTAAAGGTCCGATCACCTCATCACCAGGGTAGAAATTTCTAAATTGTCTCTTCTTTTAAAAATTAAACCTAGGTACTGGAGTAAAATGATATGTCTGGAATTTTCTTTAAATTTTCAATCAAAAATAGAAAAGGCAGAGATAGATGAAACTAGATCAGCAAAATGATATTTATTGATAAAGCGATAGGTAGAGGCTCATTATACTTTGTTCTCTACTTTTGTGTAATTAATTTTCTCTATAATAAAAAGTAGAAAAAATCAGAAAAATTAAAGAGAAGTTGTATTTCTTTTGTTCAATTTACAAATCAAGGTAAGTATTTGAAGTTATTTAAACTGTGACCTAATGTCCTTTTATACTCTTTCATTTGTTTTTCGAGGAGAATAAATATATTTAAAGTACACACGCTTAAAAATGCCGAAACACTCTCTAAAACAGCTTGATATAGAGTGCAAGAGGAAGTCACATGGTAACTGAAAAAAAGAGGACAAAGAAAGAGAGAAAGGGAGAGAAACATGATTTTTTTTTTTTGTAGGACTGTAGAATATAAAGCAAATAAGTCCTTTGTTGAATTTATTATTTTTTTTGCTACAGAGGCCTGATTTAAATATTATCATAGATTGTTAAAAATTTTGCTATCTTAAGTTATAGAATCCTAAAATGTTTTTTTGCGCCAAAAGGAAGAAAATTAAGTAGAGAGAATGAAAATGGGAAGTCAGTTTTTGCTTGCCTGTATTCAGAATTCAATCTTAAGGATTAAAAAAAACTATCATAGCTATATAAAGTACATATCAAAGGATTTAAATATAGATAGATGGATGGATGGATAGGTGATAGATGATAGATAGATAGATAGATAGATAGATAGATAGATAGATAATAGATAGATAATAGAAAAGACATAGCTGATTAATAATAGATAGAAGATAGATAGATAGATAATAGATAGATAATAGAAGACACATAGCTGATTAATAATAGATAGAAGATAGATAGCTGATAGATATAAGTTTTGTATATGTGAAAGAAAAGCTGATGAAGATGAAGATAAGGGGGCTAATATGAAGACTGTTCCCAAAGCTGAGGGAGGCAGGACCATTGGTGAAGCAGGAACACACAGCGTTAGGCCCAGATAGAAACCACATTTGACAACCTTGAAGTTGCAGATGAAGGAGTTTAGCTGAAAGATGAAATAAATGGGCCAGGATCAAAGATCTTTGATTTCTATCTGAAGCTCTTCAACAGATGTATTAGATTAGTTGTGTGCAGAGTTTTGCTCCGTTTTTCTTCTTTAAAGTGGTCTAAGAATTTACCAGTTCTCTCCAAAGTGTGTTCCATAAAAGCAGAAAGTATACAAAGTAAAGAACACAGGAGCTGAGCAACTGCCTGCAATGAGGGACATTATAATATTCTTCTGGCTTTTCACTTATTTCAAGTTGGTTTACTCAGTTCTGAATGTTCCATAACCTTTCACCCTCAAAATTTTTATTCAAGTTGTTAATGAGACTAGAATCAACAGGCTTAGCTTTCATCTCGACTCTCCTCAGAGCAAGCCAGAGGTAATGATAAAAATGGGATGCATTCCAAATGATACTGCAGGGAAAAAGGAAGAAGTGAGGGCATACACCATCCATCAGCTTGATAAACAAACTTTGGAGAGATGGAAGTTGGCTCGAGGCCTTAATCTCAGACAATAAGGACTCTCAATCTCAAATGTTGGATCTTCAATTCTTTGGGCAGAGTCCTTTGCTCTTAAAAGTTCATAGTGATGATATCTAGTTATCAAAGCACAAGATATTCTGGAACGTTCTCTATAACACTAAGACAATTTCTTTTAGAAGTAAGATATTAATTAAATTCTGTGTTTCTCTGATTGAAATATACTTACAGTAATGTTAATGTTCTAATACTTTACATTGTTACTATCCAGTAAATAGACAGTAGTAAAAATAGAATTTCCTTGTATGGACCTTCAACATGACTTTTGATTGGAGCTCCTAATTTAAGATGCCACTATACAAGATTACTAAAAAACAATCACAGAATTTCCTGTTTATCTTTGGTCTATGCTCTTTCCTTTTCTTAAAACAAAGACCATTGGTATTTCTACCAAAAGTCATAATAACATTGCAATTTTTTCCTTAATAACCATATGCACATAAAACATTTAAAATATTGAAATGGAAACAAAGTTCAACACCTGGAAAAGCTTTTGATCTCATATAGTCATAAAGGTAACTAAAAACCTCACTTTGGACGACACTGGAATCACAGGCACAGTTAAAACACAGCAATATTCAGTTCTTAGCATGACGGGACCACGCGAAAGGTATAATTTCACAAAGAATAAAAAAACGATGAATTAGAGAACTGAACGTTTATTTCTCTGTGAGATTTTGCCATCCACATCTGTGAAACTTTAGGGGAGAAATACCATACGATTATTATTTCTAACGTATCTGACTTAAATTATCGATAACCACAAAAAAATACCTTCTAAAATGTGAAGTTTTGTTAGTTACAGAGCATCAATAACAATGAAGTTGTTTGTCTTTAAATTACTGGCTATTATGCTTATTTATATTCAAAACCCAAAGGAGATAGAAAACTAATACTGTTAAAACAAATGCTTACTTTTAAGTAATACTTTGATGGAGACTGCTGAAAAATCGAATTGTCAATCCCCAAAGTTTTATGTAACAAGAAGAATCCATTATATTTTAATAAAATATCTTTAAGAAAAACATCACTTGTTAAGACAGAATCAATTCTTGGCAACATATTTTGCCTTAATCACTTTGAATAAATAATAAAAATGCTTATTTCACTCTACTTTTCCCTGAAATATAATTACACATCTTTAAGAAGTATATGCTCAAAAAACGACAAAAAAAGAAAAAACCCAAATTAATATTTTCTTAAGAAAATTATGATAAAGAAAATAAATGCAGAATGGACAATTAGATAGACATTCCGCTGATGCTACAAATATAGGTAAGAATCAGTAAATATCACTGAGCCCCTATTTTATACAAAATGCTATCTTAAAAACAGGAACCCACAAAAGGAAGAAAAAGAAAAAGAAAAGGTAGAAGGATGGAAGAAAGGGAGGGAGAGAGAGATGTAGGGAAGGAGGAAAAAAGACAATCTTGTCTTCCGTCTTAAACAAAGCTGGGGAAATAAAAAATATACTCATGAAAAGTTAATTAACAATACAAGGAAGTGAGTCCGATGAGTTGTATACCCGCATAATCTGAGCTCGGAAATAAAGAAGCAAAGAAGCGAGGTCGCTGCAGGTCAGAGAGTCAGGAAAGACGAGGAAGGAGTGGAGATGGTAAGTAGAGATGCTTCAGGTCGAATGCATTAAAATAGGGAGGAAACATTGTCTTAGTTCCAGCTGCCGTAACAAAGTAGAAGAGACCGAGTGGCTTATAAACAACAGAAGTTTATTTCTCACAGTTATTTCTGGAGGCTGGGAATCTGAGATCAGAGTGCCAGCATGGTCAGGTTCTGCTGAGAGCTATCTTCCTGGCCATACACTGCCAACTTCTCGTTTTATCCTCCCATGGCAGAAAGAGGGCAAGAGAGATCTATGGCGTCTCTTTTATACTGCCACCAATCCCACTTACCAGACTCTATCCTCATGACTTCATCACCTTCCAAAGGCCTCACCTCTTCATGACATCACATTGGGGGTTAGGATTTCAACATATGAATTTGATGGGGGGACATAAACATTTGATACATTGCGGACGTGTTCCAGATGTTGGGGAAGGAATAGTAACCAAAGTGGCTGATCCGTGTGATCTGCTATTCTCCAGTTCCTTATAATGGCAAGTGAATACGTAGGTGACACCACCAGTTGGGCTGGGTAGAATGACGAACAGGGAAAGAAGAGTGTTTGTAAGAGACCCAGAAAGATAATTCCTGCCTTGTAGCTTTACCTTAATTCACTCAACTAGGTAGGTCAACTAATTTTCTAAAAAGTTATCTAGAAAGATTATTGAATATTTGGTATTGTGACCTTTAAATTAAATATACCCAAGCTTACATATTTAAATTGGCACCTCTCTGCTAGAAGTCTAATGACTTTGGACTGTGAGTCATGAACCCAATGCACCACTGCTCCAAGGATTGGGGCTTTTCCTAGAAACTGTCCTCAGAACCAGTTTCCGAGAAGCAACCTGTCTCATTGCCTCCCAGCTGTGTTTCATTTTTGACCAAAAATGGCATCACCCAACTTGGAGACCCACCTTAGTCATCATATCTGGCAGCAAAGAACTTTGGTTGTATCCAAAATAAAATCTTTCTTCAAAGAGAGATTTGCTACCACAGGCAATATTCAAAGAATGAGCTGCAGGCTCCAAAGGTAATTCCAATGGAACCATTCCAGAAATACTGAAGCCATGGCAGCAATACTAGAAAAGGTGTATGTGTTTCCCAAATGACAACCTTAAAAGAGCCAGAGTGCTTTCAAGTGTGGGTTTTGGTTTGTTACAAAAAAAATAAAAATAAAACAAATGCAGTCGTATTGAGAGGTAGTTTGACATAATGGTTGAACGTGCAAAATCTGGAGTCTGACTGGTTAGGTTTGAATTCTAGCTCTTCCATTTCGTTGCCCTACTCTTAATTTGCTTTACCTCAATTTTTCATATAGAAAACTGGAGCAATGATAATTATAACTTACTTCATACAGTCGGTGTAGAGATTCAACTCTTTAATACCTGCAAAGTGTTAAAACAAGTCCCTGGGACACAGTAAACAGTGCTATGCCTCATGTGGTGGCAGATGTTAAGGTAACAGTTATAGCAGTGGACAAAATTTTCAAGGAAAGATTAATGTGGAGGCAGTGGAGTATTTAATGGTATACATACTCTGTCCCATTTACAAAGACCTTTGACACCAGTCCTGTTACTAGTTACATACAACTCTTTCTGCCATGATCGACTGCATACTTCTCAATACACCATCTACATTTCTGTACTATGCTCTTCATGTGACTAGTGTTTCAACTTGACACCTAAATCTATGTCATCAAATGTGTCTTTGGTCTTACCAAATAAGAGTATAAATATATAGGCAGAGAAAGTATACTTAGAGAACACAATATGCTTGTGTAGCACTGTATCTGTGCTAGAACATAGGGTTAGTTTAAGGTGATAATCATGTCTGACTGAAGCCACAAAGAACCCAGAGTCCCTTAGATGAATGCATAAACTCATTTTTTTCCCTTAAAACCTAGTGTTCATTAAAGTTCTTCATAGTAAACCCACAATCTCCTCAGAAATCTTATTTCACAAAGAAATAATCAGTCCTGTATATACTAGGTGGCTTTGTCTGCCATTGCAGTTGCCCAGCATGAAGGTATCGCCATGCTTTTCTGCTATAATTTGGCATTTCAAAAACAAACATTCTTCAGTCCTGTCTGCTTGGAGTGAACAGGTATAAAGTCCCGAATCTTTTACGAATTCAATATTAGTAAAAGCTTGACTTTGAGCAAGCTTAATTTCTCTAGGTCTCAGTTATTTCTTCAACAAGGTAAGAGCATGGTATTGTCATTGTGGTCTAAGATCCTTTTTTAAAATATCTCATGTCACTGGATGATAATTAGAAAGCCAAAAGCTATATGTGATTAATTATATCCTGATATTGGACTTCAACTCACAAAGATGCACGCAGAGGCAGATATCACCATGATGGTCCATGTGATTTCCTTAAAGTTTTTGATAAACATTCCCCCCATTAGACTGTCATTTTAATTGTTTACTAAAAAAAGAAATATCACACTTGGTTTAAATGACCTTTATTTAGCACAGAATCACTTGAAGTTTTTTTACTTTCAGCTTTTTCATGTGCCAAGCCCTCCAGCAGGCACGCATTTCCCATAAAAGTGTTCACCTAGATTTTATGCTCGCTTGCTGTTTCTCTATATGTGGATTTTATGTTTCTTAATAATAAAACCGTATCTTTTTCTTTTATAACTCTCCCTCCTGCCAAGTCCCTAGAATTGTACTGCACACTTAATAGAAACTCAATAAAAGTTTTACTCATTGACAAATGTATGGGCTTCCTGCAAAGAGCAACCACGGCTTCGAACATTTTGCAGTTACTGTGACCAATGTCACTTTGCAGAGCAATCTGTACCCCCTGCTGTTACTGCAGTGGACATATCTGTGGTTGCATATTTCTTTCATGTCTTCGGAAGTTTGCAAATTACTTAACCTCTTTGAGTTTCAGCTTCTTCTTTTGTAAAATGAAGAACTACTTTAAAGATTCTTCCAAAATAAATGAGATATTTACATGTAAAGTTTCTGACACACCAGAGGAATACTACTATTGTTGTTGATGTTAATGCCTGGAGCACATGGCCCTCAATTCTGCCCTGACTGATAGACACAACAACTCAGTTACTTCAGATGGCTTTTCAGTGATAAGAATTGATCTGAATTAAACAGGACTTTGAAAGTTTCTAGAAGCTGACGAGTTTATCAGCTCCAACAGATACACACAGACTAGAGTCATCCACGCCCTGGAGCTTGATGCAATAGCAAAAAGCAATATGAGTGGTGAATTCTATTACACAGGACAAATCTACTTTTCCAAGTATTAAATTAAGAGTAACGATAATTTTTTGTTTTACCATGAAACTTAACCAATTCCTGACTTCATGAGCATCCTCTGAGAAGTTGGTTTTTTTTTTTTTAATTATAATCAAGACAATTTTGATGGTGGTGACAGCTACCCTAGATGACTAAGGTCCTGACTTACCACCTGCACTGTTCAAGTACTTGAAATCAAAATGCCATGCTTTCCCTTTCCTTGGTTCACATTTCAAAATAAATTATAAAATAAATAGCACACACTTTTAACTAATCAGCTTAATGATAGAAAGTCAGAGCTTCTAGAATTATAATATCATAATCATAAGAAAGAGTGAGACTATGGATGCTGTATTTCTAAAATTTACTAGAAATGACTTAAAATATTTTTTTATTTATTGTAATTTTTTCACATTAAAAAATTGTTATCTCTATTCATTCCTGTACACAAAGGGTATTGTGACTTTTTAAAAAGAATTTTTAAAATGATATATGTTAAAGGGAAATGTCCAACAAAAGTTTCAACATTGGAAAAAGGTACTAGAACTTGTTTTTATTTATAACAAATTCTAAAAAGTTCTTATGATGATTGTTCTTTTTAGCAATCTTTTGCTAACAGAGCATGCACAGTGATAGTATCTTAGCTATCCTTTAAAAAGAAAAAAAAAAAAACCCTACAAACTGAGACCTCTAGTGGAGGTATATGAGAACTGTTCCAGTGATTGCTTGTTTTAAACTCATCAAATAGTTAACAAATTCGCCCTTAAAAATGTAGGGGTTTCAATAACTTTTAAAACCTGTATATTTATCTCTTGAACAGTTAGCAACTTTTTTTCTATCTTTAGAATAAATGCTTAATAAGGAAAGTGAATATGTATAGAATTTGAAAAACCAGCTGCTATGAGACTGTAAATGCTTTATGGAATTTAACATAGTTTGGAAACTAAAACATCATTTGGATGAAAAGCTCTTTTATTCCCTAGTGAAATGACTAACTGTGATTACGTACCCTGGGGACGAAATGCACACTGGGAGCCTAGAATCCTGTAACAATGATGATGCAGAGGCTAAAAATACTTGACATTTATAATTGTTTGACATCCTGTGACATGAAAGCAGTGTTGAAGGGCTCTATCACTCTCTCAACTCCAAACAAAATGATAAACACTCTAATGAACCACCTGAAATAAGAGACCAACTTGGGAAGGAGAAATGGCTAAAGGAAGATTATACAAAATAATAATGAGACCGGAAACAGAACCCAAAGGTCTGCACAGATTTAAACAGCTGCACATGAGTTCTCTGCAGAAATACTTAGATCATATGTTTTCCCATGTACTTTAATTTATGGTTGTATTAATTTGCATTGTAGATCAAAAGCCAGATTGAGTCTGTAAAGAGGATCCCTAAGGTATCATTTATAGATAACTCTGGTTGGAGATTGTTAAAAGGACATGAGATTGTTCAGCTTAGTAAACACTTTGAATAAAACAGTTCTGAATTCAAGTCGGAAAAAATGCTCAAAAGATAAAGATTTGACATGATTGTTAAAATGCCAGTAATTCAAAATGAAAAAATGTTGTTTCCAGTCATACATAAACATAAAGTCAAAAACTCATTAGCTATCTAATTAACCTAACTAACACATACGTTACCTCTGCAGACCAAAGGTAAAGTTCAGAAATATACAGGATCTTATACTGAGCTGGATCACAGTATGTTTTACTTAATTCATTCTTCTGAAAATATTAACTGATTATATCTCTGTATAGAGCTTTTGATTTACTTTTGAGGGAAAGGTGAGACAAGTAAAAGAGTGAACTTCTCTACACTAACATTCTTCTTTAGGAAGTCAACTTCACATAAAATTACTGAAAAATAGCAAAAGATAGTGTGTGCTTTGCTAGCAGTAAGAGTTACTAATAAAATGGGAAATAGAGCAAATGGAGAGTAATATAGACTGGGATGCTTGAGAAAGGCTTTGCAGAGGAAAAAGAATTTGAACTATGCTCTAAACAATGAGTGGAATTGGAATCGGCTAAGAATGGCATTCCGAGAGCTATGGCAGGAACGGAAACAAAATCTTGGAGGTAGAAATGAGTTTAGGACAAGAGTTTCTTTCAGGGAAAGTATGGAGGAAAAAATGTAAAAAATGGCCCATTAAACTATTTTGGACTTAGGATAGAATGGAGATAATAACTGTAAGCCATAACGAGTCCATGAAAACGTGATAGATACCTTAGGAGGTACGTTGGTCATGCAGGAAAGAAGTCAGCAT
The DNA here is from genome assembly GCF_000325575.1 of Pteropus alecto. Classification (NCBI taxonomy): domain Eukaryota; kingdom Metazoa; phylum Chordata; class Mammalia; order Chiroptera; family Pteropodidae; genus Pteropus; species Pteropus alecto. The sequence continues at coordinate 17,310,993 of NW_006433378.1, read as the reverse complement.
TAACTTGAAGCTTTGAAAGCTGCATATCAATATTTGCTGAACGCTGACTTATCTAAGAATGTTATAATAAGTCGTATTGGTAGGATATTTAAAACAATAAATCTTGTCCCAAGCTTTAAGGAAAATGTGATTTATTGTCAAGATAAAATAAGTGCTAAAAATATTTGAAGGCACATCTAAATAACTTATGAGTAATATGAAACTTGCTGAATGGCTAAGATAAAAACAGAGGCTAGGAAATGATGAGCAATAAAGTTTCAAAACTTAAGCTTTCTGTAAATCCATACCTTTTTTAAAGAAAGTACATTATTATGATGGTAAATTGTATATCTCCAGTTGGCTAGGCCACAGTACTCAGATATTTGGTCAAACATGCTTGGATGTTGCTGTGAAGCTTTTTTTAGATGAGATTAACATTGAAATCAGTAGACTTGAAGTAAAACAGATTATTCTTCTTAATGTGGGTGGGCCCTATACAATCAGGTGAAGGCCTTAAGAAAAAGACTGACCTTCCCTAAGGAAGAAGGAAGTCTGCATATAGAATGCCTTCAGTCCCAAGCTACATTATTGACCCTTCCTTAGGTCTCTAGCCTGCTGGCCCACCCTGCAGATTTTGGATTTGTCAGCCTCCACGGTCACGTGAGCTAATTTCTTACAGTAAATTTCTGTCTCTGTCACTCTGTCTCTGTCTCTGTCTCTGTCCCTCTACACACACACACACACACGACACACACACACACACTATTAGTTCTGTTTTTTCTGAAGAACTCTGACTAATACAATTATAAACTAGTTGTTAGAGAGAACGTTGTGACAGATGGAAACAGCAAGCAAATCATGCAAGTGGAGAACTGCATCACATGTTCAGCTGTGTTTCGTTTGGCTACTTTTTTGTTTTGTTTTGTCTTCTTTTTCTGGGAACAAAAACTTCATTTCAAAGCATGGTCAGAAATGAAGTTAATTAGTGGTGGAAACCAGCGAGAATATGGTCCTTGACTCTAATACAGGTAGTGGTGGATTGGTCTAGAGTCATATAATTCGTGCTAGGTAGTAATATAATACAAGTAAAATACAGACATCAGGAAAAAAATTACATAAGTTTTTTAATGGCACCGAATAATATAATTGCTGGGAAGTTGTTTCTCCTTCTAATTGCCTCTTTTCCAATATGTGGTTCCTCAAAAAACTAAACATAGAATTGTCATATGATCCAGCAATTTCACTTCTAGGAATATACCCCAAAAAATTGAAAGCAGGGACTTCAATAGATATTTGTACACTAGTATTCATAACAGCATTATTCATAATAGTCAAAAAGTGGAAACAACACAAATGTCTATCAATGGATGAATGAAAAAACAAAATGAGGTATATACATATGACGGAATATTATTTAACTACAAAAAGAAATGAAATTCTGATATAAGTTACAACATGAATGAACCTTAAAGACATTATGCTAAGTGAAGTAAACCAGAAACGAAAGGTCTAAAATTGTGTAACTCCAGGTACTTAGAATAGTCAAATGAAATAGAAAGTAGAATCGTGATTACTAAGGACTAGGGGAAGGAAAAATGGGGAGTTATTGTTTAATGCGTACAGAGTTTTGTTTGAGATGATGAAAAAGTTCTGGAGACTGATGTTGGTAATGATTACACAACAACGTGAATGTATGACTGAACTATATATTTAAAAATGGTTAAAATGGTAAATTTTGATTTGTATAGTTTACCACAATAAAAAAGTATTTTTTTTCTGGGCAGGCAAGTGAGTCTGCAAAAAGGGCTAAGGAAAATTAGTAGCTATCAGAGTTTGGCAAAGACATCTTGAATTAAGGAAGAGAAAGATGATTAGACTGGGAATAACATTGGAAGGAGATAAAGAAATCTGCTGAATGTGAACTTGAGGTCCTCAGGACAATGATAGTGTCTGTCAGAACTGAATGAGCCAAAGTACACATTGTAGTGAGTAGCATAAGCTCCTCAGAGGATACAGCCCCACACAAAAACACACACAAGAATTTCCAGTCTAAATATTTATTCATGTAAAATAATGGTGATTGCAAATGATCCTTCTGAATTGGTCTTGAAATGGTCATATGATTATAGTCAAAAAACATGAGCTCCAATTTAACCCAGAAAGAACATGAGCGATGTGAATTTCCCATTTGTCTCCATTTCTCATTTCATATGGATGCATTTGGTACATTATAGTCATTTTCCCACTACTTCTTTATTAGAGGAGTTTTAATTTATTAGAAATACTCAAAAGGCAAATTTTCGGAAGCACTTGGTATGGCAAGATTTGTTGATTGTTCATTGTTAGAAACAAACCACCTAAAAATGTAGCGACTTAAAACAACCATCATTTATTTAGCTCACGAATCTGTTTCATAGAACAGGTTCATCTCTGCTCTGTGAGTCATCGATCAGCTGGAACAACTCCATACTAACCTGAGGAGCCACGTCTAGGATGGCTCACCCATGGCTGGGAATTTGATGCTGGCTACCAGCGGGGAGCTCATCTGAGTCTATGGATTTATTCTTCTCCACAGGTGCCTTCCTGTGGGTCTATCCTCAAGATGCTTGGGCATCCTCACAACATAGTGGTTGGATTCAGAAAGCAATAGTTCCAAGAAAATGCCTTTTGAAATATAGCCTCAGAAGTCATATTGCATCACTTCTGCCATAGTCACAGGTTAACTTAGATTAGCTTCGTAAGAGTGGCATGAACTTGACCCCCCACCACTCCCTCCCTTCAATTGGACAGGGGTCAACATTACATAGTAAGCAGAGCATGTGAAATAGGAGATAGGTTGCAGTCACTTAGAAATTATAAGAAGAAATATAGCTAAATACAAATTTTAAAAGTTTAGTTACATTTAGTGTAATTTAAAATTAATATTATGCTTAAAATCATGTGGTTTGCTAAAAGTGATATTATGAAATGGAGTTAACGTTTAGCACCTTATCAATTTATCGGTTCCTCCTTCTCCATCCACTTTCCTCTAGGCCTCGAATCTTCCCAGCTATTAATTCTAGAAGTTTCCTTATCTCTGACTCTGAAGGTGGCCTTCTGATAACCATGAAAAAGAGACGATGTTATCCTTCCCTCATCTCTATCTCCCTGATACTTAACTTACACCTCCTCTTGAACTTATCAAATAACTGCTATAATAAATGACATCTGTCATAGAAAACTGATGGAAAGCTTGCTCTAAATATCTTCTAAAGGATGAATATAAAAAGAAGATAAAATCATGACTCCCACACAGATGTAAAATTTAAAAAAAAATTTTAATCTATGTATCAAAAATTTTATTTATCTCATTAATTTATGAAGGAACCAATGAGATGCTATGACAGGTTCAAATAACTCTAAGGAGGACATATCTATGTTAGAAATGCTGAAATGAATTTACAGATTGATACAAAACTGCAAAGTTCTTCCATCTACATAGGGTGATCATCAATTGCAACATAGAGACACAATTTGCATTTTCACTGTCAGAAACTATTTCTATTTCTATCAATTTCTGCAAGTTAACTTCTATCTCTACAGAGTTGTAAACAAGCCTGGTCAAAGGTGAAGGTACGTACTTCTGTAGGATCATGTAATCTCCAGTCTCATGAATGTCATTGAAAGGATATCCAATAATCTCTTCTGTTCATTTCAAAATTTTCCCAATCTTCCCCAAGTCTTAAGTGTCTTCTTTATTGACTTATTCAATAGGACTCATTGGTTTTCTAATATTTTAGTGGTAAAGATAGTGAGATTATAGAATCAGATTTTATAATCTTAGAAGGAACAGGCAACAAAATGTAAACTGGTTGACAATCAATTTCTGAATCCTTTCCATCTCAGTTTCTTTATTCATATGTAGATTGACTGTCCTGACATATACATCATATTCCACCAAGACAGTATTCTAGAAAATGCATGCTCACTATAGCAGCCCAATCTATGCAGTGATAAAATGATTACTAGAATTAGTGGGTGATCACATTGTAAGGTATGAAAATGTTGAATCGCTACATTGTACACCTGATACTAATATAGTACTGTATACTAACTATACTTAAATTTAAAAAAAAAGAGAGAGAGAGAGAGAAAAAGAAAGAAAAAAAGAATTCCAACAGATGAACTTTCACATGCTTATTAAGCCTTATAGATGATATTTCCATTTATGCTCAGAAACAAACAGGAAAACATTGTGGAACTCCCAGCTCAGCTGTTCAGGGCTTAACATGAACTCCTGTGCTGAAGCCAGTTCCTACATAAATAGGACTTCTGGGTGGTCATCCTGGCAGCGTGAAGTCTGATTCATTGAAGTGTAGAGTATTAGAGATGACAGAGACACAGATGACCCCTACAAGGTTCAAATTAGAGAGAATCCAGGAGCAATAATGAATCCAAAGAAAAACTGATGCTTAATATTATTTTGTCCAAATTCAAACTACTCTCTCAGCAGGGAACACAGCTCATCAACAAACATCTATCTCTTCATTTTATTGGGCTTGACACCAAACCAGATTTTCTCATTCAAATCTCTGTTATGCTCAAGCTCCATGGCCGGAATTAACATGCAGTGCTTGTCTTATTTATTTTTGACTCTTTCACTGGGAACTAAAATATTTGGATTACATTACTCATGACAACGAGAGTTTTGGTGGTAAAAACATGATCACGTTCAGTCGCCAAGCTCATCAGATACAATTTTGCATACCATGCATAAAAATCTGTTTAATGTGCTGGTGTTTGTGTTTAAGTTTCTTCATATGCTTCCTTTTTTTAAAAGAGTGTTTTTTTATCCTCATAATAAGCTCTTAGGTAATTAAAGCAGGTACTATTTTCATATATAATAAAAGAATAAAACTAAATCATAGAAACTTTAAATTTACCTTTTTTATACAGAATTGTAATGATAAATATTTGGGCAAAAATCACAAAATCGTATTACTGGGACTAGAATTAAATATTCGGGCACCAAGTCCTGATCTTGATCACAACATATATGAATAATGTAACAAGTTTAGAGCACAGCCAAGGAAAAGAGACTGTCAGCTACATGAAATTCACCACACATTTCAAGCTTTTGTTTGGGTTGGTTTGGGGTTTTTTTTTGATGTGTAGTTTGGGAATTTTAATGGGAGTGGCTTTGACCTTGAACATAAAGGTAACTGAAGATGAAAGGCAATTTTTACAGCATAAAATAGCAATAAAAAAGTTATTGACTTCTCATCATACTTTGCCTTGTAAAGAGCCTCTAAGTGGAAGAATAGTCTGTGAATATCTGAAGAATGCATGTGAAGACTGAAGGAAATACTTTTATTCTGAATATTTGTCATAGAAAAAAATTTATGACCTTCTAAGCAAAACACCATTATTAGAGGCTAATGACTTAGATATAACAACAACTAATAAATCTAATAAATATTTCTCGTTGACCTATCTAAAATTTTGTCACCATAGGATGCATGCACAGAAATAAAATCCAGTGTCTTTATTACTCGCCCACTACATTATCGTGTGAGCAAGTGACTTTCAGCACCTTGGATTACTGAATAGGTCAAAGAAATGCCACTACTTCTATGTGTATTTTTAACTTCAGTTTAGGAAATAAAAGTATTTAAGTAAGTTTGTTTCCCAAATTTAAAAAATAAATGTAATATCTAATATATTCAGGAAAATGTATAAATCCAAAGTTGGTTTTTGTTTGTTTGTTTGGCTTTTGAACCAAGTGGGACTTTCCAACAGGGCTATGGGTTACCTCTGCTCAAATAATAACTGGCTGGAACAACATTGTCCTTATAACAAAGCTAATGATAAATGAATTTCAGGCACTTTTTTCCATCACTTAAAAAAAGCTATTGTACTTTTCCTCTCTGTTTTAAAATCTGGAGATTAATGAATCTTTCATAAATAGATTTGGACAGGAAAAGCCTATCAAGAGAGCATGTTTTAGGTAAGTTCAAGAAAGATTGGTGTCTAATTCAGATGATGTATTTTTCCATTCTTTTTGACTGCCTCAAAATTAAATATTGAAAAAATGTGAAAGAAGCTTCTAGTCAAAAGAAGAAATTATAACTAAGCTGTATTAGAATTCTGAAGTAACCATGCAAAATAAGAATATTCTCTATTACTAAATCAGGAATTGATAATCCATCCAAAAGCATAAAAGCTCTTTGATGACAAAAGCAAACTCTCAGGAAATTTGATTCCTTTGTTCCAAAGTGAGCCTCCGCCCTAAATTTCCAACCATAATACTTAATTTGGCAAGGTGATAGGAGCATAAAAATGCATTTTGTTCATGAATTATAATTTTTCCTGTTCTTTATGACATTTATGCATGCCAAATACAAATGACCACACGTGGACACAGGAACAAAGGTGTCTTTCCTTTCTAGTAGCACCCATTTTATTAATAAGGATTTGGCCCAATAGAATAAAGAACAAAAATTTAGACTGGTTTCTGGAAATGACTAGCACAGCCCATCTGAGGTGAATTATCTATTTCAAGTTCCTTTCAGCATATCCAAAGGTTACTTGCCAAACAAAAAAAAACTCATTTATTGGAAGAGGTAATTTATCTCAGGTGGGAAAGAAGCAAAGGTGTGGCTCTTGATCTAGCAATGTCTCCAGTCAAGGCTTGGGAACTAAGTTATTGAATGGATCCCAATACTCCAATACTGAAATCACATCGTAAGTTCTAGAGCTATTGTCTTGTACCTAGTGTTCTCTTTAAAGTCTCTTCTAATTTTAAGAAGGCTGTTTAAAAGCTGTTGCTGCGAAACACACATCCTCACAATACTCAATATTGGCATATTTCACCAGTTCATATGCATTTTCTCATCTTTCAAGAGATAACCACACACAGGGACGAAGACACTCACCTTGTTCAGGAGTATCTGTTGGTGCAGTTAGTTAAAAAGATTATCTCATTTGTTCTCATTCTATGCCTGAATTCTTCCCGAGTAGCTTCCCTTTTGCCAGGAAAGCTGAAAATCCAATTTACACGTCCGGGTGGATGCTTTCTGAATATTGTGCTAGTAACTGCCATTATCCTACTTACATTCAGCTTGCTCTCTATGTATATTTTAAACTTCAGTTTAAATTCTCATACCTGGATTTGAGCTCGAAGGCATTCGTTTTCGGCATTGATCTTCACCAGCTGTTTTACAGTTGTGCCGTAGTCGGCATCAGGTACAGTGATGCTCTGGTTTCCACTTTTTTCCTTTCTCATCTCTGAACTCCAAGCTTTGGTTTTATGGCGCTACCAGCCCAAGTAGAATTTTGTCTGATGCATTGAATTTAGATTAGTAGGAGGAACAAGGGTGTAGTTTCTCTTTGTTACAAATACTGCCTGGTGAGAGCATCTTAGACGGTCCTGATGGAGGTTTTTAAAACTAAAGGTGGTCTATCTAAGTAGAATATCAAATTTCTTCTCCATGCAGAGAGGCATAAACCAATCTAAAACAGTAAACTGTGATTTTCTGTATAAGTGAACATTCTATGATCTACTGGGTTCATAATTTCAATGGTATATTTGACAGAAGACATAGAGAGCTTAAATGCAAATTGTGGAACCTGTAGTTAGAATAGTAACATTATTCTGACAACCTGTAATATGACTAGGTGTGGATGGCTGTAGATATGGAATTAAAATGAAGAAAGATATACTGCACTTAGCATTTATTACCTTTGCAATAAATAAATAAATCCCAATGAGGCAACCTAAACTGAATTTATCCCTTGATTCAAATAAATGAGAGGGTGCCCAGTATCTTTGAGAAGTTTGTGTGAGGCTTATGAGAGCTCCCTAAGATGAAAATTCACAGACAGAGAAAAGTTAAGGCATTTGGTCTAAGAAAATTGTCCCAAGAACTAACGAAAGGGTAAAATTGAATATGGCAGGCTCTGTTGTTTGTATGGTTTCACGGCCAAGACTTATGCACTTTTACTTGAGCTCTGTGGAGTGGACCAAACTAGAAGCAGAAAGAACCTTTCCAAAGGAGCGCAAAGGAGGATGGCATGACCCATGGAATTTGAAGGTGAAGAAAGGGATACTGGTCACTTTGAGGTATGTCTTCGCCACATGGACTCTAGAGGAAAACAGTGACCATGAGCTGGATCATGGGTTTAGATGCTGTGGGACAGCCTCTGCAGAGAAACTGAACAGGATAATCTTTCCAATGACAGCAGTGATAAGAAACAATAGGATGTTGTGGCATTGACGTTGGCTTACATTTTTTTTTTTCATTTTTTTAGCAGGACAATAGAAAAAGGGATAAAAATATCCTAACATATTAAGCAATTGGTGCTTGAAAAATGTTATGTTTCATCCTTATCTAAGTTAAGAAAAAGAATAAGCATCAAAATTCCATAGCTGTAGTGACATTAAATTAGAAACACACACACAAAAATATTTTAATACCCCATGTTTGCTGGTAAGTTTGTACTTGCACAATCACCATACTATAGTGATAATCACAGTGATATTCACATGTATGCATAAAAATATGTAGATATTTGCATAAAAATTCCTGAAAATCAAACAAAGAGAAAAATTATAAACTCATTTTGGGGCCACTGATCTGCAATTTGACAAATAGACCTCATCCAAGTTTGAGCTGAAGCTTTTCCAGATTATATAATTATCTCTAAGTGAGAAGGATTTTTGTTTTTGGCTTTAGCTCCCAGGACTTATGTGTATAAATGGGAGCAGCAGTTTTCAGACGTGTGTGTTATGCAGAGAAAATAAAATTTATTGCAGTTTTATTTCTTAATTTCAATAAAACCACCGAATACCCGTTCAGTGGAGATAAAAGAGAGGGGTGGAAGGAAAGGGGAAAGCACATCCAAGAACTGGTGAGCCCAGCTCGTCAGGAGAAATAGCGTCTGCACCTTGTATGCGCCACACACTCTGATGAGGATGATATGATCCAGATGGCCGCTCTAAGAAGATTCTTTTCATGAGGAAAGTTCCGGGTGGGGTGGATTATTGTGATCAATGGAATAAACTGCAGCTGGATGAACTCTGGGTTACCTTTAAAAATTGCTAAATTAATGATGATTACATAGATTCTGACAAATTTCCCAGTAATTTTTCTAAGATGGCTGGTAAAAAAAAAAAAAAAGTGTTCAGGGGCTAGATCTCTTGATAGCAAAAAGAGCAGCCTCTTAGAGACCACTGGGCCTCTGGTGGGGGACAGAGGGTATTTAGATCACAGAGTTTGTAGGGGAACTGCTGATGTTTAGTGGGCAAGCTCCGATACAGCTGTGCAGGTTGTTTATAGCCTGTACCAATTCTGACTGGTTGAGGCACACCCTGCACCAATTAATAAATATTTTGAATATCGTCCCTGTTTTTTGGCAGGAATTGTTGGCATTGATTAGATGTCCTCAGCAAACGAGAGATGGGTCGAATCAATGGACCAAAGACATCTAAGATAGAGCGGGCATAGGAAACGAGCTTTGTCCTGATGGAGCACAGGGTGCACACAGCTCTGTAGGAGGTGCCAGGGATTCAGTCAATAATACCCCATTTCGTTTCACCCAAGAGCTTGCATCCTCCTGTGCCATAACCATTCAATCGCACACCAGAATTGTTTCCCCGAGTGACTCTGAGTCAGCTCAGTCATACAGTGTTTGCGTAGTGAGAACTTTCTACTTGCCTGATATTCAACCAGGGACTAGAGATGAATGAACGAGGCGGTCCATGACAGGGTATATTAATTTTTTTAAACCATTACATTTTAGAATACTTAGCAGCAATTTGCTTAAATAAATAGGTATGTTCAGTGTGCATCCCAGGAGCATAGCTTCCGACCAGAAGGAAGGAAGCTAAGAAGTTATAGGCACAATTTCTCACCTGAAGGTCTGGGAAGAGACTTGTGAATAGCAATAGAAAGTCCATAGGATCACTCCTGATTTGATCACTCTGGAGAAAATGTGCAATAGATGACGTATGTGATATAAAAGAATGGATTCTAAAATTTGGGAGAAAAAAAATCGCAAAAGCTACATTTACAGATAAAAAAAAAAAATTGGCCAGAATATAGCCCTCTAAAGATTATTATTCTCCTGGGTTTATGCTCTTTTTTTCTTAGGAGATATTCTTTGCTAAGTTGGGGAAGACATTTGTGGGAAAGTGTGAAACAGTGAGATAAGGCCAGACACGGAGAGAAATGAAAGGGAGACCACACAATATTACAAAAGCAACTTCGAAGATGTGATCAGAGATGAACAAAGGCAGGCGCACAACATTTTTTGCTGCTGCAAGGCGCAACTGAACCCTGTCAGATTGAGACGTGCTTACCAGCTCCAGGAGAAAACGAAAATTCACAAAGCAACTAGGAAGTGGATTATGCTAATGTTGGAAGGAGGAGGAAGAGAGGAATACGGAGGGAAGACAAGAAGAAAGGAAGGAGTAGGGAAGGTAGGACAGAGCTTAGGGATAAATTTCTTAATTGTATTATTGTTAATATACCTGTCAAGTTTAACAAACATTCTAAGACATTTCTTGGATTCTAGAATTAAAGTGTTGCTTGCCAAGATATTCTTCAATTGATCATATTTGTTGGATTCAAACATAAATAACATTGTTAATAATACTACATATGAAAAGCAAAATCATAATATCAAAACTCAAATTACATTGCCAATTACGTATTAAGTGATATTTTACTTTTACAAAGAAATTATATCCCCTCAAGAAGAATCTTCATGCTTAATGGCTGCATGCCCACAAACCTCTAGCTTAGTTTCCCATTAAAAATAACATGCCTTCAACCATAGGGTTATGTGATTGGGTCTTCATGGTACCCAAGATCTGGCTGATTGGTAGCTGGTTCAGTTTTCGGTTTTCATTCTATGGTTAACATGTTAAGTATAGTCTATTTGGGAAAAAAATAAGGTACCAGAGAGATTAGATTCTATGGAATAGTCACCAAATACAAATTAGTATGTATCCACCACATGGTTCTGACTTTCAATCTGTCATGCACCCTGTGTTAACAGAAAAAATCTTATTGGAAATACTGATACTTTAGAAAACTCAGTTTGATGAATAAATATTGATAAGCAAATAAAATGAAATAACAAAGCTATTTAAATATCAAGCTTTGTGATGAGAATTATACGAAAGAAGTGATTACCAAAAACACATTTGAGATTCTGGTGAAATCATCATAAAACCAAAGCTGCTATGACTCCATGACACTAACAGCCTGGATATAGGAAGAACCAGCCAACCAACCCATAAACAAACAAACAAGCAAATAAAACAAATTAAGCAAACATTTAAGGTATACATCCAGCTACTTAGAAATGTAGATGTAGTGAAGATGTTTAAAAAAATCACTTGGAATATAATCCTTTTCTCACCCCGATAAATAATCTTAAAACCCTACTTAAGGTCTAAGAACTGGCATATATTAATATTTCTGTTTTTTTTACTATTGAGAACAGTGGACAGAAATAATAAAGATTGTATAGTTCAGAGTAAGTCTCTTATCATGTAAGATTTTTTGTTTGTTTTTGTTTTTGTTTTTGTTTTTTATGGCCTAAGGATACATTCATTTTCTTGATTTAAGCAAGTTTTTAACTTCTTAGATTTAGCTAACCAGCATGAAATCTACAGCATACACCCAGCAAATGAAGACAGATGTGAGCAAAGGAAAAGCCCTTTCATGGTTCTCATAAAAGTTCTCAAGTTGCAGGCTGATGGTATTTTCTCCTTAAAAGGTATCAATTACAAAAGTCTGCATAGTGGAAAGTTGCATAATTCTCCCCACCAGCGCCTGAAAAAAAAAAAAACCTCTCATCTTTTTATCACTCTTTTGATAATCTCTCATTTGCCAATACATTCAGTTTCGATTGAGGTTTTTTTTTTCCTTTTTACTCTTTCTAATCAGCGATTGAACATGGAGAAAAAAGTATTTTAAAATTTGGTGCCATAACATTTTCTTTTTTTGAAAATTTTGTCACTGGGACAAAACATGTGAACGGTAACGAATCGTCTGGGGCGCTTTCCAGGGTGTCCTGAGGCTGTCTGTGGCTTGCAGGACACTGAGTTAATCATGTAATTGCTTTTAATTCGAGATAATTCCATCCTTGTTTCACAGGAGTTTTCTCTCTAGCTCTTAGCAGAGGCTGTGATGTTTGCAACTTGCTCAGTGCAGTCTTTCTCCAGGGTTCTGTCACGAGAAGGGCACTAATGTGAAAACAGACTTTGAACAGAGCGTGGGACCCTGACCTGGCTGTGCACTTATCTGACCATTTGCACAAATCCGTTTTGTATGAATTACAAAACTAGATGATGTTGAGTAAACTCCCAAATTAGCAATTTCTTTTTTCTCAGTCTTCTGGAAACCTTCCAAATGGACTAAAATGAAAGTCATATCATGCATGGTCATGTGATCCTGGAGAAAAAAGGAAGATGGGAAGGAGAGATCCTAAGTGGATCCAGTGTCTTTTATAAAAATAAATTCATCCAATAAAGACACTCAGTTTCTAATTCTTTTATTTCCGTATCTCCATACCTACATGTCTGCATTCGGCACGTCACCAACCTGCCACCCATTCACAGATTTCTGCAGGCTGAGCTCTTAAGAGCCTGGGAGAAAGGGCAGTCAGGCTCCTTCTGCCCTGAGGTCTGGGGAGGAAAGGCTGCCTGGAATGGGTGGCAAGATCTTCCATACAGGATGGCTGAAATATACAGGGAGGGGACTGCATGTTCTAGCCTCATCGTTTTTTGTTTTTTGTTTTTTGTTGTTTTTTTTTTTTTTAGAAACAGAAGGGAGGAGGGAAGAGTAAACAATTAAGGCAGTGGGTCTGCAGAGTCTGGATCGGAGCCATTCCTAAATGTGAGCACAGAACGAACCACCTGCAGCTGGCCTTGACCTGCAGGAATTAAGTGTATTCTCTGAAAGCAGTATTGCTTGTTCCTAATGTGAGGCTTTGAAAAGGGGGCGGTGGCAGGGAGTGGTTCTTTATGCAATCCCTGTAGAAGACTATAATTCCATTTAATTCTCTCTTTAATTGATTTTTTGTTTAATGTTGTTAACAGCGTAAATTTAACAGAGTGGACATAAGAGAATTCATCATCACAGGAGGGGTCTGTGATGGCGTGACCATAACTCAAAAGGTCATCCCAAGTAACTGACACTGGTGTTCCTCAGTCTCCTGGAAAAGCTGCTGACGCCAAATGAGGAAGCTGAGCAGGAAGATCTCTGTCATCCCAAACCACGACACCCTGGAGTTGTCATATTAAACCATTGAGTCTTTCTTGAACTGGATAAAAACAATGAAACTTCTTCCCTGCTTGTCCCAAACACACAGACACGCAGACATGCACAACTCTGCATGCACTTGCCAGAAAGTCCCAGCTCCTGGAGTCACTACGTGCCTGAGGTTAAGGACCCTTCTCTTGAGTAGCCTTCATAAAGCCTCACTAGATATTTATAATAGTGAGTTTGTTTGAGGGAGGATGATGTCGTGGCTCATAGCTTCGTAAGCTTATCAGAAGATGAGATTTCCTTTTGTAGAGTGGCCTTTATTATGATAAGCACTGGATAAATTTTTGTTGAGTGAAAAAAAAAAAGTAAGTAAATATGCGATATCTAGATCTTACAATTGTATGTATCCACTCTATATCAAAAGCTAGTTTAAAATAAATTGCTGTATCATTTGGACCGTGATGGTGTCACAGCTCCATAAGGCTGCCAACTCCATGAGGGCACAGCCTTGCTCACCACAGGGCCTGGCCTATATAATATAGTGTGAAATGAAGAAATGGATGCATAGAAACATAGGGGACAGTCAATACCATAGAAATACATTCACATTTTTCATTCAGATTTATCATCTATGATACCTTCCACTGGTAAGCAGAATGATGGCCTCCCTCCTAAAAATATCCATCTCCTAAACCTGAAAGCTGTGAATATGTTACCTTATTAGGAAAACAGGGCTCTGCAGATGTGGTTAAAATTATGGACCTCGAGATTATCCTGGATTATCCATGTGGGCCCAATGTAACCACAGGAGTCTTTAAAAAGCAAAGAACCTCTACCAGCTGTGGTCAGATAAAGACATGACAATGAAAGAAAAACGGTCGGAAAGATGCAATGTGGCTGGCTTTGAAGATGGAAGAAGGGAGCCATGAACCGAGAAACATGGGTGGTCTCTACAGCTGAAAGAGACAAGGAGCCGGGTTCCTCCCTAGAGCCTCCCAAAGGGAACACGGGCATATTAACACCTTGACCTTAGGGCAATGAGATCCACATCGGACATCTGACCTACAAAAATGTAAGATGACACATTGATGTTGTTTTAAGGAACTAGGTTTGTGGCAATTCGTGACAGCAGCAATACACAACCAACATACTCCCAATCCCAATCACAGGAGGTGCTGTTTGAGCACTGGTACTGTTCTAAATACTTCACATGAATTAGATCAGTCCTCAGGTACTAATATTAACAACACATAGCACAAGAGCAAATGGAAATGACTTGCTCAAGGTCATACAAACCCAGCCAGTCTGACTAGAAATCACATACTTCCCCAGGGAGTGCCGTAGGGCAGATGGTGATGGCTTGGGCTGGAGAGCTACTGGACATGGGCAAGTAGATTGGTTGGAGTTTTCAAGCTTTCCTCTGGAGGGGATTTGTATGAGTGTGTTTGAGTGGGTTTGTATGTCTGTGTTACTGTGAACTGTATGTTTACCTGCGTAGCTATCTAGATATATGTGGATAGGTCTCCGTCAGCTTAGGGTTGGTGCTAAGCACACACACAAATGACAATTTATAAAGCTTAAGGAAGCAATTGATGAATCCCCAGGTCATTGTTTCTTAAAATAGAATTTGCTTATCTCTGCTACTGTGTATTTCGGGCAGTGGAGATGGCACATCTGGGTAGCACCTGGCCTATAAGAATTTTTAAAAAATCAAGAGAAAAGAAAATTATCAGGCTTTTCAGGGTTTAAAACTAACCTTTCCCTGCTTTTTACATGTTTAACGGAATCTCTAAAGAGGCATTTGAAACCCCAGTTTATAGTTGGAGTAGGTAGAAGCCATAGACATCACATTCAAATTGCAAGACTCATATGGTAACTCTGGACAGACCCAGAATGGAATGAATCGCCAATATTTGCTGTGCCTCTTCATTGGAAATGGACCTTTGTCTCCAACCTCTTTCTTGAACTGCCGTGTAATTTCAGGTTTCTAGTTCTGGCCAACGGAAGGGAAGTACTGCCGCTGATGTCCCCGAACACATCAGTGCACATTTGTGATTTTTTTTTTTCTTCTTAATATCTGGAACCGTTCTAAGGACAGACTTAGGTCAAAGAAAGGACGTCTGATTAGCTTGGGAGGAAAAAAATACTATCATCTTTAAATGTTATCACATGAAAGCATTTAATAAATGTCAATAGAAGAAAGCATTTGTAATCATGATTTGATTTCTTAGTTGAGCACACTCCAAAATCTATTTCTGACAGGGATTCATGGAGATACTCTGAAACAAATGGAAATATATGTTGTATTTATTGATACAGAAAAATATCAAAACATGATGCAATCTTTGAGATATACTCTCAATAGAGAGATAGGTAGGTAGATGGATGATAGATAGATGATAGATAAATAGATGATAGATAGATGGATAGATAGATAGATAGATAGATAGATAGATAAATTATAGATATGTAGATATGGGTGGAATACATTGTAGATGATTTTATTAAAAACACAATTTCCTTTATGATATAGTCTGCAAATGATTTATTTGAGTGAATAAGAGACATATGTCTTTGCTCAGAAATATTCCATTACAAACACCATGTGTTCAGAGTTAGAAATTAGTCTGATAAGTGTTCTTTGAAAACTTAAATACCAATATCTGCTTATTGCCCATCATCTCATATCAGTTTCTGTTTGTCCTAATTGTATGTCATTTTCTTTTTAAAGTTTCCCAAAGAAAGTAAAACTGACCATCTCAGGGACTGGTAATCTGAGTCAAATTAGGGCTCAGTCCAATAGCTTTTCTGCACTCTGAAAAACAACTGGCGTTATCATAGGCCTCTCTCCTACGTAAATACGGCCTGGACAAGGTTTATAGCATCGTGAAGAATGAATCACTGTTTCATTTATTTATGTTCTCTTTCTAACTATCTGTAGAGAAAGAATTACCTTGGCAGCCTTCCCACTACTTTTTCATAACCTTTCTCCACCACCCTCCTCCAACCACGCACCCAAGCACACACACGGGGACATTATGCTAAATGAGATAAGTCAGACAGAGACAAATACTGTATGATATCATTTATATGTGGAATCTAAAAGAGCCGAACTCATAAAAACAGTGAGTAGAATGCTAAGAGACTAGGTCTTATTTACTCTTGTCACAAAAAAATGATAATGATACAATAGAGGTGTTTGCTAGTATATAGTATAATGGCGATCATACTGTAGTATGTGAATGTATCAAACCAATGTGTTGTACATCTTAAACTTACACAATGTTATATGTCAAATATATATATTTTTAAAGCTGCTTTTTAAATATCCATGCCCAACCTTGTTCCCTTTAAACACTGTGGCCTGCTTGGTCACTACCCAGTTTCTATTGTTTTTATGGCTATTCCTCCTTAAAGAGGTGGTTTTCAATCTATACTTCCTTTCTAGCCATGTTTTAAATGCTCAGAAAAAAATTTTAATGACAGCTTTAAAAAGAACCCTTTTTCTGACTCGAAGTTTTTTTTTTTTAATCTCCCCAAAGTCCCAAAGTCCCCTGGATGATTGAGGTTTTGGATAAGAGTTTGGAAGAGATCTATGATGGGACATATTCTCTCTGATAGAGAGACACATATCTCCATACAAAGCGCAAAGTTTTTTCGAGGAGAAGGCTATCCTCCTGAACTACACTTTGGGAAGGTCCCTCATATAACTGGAGGAGAAAAGAGATCCCCATGCAGCTTCTCACAGCCTTATAAGATGCACCTACACCCCGGAACCACAGAGAGATGCCAGCCAAATTACCCTCACCTCTGAACCTTGGATCCCTCCTAAAGCAATCCTAGAGGTCTGACCCAAGAGACAAGCAGTCACATCACTGTTCTTGTTTTTCTTTCCCATCAGGAGCATTTGACACATTTAATCATTTCTCATTCCCTGAAAGGTCTTTTCCCTTGGCTTCCAAGAAACCATATCTGATTTTTCTCCTACTTAATGGCTGTCCTTTCTCGGTCTCCTTCCCCTGTTTTCTAAAAGTATGTCTTTCCTCTTTTGTATCTTCAGTAACTCTCTTCATGGTTTTGTCTCCTGGCTTTCAATACCTTTATTATGTTGAGGACTCTCAAATTTGTATCTGCAGCTTAGGGCTCGCTGAACTTTAGACTCCTATATCCAATTACCAGTTAGATACCTCTGCTCGGATGTCTAAAACTAAGCTCCTTATCTCTCTTCTATCACAACCACCCTTACTTAAAAAAAAAAAAAAGATTGCTTCCTCTGAAGTTTTCTCTATCTCAGGAAATGGCAAGTCCATTTTCCACATTCTCAGTCCAAAAATCCATGGAATCGACTTTTGCTCTTCTCTTTCCCACACGCCATATCTATCTGATAATCAGCATTCTATCTTCTCTACCTTCAACTTTCCAGTCCCGACCAGGGTTACAACTTCTACTGATACCATTGGGTCTAAGCCACCGTTATCTTTCACCTCGATTATCACATTAGCCTTGTCATGATCTCTCTCAATGTCCTCTTTTGTGCTCTCTCAGCCCATTCTATTCTCAGTCTTGAAATCAGAGTGATCCTGCAAAAATATAAGTAGAACCCTGTCACTTTTTTGCTCAAAATCCTCCTTTCCAATTCATTCAGAGTGAAAGCTAAAGCTTTTAAAACGCCTGACAAGACTTTGCCTGATCTGGCCACCCTTCCCATGTCTCTTCTCGATCTCGTCTCCTGTATTTTTCTCCTTACGTACTCAGCGACAGCTATGTTACTCTTCCGTAACCGTGCCAAGCATGCTCCCTCCTCAGTTTTTTGGCTCTTGTTTTTTCTTCTGTCTCCCACAGACACGTGCATGACTAACTCCTTTGCCTCTTTCAGTTCTTTGCTCATATTTCATCTTCTCAGCCATCTTAACGAACATTGCAAACTCCCTCCTCCACGTACGCCTTCTTGCTTTAGTGTTCTCTTTAGCACTCATTGCCATTAATATATTATATGGTTGAGCTATCTTAAAATGTGAGCTCTATTAAGGAATATATTTTTTACTTTTTTATTTACTACCATACTCTATGTCCTACCCTGGCTCCATTGCCTTGTCCATTGCAGGAACTCAGAAATGTTTATTGAATGTTAAAAAAAAAGATAAATGAATCAGAAAATGAGATTAGCACATACATACCCTTTCTGGCTAGAATATATGATTTGCTCCCCACATTTTTGCTGCCTTGGCCTGGTGAACAGGTTAGGGAGGACAATGCTTAATTGCAATGATATCCTTGTTTAAAGGTTAGTTGATAGCCAGACATGGATAACCAGTTTTTGTAACCTCTATCCCAGATCCCGTTATGCTCTTAAAGAGTTCTCTTAAGACAAGAGGCCTTTTGCACCCAAAGCAAACACAGCTCCACCTTCCCACACCGGCAACAGAACAGATGAAGGAGTAACACATTTTATCTTGCCCGTCCTGTCAGCATAACTCTCTAAGCCCTGCACTGTCACCCAACTATGTATGTTACCTCCTTTCTGTACCCATTTAATCTTTGATTTTCATAAGAAATTATAAGCTTATATCAATAGGAAACTCAACTCCACCAAGCACCAGAGTTCTTGGGTGGAGCAAAGGAAGCAGTGGATGACAAACCTGGCAGAGAAGAGATGGAAAAGGAAATGTCAGTGTAAATGGCTTGGAAATTTGATGATTAAAATGTCATTGCTTCATAATTTAGGGAATTAATTTCAAAGTTGAGATCATTTGAGAGTTTTGTTGTAGCTTTCATTTTTCTGCTGTCTTAAAAGTTCATGTTGAATAAAACCGTCCCTGATGGTCAAGTAATTCTTTTTATTCTCAGACGAAATTTTTTAATAGAAAGGAATGTAATGTTGATGTCCTTGTTCTCACTAGCCATGTCTCAAAAGTAAAATTGCATTATGATTTTATGTAGTAAATAGAACAGTGACTGAGAGAGCTGTATCCCAGAAGATTTGAAAGAGAACAAGATCAAGAGCTAAATAAAACAGCTGTGATGTGAGTCTACTAAGTTCGAGAATGGTTATGAAGATGTGCTAACTGGGACAAGGACTGTCCCCCAAATGAGGTCTGTTATTAGACTTCTAATCATGTGACACCTTTCCAGAAATAGTGTCTGGAAATTGGAGGTCCGAAGGCAAGGAATTAATCAAGACAGCAATAATTGCATCCCATCGAGGTGGCTGACAAAGTGGACCAACAAAACAAGAGGCACGAACAGAGCAGGAGACTAGTTGAGGTGTAAGGGAAGTAGGAAGGAGTATAAATGAAACAAGAGTTAGCCGTGAGTCCATAATTGTTAAAGCTGCATAATAGGTACACTGAATTCACTGAATTATTTCTTGTACATAGAATACTTTGAAATTCTCCAAAATTAACATTTGAAAAATAAGCAAAAATATCGGATTTGCAAAGTAAATTCCCCCCCACCCCCCCACCCCCCCCCAAAGGAATTTTAGTTTATTCCAGGTGCTGTGCTTGTAATTTGCATTCCCCCACCAGATGGTGGGGCTGTTAAAAGTGAAAGTTCCTATTACAGTCTTTTTGTTCATAGTATTTCAGGACCTTTAGCAAATAATACTTTTAACATACTATTTCCCTGTAAGAAAAGTCCAAATGAAATTTTATAATACTTTACTTCTCTTAAGCAAATAAAACACTGATATCTTTCAACAAAACAAAAAAAAAGAACGAGAGATTTTGGAGCTAACCACATAAACATCCTAAATACAAGACGTAGATGTACAGGGATATGGGTGTGTATGAGGGGGTGTTAGTGGAATAGAGATGAAGAGATAAGTATAAGAGCTGTTAGAAAAGTCTGGGATTGGAGATGTATATTCTGGAGGGATCTCCCTCTCCAGAAGGGTCCCTGGAAATGAAAAGTGAACCGTAAGGGTAAATGAGATGGTCACAGTAATGAAAAAGACCACCAAGAATACTGAGAACTGAGCCTTGGGAGAAAGAAGCAGTGGCAATAAAAAAATAAAAGGGTGGGGCCAAGAGGTAGGCAGGAACCCTGAAAGCTTGACATCCTAGAAGAGATTTTAACCAGAAGGGGGCAGTGGTGATCACTGAGTGCTACAAAGATGTCAAGGGTAATCGAGACCTTGGAGAGAAGGAACAATAGCAGGAAAAATAATGTGTTTTCTCAGGAGCCTATTCTGGTTTTCTAACACATTTTTGTGTACAATTGTTCCAAAATGTTTATGCTTTTCCAGTGGTCCGAATCATTCTCTTTTTATCCGCAACCCCAGTTTTGGCAAGAATCATGAATCTATCTAGTGAGAACTTTTTTAAGTTATATATAATCACTAAATCTGCTCTGAATTAGAAAGTCACTGGTAACCATATAAATTAAATTTCCAAATAGTGCTATTCCAAAGTAGATTCAAGAGAAATAGACTTCAAGGAAATAGATTTAGTTTGTAAGAAAGACCATAGAAATAAAACTGTTAACTAAAGAGGGTAAAATTTTATTTTATTTTCATTGGAGTAGTTGCAATTAGTGTCACACCAAACCATATTGGAGCCTGGGACAAAAGGAAAAAACAGTAAAACATTTTGATGTTTTGCACACCACGAATTTTTCCATTCATTTTGATTTTTAAAAATATGGCATTTTAAAATATAATTTATCTTGATTACTAAATTTTTTGATGCTTCCTTAAATTTTGATCTCGAGGTGAATGAGGCACTAGTTGGGAATGTAAAAATTCAATGGCAGAAGAGAAAATGACAAACATACGCTCAAAAATGTGCCTGGAATTATTCATAGACTCAAATAAATGAAGCTATTCAATCTTCTTCATGATCTTAAGTATCAATAGGTATCATTATATAATCCTGTTCACAGTTAACAATGTAACTGTAATCTATGAGGTGGTCTATGACAAAATCTTCTGTCCTATTAGGTATGAATTACATCAGAGATTCACACTCTCAGATACCTTAATTAGGAAAGCACAGAGAATCCTGCTGTTAGTGGTGGGATTATTGGAAGAACAAATCCAAAAAGATTAGTCACTGTTGTAAAGGAGAGACTGTAAGTGAACCCTAAGTACAAGTAAGCAGAAGCTTTGGGAAGAAAAAATGCTCAGAGTAGACAGTGAAAGAGCCAGTTTATAGAAAGAGCTAAAGAAAAAAAATGAGAGAAGCACAAGATACAGTGGGCAAATCAAGCCAATGATGGAACACCAAAATGAAGATTCGTGACCTCTTACTTCCGAAATCAAAGGTGTGGCTTTGTAACTCCTTCCACTTTCTCTGCCTTCATTTTTCTGTGGGCTGCCTTACCTCTTCATCTATCCTTTGTGAACCTCTGTTGTTAGCACTCAAAATCCTACTTAAAACTCCAAAGGCAAAGCCAAAGGGAAGATGAAAAGAAGGAGCAATGACTGAGAGAGCTATAACCCTAGAAGGTTTTGGAGAGAATATGATCAAGAGAGCCAATGACTGGTGAGTCTCATTTAGGAAGAAAGATATTTTCACATGTGCAACAGAATGGAAAATAAATCAAATATAAAGCCAAGGCCAGTTTGAGAGGAAGAGAGAAAAGTGTGAAAGAAATTACATTGGATGAAATCGGAATCATTTACTGACACTAGGCTTAGGAAGAAAAACTAGAAAAACCTTGAATAGATTTAAGAATATGCTGCAAATACGTAAGAAATTAATAAAATGATCAATTTGCTGCCCTACCTATTTTCATTGGTGATTTTTCATTGTAAGGAATTAAATTTGTCATGTAGCATTTCTGTGTTTTGAGATCACATCACAACATCTCCTTTAATATGTTCATTTGTTCAGTAGATGGGACTTCAAGCTTTTTGTCCTGCAGGAAAACCCCAAAATAGGTAGACGTCTGCTTTCTTTATTTTCTCAACCTCCGCCCCTCCCTCCATTTCCTCTAGTTCAACGTGAAGTTCTCCATTTAAACAAATCCAGAGCCAAGTTCTGCTGACAGTGATTCCCAGACACGCTCATGCTCAGTTCCACTTGCATCAATGCTGATATCCACAGCAACTGTGCGTAAGAAATACGAGGGCAGGAACTGACCCTGGAGCTGTCTGTAGCTGTAACTGACCACTAAGATTTGGCCCAAACTGAGTACATCTACTTTTAGCAGAGTCATTTGTTGATAATATCCTTTGCCAACTTGACTGCTAACGCCAAGGCAACTCAAGTTAGGAAATATTATGTAAATCATGGACCAAATACTAATGTGAAACAAAATATAAACAAACGTAACTGTTCAGACCACAAACGTTAGCACTGGACATTAGGGGACACGTGACAAAAAAAGCAAAGAGATACAAAAGTGAGTATACGTGAGATAGAAGAAGATTCTCAAGGGAAATAAAAAGAAGACACAGTAGAGGTTATGGAGATGAAAGATCAAAGCTGTAAATCAATTCTGATAGCCTGTATATTATTAAGTTTGCTAACAATATAAATAATACATTACTAACTTAAATTAACATTAATAAAAGACCAGTAAATTTGAAGACCAAGGAAGAACATTTATTTTTTTCATAATATGACTTCATCCTAAGGAAATGACCTAAGGGGCCCATTTTTAAAAATAAAATGTACAAAACTTTTATTTCTAGAATATTGCCTGTCAAGGGAAACCTTTATGTAAAATTACCTGTCAAATAGAATAATTCATAAGAAAGTAGTGACAAAATCAAAACAAATTAAGATATGAGAGTCTGTCACACAGAGATTAAAATCTGAATTCATTAACATCATGAGAGCCATAGTTATCTCTTAAGGACACTATCCCATTAACTTTATGTTTTGTTCAGTAATAACAAATACATCCTAAGTAATTTATTGTTCCATTTGTTGTAGCAAAGATAATAGAATAGTCTATTATATTCTTTAAGATTAGCTTCGTTATTTTTAGACTAAACTAAACAAGCACTCACATCTCAAAAAAAAATCATTTAGTAACACAATGGATCAGCCATCCATGTTTCTGTTAAATCAATACAGATAAAAATATTATGGTAGATGTTTTATATTGAATAAAGATCATTACTGAATGTTTTTAAAATAAGAAATAATTAAACCATTTAGAGTATATTAATATTATAATGCAAGCTTTTAAATTATAAAATATTGGACTTAAATATGTGATATACTCAGAATATGTAATTGGAAAACTTACCTTTAAAAATAAATATGTATTTTGTTTTCTACTAATGTTTTCCTAGTCCTGACCTTTAATTTAATTTTTCTTCTCAATATGTGAAATATAAATTGGACGCATTATGTATCTAAAGAAATCATAAGTATTTAATTTTCTCAGGTTTTATTTATTAGGACTTGTACAAACATTCTGTAAGGAGAATTTTATAAAGAATAGAAGAGCTCTCATTGTATATATGATACTATCTTGGACAAAAATTACTAGGGTTTTCCTGGGTTGGCCCACAGGACAAAATTTGGCCCAAAGAGAGAAATTCAGTGTTTAGTCCAAGGAAATTTTTACCAACCTGAACTGTTTCATGAAATAGTAAGGTTCTGGAAATGTCCCATAAGAGGCCATGTAGTCATTGGTTAAAATGATGAAGAGGAGATTCCTATAGTAATTTGACTTTTAAATGTTTCTTCAAACACTAGAATTCTTTGTTTTATAACCTCTGTATTCATTGTATTAAAATATTCCATTATATTGCGAATATTTAGGTTCATTTTAGTGAATAGATTTGTCGATGAGATCAGAAGTAAGTTACTACTCAAACCTTGATTATGATTATTTGATTCTGAATCTGATATCTATAAAATCAGCATAAAATAAATACTGCTTATAAGGGAAAATTATATGGAATTATACTTGAAAATATAGAAAAAGGTTCAGCAATTTCAGATAGAACTAATGATGAAAACATTTTTAAATTTTAAGTCAAAATCACATAATATATAGGCAAATAAAAAATTGACATTTGAAATAAATGGGTGAAGTCTAACTTTTTAAGAAGTTTAATTTTATGTTTCTACAAAGTAGACTTAGAAAAATTGAACTCCATTTACTCTTAACCTTCCTTTGTATTGCTAAAAAATTCTAAATATAAGTATTTATTGTTTTGTGTCCAAGGTAGAATTCTGTAGCTATATTTTCCTCAGAAAGTGTTGATATAGCCATAAAAAATTTGACAGGTGTTTGAGCTACCCGAGTGGCTGTAATGGCACATGTGAATCACCTAAATGAATGACTTTTTCTTTTTTTCATATACATATTTTCTTCAAATGGAAGTTCAGAGTTTTCACTCTAACATCTCAAAAGCCCTGGATATGAACTACGCCGATATACTCGAAGAGTCCGATTTAAGCTGCTCTTTTTGTAAGTTAGGAAATGGAAATCTCAAAAGCTGAGGAATTTTCCAAACTCAGTTTTAAAACACGTGTTTCTAGAAGTTGGAGAAAAAAATAACTCTGTGTAGACAAGGACAAAATTACTACAAAAGGAATCTGGATACACTGAGACTTAGAGCAGCATGCCAGCGAAGATCACAGCCCGTCGCTTTCCAAGGGAGTTTTCCAAACGCTTGTCCTACTACTGGTTGTTGTCTGACCATTATTTTTTGAAAGTACACCTTAAAATTATCTCCAAATGTCTGCGATGATGAGGAGAACCAAGCATATCACATAGCTGAGGTATCTGAGCTCCACATTGGACTTTCCTAATATAAGGTTACGTCTAGGAAGTTGAGTTTATTTATGTTTGCTTTCTGATTATTGAATGTTTGCAGATAAACTGTTTTTTAGAATTCTTCTCTCAAGCAAAAATTCACAGTTCTACGTTCTGAAGGTGGGATATAGCAGAAGTGAGGGACTGGCACAGGAAGCAGTCATGGAAAACATAGGTTTGAAAATAGGCATTATAAGTGAAGAAGAAAGTACAAGAAAAGAAACAGGCTAAGAAGTCTTTTTTCTGATTTGTATCCCTAACAGTTCCAGTGTGGAAAAGCACATTTAATACTTTTTGGCAATAGGTCCAAGGAGAGGAGGACTTTGGAAAAAGATAGAATTGGCAGGGCACACGTCATTACAAGGAGAGGAGAAAGGAGAAGAATAGATGAGAACAACAAAAATGTAGTAAGAAGATGGATATGGTAGGGAGAGCCTTCCTTTGATAGGGAGTTTCCTTTCTTCTTTTTTGCCGATGACATAGAGAAGTTTGGGCAAGATTAGGAAAAGGTTTTGGGTACAGTAATTCATTTGTCAATGCATTGCTCATTCTGCACCAGTTATGCTTGTACTTAAATGTATTGTTTTTGCAATGACACCAATTTTGGTTTGGCGAGAATGTCTGGTTCTGTCTAGTTTCTTCCTCTCTTCTTGACTATGAGACCTGTCTAGAATTGTAAGTGGCTCTATGGCGCGATGCAGACGCCACTGGGCCTCTGCTAGTGAAAGATGATTCCATCGGTTCTGGTTTTGTTGGAGAGATAGGATAGTGCAACGAATGGGAAGAAAAGATTTGCAGAAATAATGCCTATGTTTAAGTGGCTACATTACATAGATTCTGTGTTAACATGGACAGGTTACCCAACCTTATTCTTAGTTCCCAATTTGTAAAAGAAAGGATTTATTAAATTAATACATGCACTATGCTCAATACAGTGCTTGGATTATAACCTGTTTTAAATATATGCTAATTAATAATATTATCTCAAGGTGGGATGAAGGTCTCACTTTCTCTTTCTGGACTATTGCACACTCCTGGTCCCATGAGCTTGCTAATGTTCCATCATGTGCTCTGTACACTACATCTTCCTTTAATGGCAGCTCTAAGTCTTGGATATTCTGTAGGCTAGGAAATTGATGCATTCCAAAATCAAAGTTTCTTCTTGGGGGTTACTGTTTCTGTTTCTTCCAGGGGTCTGAACTAGGAGAAAGATTTGCCAAACAGCAAACAAACAAACAAACAAACAAACAAACAAACAAAATGCAGTTTTCGGATGCTCTTGACTTTTTCCTCATCTCCAAAGGGACATTTTAATTTTCTACAAAGTCTTTGTAAGACCAGTGGTAGATAGGGAGGGGCAGATTATGGATGGACAGGTTACCCAACCTTATTCTTAGTTCCCAATTTGTAAAAGAAAGGATTTATTAAATTAATACATGCACTATGCTCAATACAGTGCTTGGATTATAACCTGTTTTAAATATATGCTAATTAATAATATTATCTCAAGGTGGGATGAAGGTCTCACTTTCTCTTTCTGGACTATTGCACACTCCTGGTCCCATGAGCTTGCTAATGTTCCATCATGTGCTCTGTACACTACATCTTCCTTTAATGGCAGCTCTAAGTCTTGGATATTCTGTAGGCTAGGAAATTGATGCATTCCAAAATCAAAGTTTCTTCTTGGGGGTTACAGTTTCTGTTTCTTCCAGGGGTCTGAACTACAAGAAAGATTTGCCAAACAGCAAACAAACAAACAAACAAACAAAATGCAGTTTTCAGATGCTCTTGACTTTTTTCTCATCTCCAAAGGGACATTTTAATTTTCTACAATGTCTTTGTAAGACCAGTGGTAGATAGGGAGGAGTTCAGATTATGGCCAACATACCTATAATTATTCTGGCTAAATTAAAATATATATCCCCCCACTCAGGTCTCCTATCCAATTCCTAGGATAAGACATGACCAATATAGTTAAGAAACAAAAGGAAGAAACCGTAATAGCATATCTCTATAATGCTTTAGATAAAATTTTATTAAATAAAGTTCAATTTATCTCCAAGTAAGAGTGTATGTTCTTAATATTTATTAGAATCTTTTTGAGCAAGTCTCCATGATTCATTTTGGAATCTTTTCTTAGGCATTTTTTTCTGACAGGGCCAGTCTTCTTACAGACTGCCTTGAAAAGGAAGTTTTCTGAGCAGTGTTTTCTATAAATTCTCTTCAAAATTTTCCTACCAAGAAAATTCCCTAAGACAATGTTCCTATGAATAAAATTATATTCTGCCTGCCAAGAATCATCATTTTGGAAAAAAAAAATCTTAGCAATAATCTTCTTCTAAGTCTTAGAATCTGAGGGAACATTCCAGAATATAGTCAGTATAACATATTTCTAGTTATGGCACATGTTTAAAGTATTAAATAAGGTTGTTTTAAAGACTATCAAGTCATTTTGGGAGCAATTTTTTGTTGTTGTTTAAAAGTGTCCAAATACAGTCTAAATGTGTGTGTGTGTGTGTACATGCATATCCATGTGTTGGTATCTGATAAACATCAAAATATACTATTTTAAATCAGGCTTGTTCTTTTGAGTCACAAAACTGACTTTCAGTGCTGATCCTGCTATCGGTATGTTCTTGATTAAGCCACTAAACTCTGTAAGTCTGTTAGCTTTTTTATCTGCAAAATGGTACCCTAACCAAGATTGCTTGATTTATGTTGATATATATGATAAAATATATAAAGTCTTCTATGTAATGCCTTTCCTACGATAAGTACTCAAATGCAAGCTAGATATTTATTTATTTTTAAATAATTTACTTCAAACAGCAACAGAAAAATGCTTTCTTTTAGACAATGTTAGCAAAGAATATTGTGTAGAAAATATCATTTAGATGAGAAAAAGTTTTATTTCACCCTTTAAACTTATTAAAATTTTAACTGAGAACAGAACAGTTTTGATTAAATACAAACATCTTTCCAATTGTGTGTCTTTACTTTTTATATTATACAATACATTTATGGGATTTGTGGACAGCATGAAAGACTTTCTATCAAAAATTCACCCCAAAATCTTAACCTTTAAAAATATATATGCACTTCTTTAAATGAA
>NW_006433378.1:17250653-17282888 GCF_000325575.1 Pteropus alecto | reverse complement strand
AAGAGTCCTAAGAGGAATGTTCCTTTAAAGTCCATGCTAAATCTGCTATTTTGGGTATTAAGACTGTACGCCACTAAAAAGAAACTGTTACGGCTGTGACATTTTAGTAACAAAAGCCATAAAGATCTCCCAGTATAGTGACTTGATCTGGTTTGGTCATAGCTAGCCCGAAAATGTCAAGGGGAATGAGGGTGAGGCATCAATTATTCCTAATTTCCATGTAATTAGTCTCCCCCAAACTCAGAATTTGGGATCTGGATTGGACTGTCCTGGAATTTTCCCTGAAGTATTCTTCACCAGATGCCCAATAAGCTCTGGATGAGCTCTTGGAAAGTTACAGAATTGGACTCCCAGAGATGGGGTTGGTCCTGGTTTTGACTGTTCTTTAGTGGACTGAGTCCAGTTCGGTTTTCAAACCTCCTGGGTGTGACAGTGACTGCAGTTCAT
Source organism: Pteropus alecto (assembly GCF_000325575.1). Classification (NCBI taxonomy): domain Eukaryota; kingdom Metazoa; phylum Chordata; class Mammalia; order Chiroptera; family Pteropodidae; genus Pteropus; species Pteropus alecto. Next base: position 17,282,441 of record NW_006433378.1, on the reverse strand, counting down.
CAGTAGGATATAGATACTTTGTGTCTCTAGAGCTGGAGTTGAGGGAGAACCATTCTGGACTGTCAAGGAGTAATCTCCCAAATCCCTGAGAAGTAGCAACTATCGTATTGCAAACCCACATATTAAGGGTGAAGAAAGAAATTAAAGAACCCAAACAGTCAGTTCAATGCATTCAGCTTTGTGAGAGACACCATAGTAAACAGAGGTTGAGAATTATCTTTTGGAAAATGACAAGGATCTTATCCAGAGGTGATTGGAAAGGAATTGGATAGAAGCTCATTGTGGAATGGGACTGCACAGGGGAGATGGCATAACTTTCTTATCTACTTACTAAGATAAGAGACAGAAGTTTGGGAAGTGTAGTAGATTGCATTCATGGTCCCAATTAATAACGACCTGTGCCTTTTGTAATGGAAGCTTACAGCTTCTCCACAAAGAGATGGAGTTTATATTCTCTCCTCTTAAATCTTGGGACACCCTTTGGTTAGTAGGCTAGGTCAGAAGTAAGTGTGTGAACTAGCCACTTCTTAGGCTAGTTCTCAAGAGGCCTTCTGAGTTTCCATTTGCCTTCTTGGAACTTTAGCTTTAGCTAGAGAACAAGCTTGGGATTCTATCTGGAAAAAACTTCACACAGCAGGCCCAAGACTGCTATCTCGGAATGACCTGCTTGCAAGATGGGCCTTTAGCTGGCATGTGAATTTCAGGAATGTTCCCACCACCCTAACTAATAAGAGTGGCTTGCTGTGCCTAAAATGTTTGTGCAAACAATGTGGTTTATGCTGAACACCTGCTCTTGTTTTGAGAGTCTGGAATGTTGGTGCATGCCAGGCAAAACGTGCTCATGTGACCAGCCCCTGATACAAACCCTGGGCATTGAGTCTCTAATGAAATTCCCTGGTAGATGACGTTTAAATGTGTTGTCGCAATTCGTTGCTGGAGAAATTAAGCACAGCCAGGGTGACTCTACTAAGAGCAGGCTCTTGGAAGCTTGCAACTGGTTTCCTCAGGATTTTGTCCCACATACTCTTTCTTTTGCTGATTTTTGCTCTGAGTTCTTTTGCTGTAATAAATCAGAGCCATGAGTGTATTTATATACTGAGTCTTATGACTTCACTGAGTGAATCGTTGAATTCGGGGAGTGGTCTTGGGGACCCCTAATACAGACATCCTACTAAGGAATGAAAGCAGAGAAAATTTTCCCACTCGAAACCATCTTAAATCAGCTAACAGTCAGCAGACTGACAGATATGTGAGTTCTAGATGAACGCCAAGAGATGGGAGCCGTTTTGTATATTTTTAGTATTTAAGGTAAAAGTTTAGTGTTAGCAAGTTAAGCCCAAGCAGGATTGGTAGACTTCACCAGCCAATTTGTAAATTTGTGAGAAACAATAAATGAGTATTGTTTTAAGACCCTAAGTTTCGGGGTAATTTGTTACTCAGCAATAACTAACTGATGTAAGAAGCTTTCGAACTAAGTAAAAGATACCTGAAAGTCTTCAGAACAGAAAACTTGATTGGCAAGGGAAATAGTTGAAGAGTTCTCAATTTGACAAAATTCAAATCTTTTGCATATTAGTCAGTAGGTTAACTAAATGAGACATTTAAAGCCAAAGAAATAGAGTTAGTTTTCAATATAACAAAAAACGTGTTCCACAACCTTCTCCAATGTGCTCAAATTCACTTTCGATCAGACCATAGGTTTGAATAAGACCAGCTGTTTAATTTCAAATTGCTTTCAGCTCTGAAACCATGAAACCTGGCCTTATGGATAGTTATATCTAAAGGCTGAGCAATGTTTCTTGGGTGACTTTAACAGACACTAATATTTTAAAATTATCTTCGACTGTGTTTTGTTGAGGCATTATCTGATTAAAAGAAATCCAAACTATGGGTCCTTCATTTTGTACCGATGGGAATAGTACAAAATAGAAATCAACTGATGCTGACCCTTCAGCAATTTCTAATATTACTTTGGAAATGGAATGTTTGCATTCTTATGAAATTATTCTGCCAACATTTAGCCCAAATAAAAGAATAATAACATCCTCTTATTCATTATTTTGAAGTGGACCAAAAATGTGTATTACATAAATATATCATTTTTAAATTCCTTTAAAATGAAAAGAAAGTAGCTAAGTACTCTCAATAAAGAACTCTCATAAAACAAAATGTACTATAGAACTGCAAAGCAGAGCCTAAAACATATCACTGCTGTAAATCAAAATGAGGGAAAGAATTTCAGTTTTTCATGGAAGATACATTTGCTGTATATTTTTAAAATCTGGGAAAAACTAGTAAGTTCACAGTGTCTCATGAATTTTATAAGACACAGTTGAAATTACTTAAGAAAAATAAATAGCAGACTTCCTGGATTCACCCAAACGTGCATTCTCATAATTGAATTATTTCGTATAGATTGATTAAACGTAAATTTGTTAATCTCAACAGTTCATTTTGACCAAGTACATTAACCATATTTTTCCCCCAACAGATATATAAGAGATGAGTCAGCAAACATTGAAAAACATATTTGTAAGTTAGGGAGTACATTTCAAATTAATGAAGCAGAAATAAATTAAGAAGGCCTCCAAATATGTATAATTTTCTATACTTTAGTAGATGATTTTTCCACTGGATCTACATCACATGAACTGGGTAAAATTTAACTGAATTTTTCTTTGTATGTTTTGATGATTCTATTTATTGTTTTCCTAATAAATTCATATTATTTGTTAGATCCCTTTCCCCTGGCAATCACCCTGGATGCTTAGTTTGGCATCGAATATGTGGCTGGTTAGCTTAGTTAGTTAGTAAGATGTGCTAATATCAATGTCAGTTACTAGAATTTCTTCTTTCAAAATCACGTAACCGGGAAGAATCTCTTTACAAAGGCAGCTAAGGAACCACCATAGCAAAACTATAGATATGTATATATTCTGTCCTCTTTTTGTCAAAGCAGAATCAGTCAGGTGGCTTCACATTGATAAGAATAGGTGGTATTAGGAGGATGGGCAGCACTTAATTAGACAAACTTCAGAATGAACTCCAAATCCTCTATTTCAACAACTCTTGCAGTTTAGGGTTTATCCATGCAGGAAATGAATGGAAATGGTCAGATGAGGATGGTTAGGACTTAGTAAATGTTTAAATTGATATACAATGTTGCCTGTTATTTAAATCAATACTTCCTTCTCAATGTCAGAAATCTTACTCTTCTTCACTACAAAACAATAATGTATATGAATTAAGGAAGAAAAAATATAACCTTACATTGTTTTGGAGGATGTTAAAGAAGAGATTTAAATTTTTCATAGAAATCAATGCACATATACAGAATAACAAAAATATGCAAATTTAGAGAAATACCTATATGACTTTTACAAAACATGAAAAATGAGAACTGGAGTGTATTTAAGATATAATAACACTATTATATATTAATTTGAGTTTATTTTCCAAGAAATAAACATTCATAATTACTATCAGATGAACTTGTTTACTGTGAAATGTGGCATCACAAGTTTCTTTGTACATTAACCCAGGATAAATATGTAATTGTCATGAGTTAAAGAGGAATGACGAGGGTGGGGGAGGTGGCAGTTTGAGAACTATCATGAGCTCACTCTCCTCATTCCTTATGGAAGTGACTCAGTTGTAAATAAAAGAAGAATCACTCTTCAACTGATAATCAGGACGTTTTGTTTTGTTAATTTCCTAGTTGAGTACTGGGAAAAACACTCAGTCTAAGAGTTTAGTCTAGCCCAAGGTAAATACGATGGTTAATTTTATGTGGCAATTTGGAGGATGTTTTGGGGCAAGATTAAAGTTTGAACTGGTGAACTTTGAGAAAGCAGGTTGCCCTCTGTAATGTGTGTGGGGCTCATCCAGTTAATTGAAGGCCCGAACAGAACAAAAAGACCAGCCTTTCTGAGCAAGAAGGAAATTCTCCAGCCTACTGGTCCATATTGCACAGCATGACAGTTCAGCCATTTTCCCCAAAACCTAAGTTCTTAAGTAAGTTTTGAAAGCCCAAATATGACCCCTATTTTTTCTCATCTTTAATTACCCTAGTTCTTCTGTTTATTCTCACCAAGAATAGCCCAAATCATTCAATAACAAAAGTTTAACAGTATTAAAATGCTCACAATTTAAAGTTGAACCACTTTTCTTTATTACATTTATGCAAAATATTAAAGTCCTATCAGAAATTATTTTCCCTTGAAAATGTTAAAGATCTATGATTCTGGTTAGATGGCAGCATTGATAAAGGCCTAGTTTTTGGATTTCCATGAATCCCTGTGGAAAACTAGGCGGAGCAACTAGATTTCAAATCTAGAATTCCATGTACAAACCTCTCAATAAAAGTGTGAAGGTAACCCCAAAATTCAAGCAAGTGAAATTAAACCTTCCACAGAAACACCACTTCATGGATTCAGCATTTCAGAAAGAAGAGAAAGGAAATCGTGTCTATCTTACTGAGAAGAGAAAAATCTGAAAATAGCCAGCAGGTAGTTACAGGGAAGGAAGGAGAGACAATTGGCAAACAGAAGCTGAAACTGGGAAGGCTGTTTGTCAATAGTGATAGCCTTGAGTGTGAGGTGTCTACCATAAAAAGATGAAGGAGCTGGCCTCTGAGACTTGTTGAAATGCACCGAGGTCTCAATTCCAGGACAGGGTCCTCCACTGAAGAGAGGCTGACGAGGGGAACAAAAATCGAGCAGCATGCTGAGAATGGAGAAGGGGTTAAAAGGTCCAGATAAAGTCAGAAAGGGGACAGAAATAAGAGTTGAAAAAAAGCAAGTGGCTGTATGAGAAAACACTAAGTGAAGGAAGTTGGGAAGTTTGAAAAGCTATCTTAAAGCCTAACTCTCTTTAAAAATTAATTACATATAAAAATGAGTAACAGAAAGCTGCCAAAGTCAGTTCCATACAAAGAAAAAAGGATTGGGGTGGAAACCAGGACGAGAAACGTCCTCACACGCAGTGAAAGCATATGTGGGAGACACACCCACAAACTGATCGAAACCATACCATTCAAAATAAGCCAGAAACTTGAAGGGAATGATATAAGTATGAAAAGAACATAAATCTGACAGAACTCAGGACGATATTAGAAATAAAGAAAAAAATTATTTTAAGGATTGAACACAAAGTTTGAAGAACTTCGAAGAAATGTAAGAATTAATGAACATAGCTGTTAATGATTTAGAGAGAGAAGGTAAAAAAAAATAATAATAATTTACACCCTGATGTTTATTGCAACATTATTAAGAACTTCGAAGAAATGTAAGAATTAATGAACATAGCTGTTAATGATTTAGAGAGAGAAGGTAAAAAAAAAATAGTAATAATAACTTACACCCTGATGTTTATTGCAACATTATTTATGGTGGCCAAGAGATGAAAACAACCGAAATTCCCTTCAATAGATGATTGGATAAGAAAGATGTGGTACATATATACAATAGAATATTAGTTATAAGAAAAGATAAAATACTGCCATTTGTGACAACATGGATGGATCTTGAGATTATTATGCTAAGTGAAACATGCCAGACAGGGAATTGATTCCACTCATAGGTGAGATATAAAACTGAAAACAACAAACAAGACAAACAAACAAAAACTCGTTGACACAGACAACAGAATAGTAGTTACCAGATGAAAAGAGGGGAGGCGGGAGGTAGATAGGGGTAAAGGGGTTCAAATATTTGGTGACAGAAGGAAAGATACTACTTTCTGATACTTTAGTAACTCTGCTTTTCCCTTAGCAAATCGTTATCTCAAGGCAACAGACTCAAAAGAGGCCCATTAAGTACAAAATATTATAGGGTAAATATACCTAGTTACATAGGCTCAAAAAAGGTATTAGACTGAATGTCATGGTCTGAACCCAACTCACAGCTAGAGTGAGACATCTTTGGTGGTTTTATTGATCATATTAAAGATCATGCTTTAACTTTGGGTGTTGAACACACAATGCTATATACATATAATATATTCCTGAATTGTACACTTGAAACCTATGTAATCTTATTAACCAATGTCACTTTAATAAATTTAATTAAAAATCAAAAATAAATAAATAGGTAAAAAAATTTTTCAAAGAAAGTGACAAATATTGGACATAGACAAAGAAGATTAAAATATGGATAACATTATTCTCTGAAGAACCAAACAAGAAACTAAAACAAATGTTAATAGATTTACATATATAGTTATACATATAGATATGATGGAAATAGCTTTTATCTGTGTGTTTTCACTTCCTGACTACAAATTAATGGCATTAATTTTACCTCATCTTTAACATATTTATTAAATTATCTCATTAATCTGATAATTTCTTGCAGTCTATTGGGTATTCTATATTAACAGCCATGAAAATTGTTAATACTAACAACTTTACATTTTCCTTACCAATCCTTCTCACTTTTATCTTACATTTTCCAGGTGTATTAGCTGGCTTCATTACAATTTTAAATAAGTGAGACTTTAGTGAATTTCCTTGATTTGTTCCAAATTTAAAGAAAATTCTTTTAATGTTTCCTCGTTGTTTGCAATAGTGTAAAACATTCGAAAAAGTTTTAAAAAATTCTCTTCTATCCAAGTTTATTATGTACTTTTATTATTCATAAATGTTAAATTTATCACATAATTTTTTTTCCACATTTATGGAGATAATCACGTACCTTCTCCTCTTTAATCTGTTAATATGGTTAAATACACAATTTGATTTCCTAATGGTAAACTAATCTTGCATTGCTGGGTTAAATCCAACATTGTCATGTATTTTTTTGCTTACTTTGCCAGCTTAGTTTGCCAATATTATGTTTAGAATTTTTGTGTTGATCATCATGAATGAATTGGCCTACAAATTTCTCACACTACTTTTTTCTGATTTTGCTACTAAGCTTACGCTACTCCATAAAATAAATTGAAGAGATTTCCTTATTATTATGTCCTCTTAGAGATTTTTTATAAAAGTTTAATTGTTCCTTAAATGTTTTGTAGAAATGGCCTAAATACAGTCTGGGATAGTTGTTTTATATGTGGCGAAGATTGCAAATACAAATTCAAATCTTTAAATGGATTTTAGAAATATTGTCTTCTATTTCTTTCTGAGTTATTTTTAAGCTGTCACACACGTGCACACACACACACGTGTACACACACACACACACACACACACACACACACATGCACACACAGTGTCTGTATCTGCCCGCTAAAATGTATACACCTGTAAATTCCAAAGTTCTACTCCAAAAGGGAGACAGAGAATTTTTTACTTCTAATTCAACCTAGGTGTGCTTTCTACTATCCTACCGCACACATAACCCCGGATCTAGGGAAGTTCCTATTGTCGATCCCCTCCTCAGGGACCCGGCTTCTTAAATCAAGCATATTACCTCAAGAGAATTAAGGTTTGTGCAACCGCTGGGCAAAATGGGGGAAAGGAATAGGTAAGAGAGATATTTAAAAACTTTGTTAGTTTTCTCTTTCGAAGCTTTAAAATTCAGAGTATTTATATACTATTCTGTACCTTGTAGTCTTTTTTGGTAGGTTTTTCAAACTTTAAGTCACTAGTATAATAAAACTATTTTTAAGCCAGAAATGGAGTTATAGACTCATTAAGGAAAGTATTTTATGGATAGACGAGAATTTTTTATGAATAGAATATAAAAATCACAAAGGATTATAATATGAAAAGACTATGATATTTGGAACTTATAAATTTAAGGAAGTATGCTCTGTCACGTGCATATAATAGCTTATATAATTATACTATTAGATCAAATGAAAAACACATACTCTGTATATGATCCATTGGGGAGTCTTTTAAAACAAATGTAGGGGATGCCCTCTTGTGTTTGATTTTTCCATGGTAAAATACATTTCAGAAAACTGTTTTTACATTTTAACCTAATTTTTAGATATGCTATTATTCTATGAAAATTGAAAATTTTCTTAACATTTTATGGTGTCTACAAGGTATTATTGTATGTTTAAAATATCATCTCTCCTAAGAAGTCATTTCTCTGAAATTAAAATGGCTATGCTTTTATCTCTCCTCTGTGTTTCTCATTAACATTGTGAAAAATAAACATTCTATTGAACAATTTATGTTTTAATTGAACGATTTATGTTTTAATTTAACCACTTTCTTTTTCTCAAAATAATAGATATACCTGTGGACAAACAAAACCTGTGCTTGTGAAATATTTTAGAGATTCAAGAGTGCTTTCACATAAAACATTTCCCTTGTTTCTCAAAATAGTTTTGTGAAGTGTGTAAGTCAAGAAGGGTACATACATCCCTGTCTTTGAGATTTAAAAATGAAAGCTCTAAACTTCATTGTCTGCTAGAAACCATACCACAAGTTCATTAAGGCAGCAGTCCCAATCTTTTTGGCACCAAGGACTGGTGCTCCTATAAGATTCTGATGCCTGACAATCTGAGGTGGAGCCGAGGCGGTGATGCTAGTACTGGGGAGTGGCTGCAAATACAGATGAAGCTTTCCTCACTAGCCTGGTGCTCACCTCCTGCTGTGCGGCCCAGTTCCTAACAGGCCACGGACCAGTACAAGTCCCCGGCCCGGGAGTTGGGGATCCTGCATTAGAGTTTCTTAGAGAAGCTGGACCTGAACCTGGCCCCAGAACTTCAGACACTAAGATTGAACTTGACCTATGAGGCTTGGCAGTGGGCATATTTTCTGAACCAGTATCTGTGATCGATGGCCTGACACATGATCTTTGTCTATAGAGCAGAATACTAAAAATAAGAAACAACCTAGAAAACTCTAGACATTATGTATAATACATATGTCATATATATATATATATCATACGTATTACAATATACCTGTGTATATGTGTGAGTGTAAGTATATTTATATGTTATCTTATCTCTGTAAGCTAGCATTTATTCAAATTTAAACTGTCAAGTTTTCACAAAGGCAAGTTCTAATAAGGAGAAAACCTCAAAATGTTTGATGTTAACATATGACTAAATGCTAGAAACACTTAGCCATTTCAGCCTTCCTGAATTAGAGAACATCTAAACTCCAAATATTTACTACTTTTGATATCCTACTTAGTAAGTGCTTGAAAGATTCACAAAAAAGGGAATAACCATGAAGACATAGTATCATTGCTACATTACTACAATCTTCAATCTGATTTGGTCCTAGAAATCATAGAAAGTTTGCAATGTGCCAGAGTGTTTCCAAAATTATTTAAGCACTGAAATGGAATGGACGCTCTTTTTATTTTATGAAACAGTATTTTTTATCCAATGAAACGGATGGTTTTTTTCCCCCCCATTTTATTAATATGATGTCTTTTATGATTCTGGAATAATAGGTCTGGTCAACTGATCATTCGGTCTCTGAGTTTAGGATCAAACTGGTTAGATGTGACAGAACACTTCAAAGAACATGCGAACAGAGAGGGAAGAACAAAGTTGTTGCTGGTTGTGGTGAGATGCCCTCCATTAACTTGGGAAAAGCTACTTTGTGGCCATTTGGAGGAAAGGACCCATATTCTGTGAGTTGGTGACTGAGCACAGATTTCACCTCATAGTAAACATTCTTAACAGACTTTTTAGGGCAAGAAATGGATTAAAAAATCTCATTTTAACCAACTGTTGCTTTGTGAGCTCTGTTGCTGTGATGACTCAGAAACACCTGCACCGTGAGGCGAGGGTTGCTGCCTCTTGCTGGCTACAGAGTTCATTTTCTCAAAGGGTGTGGGATGGTGGAAAGCATCCATACATTCTCTAGAGGGTTCAAAGCTATTCTAGGGCACTGATACTTTGTATCTTTCTGGCTGAAATAACTGGTGTGTGTTTGTTGTGTATCTGGTTGGGGCATGTTGCCTTTTTTCTGTGTTGGTGGTTGTGATAGACTTTTTTAAAAAAAATCTAGTCTGAATAAACTCTTTGTCTTTTTTCTACTACACAGTGTAATAGGTAAAATATTTATTTGTTGATTTACAAAAATAATTAGATGAGGTAATGAGACTCATTAAGTTTGTTCTTATCAAGGCACGAAATATGACCACATAGATAATCCACCCTTGCTCTGTCCCACAAGGCTAATTCAGGTCACCTCGGTGGGTGAGGTCATTAGAGGTAAAAGGTGGGCATAGTGATAGGTTACACTCCAGACAACCCACCTCCACCCCTGCGAGGATGAGAGAGCGGCATCTAGCAGATCTGCTTTTATCAGCACGGCACGTAAGACTCATGTTACTTCCTGACCCCAAATGAAAAACATAAACTCGTCATGATAGGTTCTTGCTGAAGGGTCATTTTCTAAAACTATTTTTCCATTGCTGGCTTAGACTAGTAAATAGGGATGATGGGGGAAGAGAGATGAACTGTAAATGTATGTGTATGAGGTTAGGAGACTGGATGTATATGAGTGTGTGAGTGTGTGTGTGTGTGTGTGTGTGTGTGTGTGTGACAGAAAAACAGAACGAGCCTAGAAAAAGACCTTTGTCGGAAGAGTCATGCTGACATTATTTATAATTTTCAGAATAAATCATGTGTAACTCTGAATTGCCATCTGAAACTATCTTTACAGTAAATGAATAAATAAGTCTGTTTATTTCACTGGTTTTTATTCTTGCTGTCCGGATATTGTTTTTCAAAATCTTTTATAGACAATGTGAACATCTCTAGGAACCACATCAAAACATAAGCCCAAACAGCAAGTTTTGCTTTTACAAAACATTAGACAAATCAAAGTGATGTATTACATATTAATAAGCCTTCATCTGTGAATTACATTGAAAGGAACAGAATTCTATTTCTAGGGTATTAAGACAGGGCATGTGTATGTGTGTGTGTTGAAAAGCGATACCCCTTTTAAGTATTCAGTGCTGTTCCCTTTAATTTAATCAATGTGGCAGCCTGATAAGGAGACTAATAAGCAGAGCCACAAATGATTATGGGAGGTCAGAGAAGGGGGATCATTAGAAAAACGTAAAAAAAAAAAACTATCCAACTGAATAGTAGCAACAATAAAAAACAAAAAGTACAGGTATAATTCTTCAACGCCGAAAACTTTCCAGTTGGCAAATTCTGGACCCTGAACACTTAATAGCAGGTGACTGGAGGTGAATTGCCACATTTACCTATTACCAACACTCATGTGGCTCTGTCCTTTATGCAGCTGTCCCCGAGGCCATCCTGCTAGGCGACTCCATATCTGAACCCTGACCTTTATCAAAGGCCTGAGCCCTGCATGCCGAATTGGCTACAAAATTTGTGGGGTTCAGTGCAAAATAAAAATAAGAGGCCCCTTATTGAAATTGTTAAGAATTTTAAGAAGATGATGGCAGAACATTAAACAAAGCCTGGGGTTTTTGGCCCTGTATGACTATATGGGTCACATGCCTATGAAGTCAGCCTCACCTGGCTGATTTTACTGTTTTTCCACTGGGTTATGTTCTAGTTAGCTCACGACTCCTTTTTCTGTTACAACCCATAGTATCCCTTCAATACTACTCTGTCTAGTCTCTTCTTATAAGATTCAGTTCAACCTCTACATTATACTTGCTCATGGGTAGCTTTAGATAAATGTCATAACAAGTCTGTTTGTGCTCCCATTATCCTATCTTAGTTCAGGTGTTAATGGCCCAGCCCATTAGCACTCTCCCTCCCCTACCCACTCCAATAGGAACAAGATAAAAAATATACCTTCATCGACATATGTTTGCCACATCTATCAATCGACTTTCAGCCACATGCAAATCACGAAGGAAGTAGAGGAGCTTAGATTAGAGTCAAAAATTGTGCAGACTGTTTTAGCCATCTGAATTTGCTCGGATCCTATTTTAACTGGAAAGATTTTAGTTAATTCGATAACCTCGATTTCAAAAACAATTTAGAGTTATCAAGTAAACGCCAGTTGGGATGTTTCTTTTCATTAATTGGAAATGAAAGTGGTATTTACCAAGTATGAATGTATGCTAGAAACTTTTACACTCTACGTTAAGGTATCCTCATAATAATCCTGTGAGGTAAGTTTTCCTATTTTCTATCAGCCTGGGGAAGTATATACAGAGCTATGGATAATTCCACTGTTGGTGACAAAACCAAATTTCTGGGGGGAGCCCCTATTGAAAAGTGTTCTGTTCTTACTTTCTTGATCTTTATGTCCCAGCCGAGGTGTCCTGAGATGGGCCACTTCACACCATAGCTTGATCTGCTCTGGAACCACATTGCCAAAAGTAGGCCCCTTTACTCCCTGGGCTGGGTAGGAAGAAAATTCCATAATCCTGAAAGGCTGGGAACAGCTGGAAAGTGTTTACTCTCCTCCCTATCCTGCAACTCAAACTCCTCTAGCCTCTCTGAATCTCTGTATTCTGAGACTTGAGGGCACTACTGGTGATTTCCTTTCCAGCAGTGAGGGTGGGGTGCTCTCCCTGCCTTTTCCATGGGGGCGATTCCGTCATCTCTTCACTGTATTCTCTCATCTTCGTCTCTCGATTAATGCATTCCTACATGTAATCACAAGATCATCCCCATTGGGGCTGCACATTATCTCTCTTTTGGAGATCCCTTTGCCATGCTGGCAAATGCTCAAGGTGATGTAGATGTTAAGCTGAGGGCCCAGAATATAAATCTGTGGCTCTGTCCGATGTCTAGAATTTTTCAATTGTTTCACACTGCTTTTCACTTACGGGTAGAGAGAATGTGGCAGACAGATGTTAAGGCGGCCCCAGCGATCCCTGCCATCTGGTTTTCACACCTTTGTATAATCCCCTCCCCCAGAATATGGGTGGGGCCTGGGACTTGCTCGTAGTCAATAGAATATGGCAAAGGTGATGAGAAGTCACTCTCTTGATTATCATGTTATATAATACACCATCTTGGTAGCTAACTGACTCTAGAATATCTATTAGGGTTCTCCAGACAAAACAAATCAATGTATCAAGAAAGAGAGGCAGAGGGAGGGAGATAGGGAGGGGGAGAAAGAGAAAGAGAGAAGGAGAGAGAGAAAGGCGGAAAGAGAGAATATAAAGAATTGGCTATTGCAATTATGGAAGCTGGCAAGTCCGAATCTGCAGTACAGGCCAGCAGGCTGGAGACTCAGGAGCGCTGATGTTGCAGAAGGTAAAAGGTGATCTGCAGCAGGATTCCCTCTTGCTGGGGGAGGCCAGTTTTTCTGTTCCGTTCAGGCTGTCATCTCATTGGATGAGGCCCACTCACATTTTGAGGGCCATCTGCTTCACTCACAGTTCACAGATTTAAATGTTAATCTCATCAAAAAACATCCTCCAAGTTGACACATAAAATTAACCATCTCTATTCCCATTTTGAAGAAGCAAGATGCTATGAGTCCTACAGGCACATGGAAATTAATTCTGCCAATAATTCGAGTGACCTTCAAGTGTTATCTTTTCCTTAGTTGAGCCTCTAGATGAGAACCCGATCCTGGCCAATGCCTTGATTGCAGCTTTGCAGGAGACCTGCTTAAGCCACGCCTGCACTCCTGGCCCAGGGAACTGCAAGGTAGTAGATATGTGTTGTTGTAAGCAACTAAATTTGTGACAAATTGTTATGTAGCACAGAAAAAATATAGAATACAACTTATTATAAACTAATTGTCTTTAGAGAATCTCTAGTCTCGATTCTAAAAGTGATCTTAATATTCTGTTTATCAAAACTGTGCATTTACCGGTCTCATAAGACCTATAGTAAATCATTACTGTTAGTACAACCAGTCCATTTTTGGATCAGTTTTGCTGATCCTAAAATATAATCGTAATGTTCTGGTTCTCAGCGTAACACGAATAAAACCCACATATCAGTACTTGATTGTGTATTTTCTCAACTACAATGTGGAGCAAAATAATAAGGACAATAGACACAAAGTGCTACAGAATTCAGCATGATAATTTGGGCAATGCCTTCTCATCTTTATGCTGAACAGAGGCTGAAACATCTATTCCCTGGTATTCCATGACTCCTTGGACAGATATTTGACTTTTACAGCATCCTACACCCAAGAAAGTAAATTAATTCTGAAAGTCAATCCCAGCCAGATACAGTATATAATACTGCATATTCTCCCTGTGTCAAAAAGGTGGGGTTAGATTGAGTGGTGCTGTAGAAACTTGTGACACTGTTGGATAAGAGTACACAACCACAGTTGGGAAATACTCTTCAATGAGCCATGGCTGAACACAATTCCTTGAAGTGTTTTGAAGCTTTATGTCATTGCTCTCAATGCCAAACCTGTCAACTGATAACATCAGATTACCCTGTTGATAAGAGATCTAGATCTTCTTTAGTTGTTATGATTCTAAAGCTCTGGGCACATATGTATACATTAACTTGCTGACTTTCATAATCTTAGATAAGTACAATCTAAAAGCTTGCTTATGCATTCGACCCATGCATTGGTTCTGCTGTTTTTGAAATAAAACTTGTTTGTGAGTCCACTTTTCTTTCTTAAGTTTTGCCAATATTCAAATGATAGGCTGAACTCCTCCAGTCTGTGCTTTTAACCATGCTGACTCATTAATGCACAAGGAAGCAAATAAAAATGGGTTATAGACACTCCAACTCTTTCAAAGCCATCACTGAGGGACCTGTTCACTTTATCCTAACCATGTATACCTTCTTCGAGATCAGAGGATCTTATCAGGGATATGACTGGAGCACTGGCCCCCTCTGCCTCAGTGGGGGATGCTGTTATTGAATTGGGCTCCGTGTTTCCAGTGGACATTGATCTAGGAGTGAGAGATCATGTGTCAACATGTAACCACTAAAGACATGGTGGCTGTATTTACTGTGATTAGCAGCCAGACCATAGTAGTAACTACGCTGTATTAATCTCAGAGATCTGTAGCAGTGGTTAAATTAATTACAGATTATTAAAACTGAATTAGACCAGAAGTATCCCAAGATCCCACTTTGTTCAAGTTACTGAAAATATAAAACCTCTAGATATACTGAATAGACATCAGACTTGAATTGTAATGAGAGAAAAGCTCAGTCTGTTACCCAATTTCCAGATTTACATTTCATAACAAACCTAGAGGCTCTTCAATAAAAAAGAATCTGGCTACCTGAAGGATCCTTTAACACTACATTAGTATATACTATTGATCTTCCTTCTTGCCTTTCCCAGAGAGATCTGTAGCTATCAGGGTGAATTATACAATGATGGTGAATTAGGGTGAATATATGATGGTAAATAGAAGTGCTCATACATTTTTGTGATTGTCAGTTCCAAACTAATGTCAATCTTTGTAGACCCAGGCACTTCCATGGGCCACCAACTAGAGTTGGAGTTTATGAGTAATCTGAGCCAAATCCATTTTACAGTCAGACCAGGAGTTCCATAGACTTGTTCATTGCCTCCCACAGGATGAAGAATGCAGATCCTAAATGCATAGTCGAAAATAAAACCCCAAATTCCATTGGTTCCCTGAAACATGGAGTGAGAGCCATTATGATGAGAGCTCACAGGATTCTGTTCCTTCCCCCAAGATGAATAAACCAAAGGTTTAAGGGATGAAGCTGTGGTAATTACTATGCATTTTCATTTAACGTGTCCGGATGGCATCTATAGTTGGCAGATGTAACTTGGAGAATGAAAGTAGATTTACTTTAAATGAAAGATAGTAACTTAAACTGCAATAAATGCCCAGATTTTTTATGGTCTTCTTACGGTAATCAGTCAACACAGCTACAAATACACACTTCTGGTTTTTTGTTTGTTTGTTTTGTTTTTTATATCTATCAGTAAAGACCACCGAAGCAATTTCTTTTTATTTGTCAGTGACAGCAGTGCATCTTCACTATTCTAGTTAAAACTACATCAGTTCTCTGATTCTCTGTTACTGTTTACTTCTTAAGAACCTTGATTGTTCCATTAACCCACAGCATACAGGCTGGTTAACTCTACTGATAAAAAGGGCCAGCAGTACCTGGTGAGCAAGAAGTATCAGCCCCTTAGGTTCCTTGGTAAGAAAAATATAAAGCAGGATAGAATTTCACCAAAAAAATCAGAAGTCTGCTACTTCAAGGAAGATTTATGAGGGCCAGGGGGCTGGGGAAGATAAAGATATTCCAATACAATGTGAATTACAGTTTATTCTATCTTGTATCCATTTTCCTCCAAGAAAAAAAGCATAAAGTTTTTAACACTTCTTTAGATTTGGAAGCCAAATAATCATAAGTGAGCTGTTTTGACCCATTTACCAAGCATCCTGTGAAGATGCCAGCTTCGAATAGGGATCGGATCAAGAAAAGACTCTCCAGATGGTCCGGGCTACAGTGCAAGCTGCAATACCATTTGGGCTTCATAATCTAGCAGATAAAATAGTTTTCAAAATATCTGTGGCAGTTTAGGATTCTCTATGAAGTCTTTAGCAAACAGGAATAACCATAGTGCAGCCCTTTGGGATTTCAGAGATTTCAGAGAATCCATGCTCTCTTCTGCAAACAAATTCTCATTTTTATACCCTTCCCTCTCCCCTCTCCCCTCTCTCCTTTCTCCCCTTCCCCTCTACTCACTCTCTCGTGCGCTCTCTCTCTCTCTCTCTCTCCCTCCCTCCCCACCCCCAGCTTATGGCTCACTATTGAGTCCTTGAAGAAATGAAGAAACTGAATTCCTGACCATGAAATATTACATAACTGTGTTACCTGTGCTGCCTACGTTGAACTAGCTGTTATCTGATCCTCCACGTTATAAAGTTGAGTGTGAACATAGTAGTACTCCATCATCAAGAAGAATGTTTATAAACAAGATTAACGTTCTGAAGGCATGAGCAATTTTTACGAGGAGCTGGCTCATACTTTCAGGGCTCCTACATCTTCTGCTATACCGGGTCTTCTTAATTCCACATTTGTGGCTTAATAGTGAGTTCTCCATGGCCAATTGAGAGAGGAAGAAAAAAATTGAATCTGATTTTTAAATAGTTCCAAACTAAAGACGTGGTGTGTTGTAGGATCACAGATATCCTTGAGGAGGGAGAGTGGACAGAACAAAACTTCATCATCTGGTTGTATATTTGCATGAAAGGAAAGATGGTCAGAATTATGTATCTATACTGATTCGTGGGCAGTAGCTAATGGTTAATTAGACAGCTAGGGTTTTGGAAAAATAACTGTATTTGTTACAAAGACATCTGACTCTTAGGCGTATGTGGACTTTTGAGAACATGCCTAAGGAAGAATAATTGTGTCCTGTGTGAATGCTCCCCACAAGGCACCAAGTGCATAGGATCTTCTCAAGGAAGTGTTGCACAAGATTATCTGCTCTGTAGTTGTCCCCTAGTCCCTTTCCCAAGGCAGCCAGTGCCTGCTCAATGGACTAATGAACAAAGTGGCAATGATGTCAGAGCCAGAGGTTATTCATGGGCACAATAACACGAATTCCCCCTTCAAAAAGCAGATCTAATTACCACTAGTTCTAATTGTCTAAACGGCCAATGGCAGAAACCTATGTTGATTTTCAAAACTGGCACCATAACAAAATGGGAGCAATCAGTTAACAAGTGGAAGCTTGATTACACTGGATCTTTTCCATCATGGAAAGGGCTTGGGTTTGTTCTCACATTAACAGACTCATTCTGGATGTGGATTTGCCTTCCCCGCTCACCACGCTTCTTTCATCGCCGCCATCTGGTGACTTAGTCAATGCCTCATTCATCATCTCGTTGGCTCAGCTCACCTAAAAATGTTCCCGATCAACATTCTTTTTACAGCAAAAGGACCAGTCAGTGAACTTATGCTCGTGGGATTTATGTACCTGTCACCCAGGAGCGATTGTCTGGAATGGGACTGAATGACACCGCAATACTAAAATGCATATACAGTTACTCTAATAATAAAAATTCTAGCCCCATAGAGATGCCAAGCAAATCTCTCATTTATCAAGCTCCAAAATAGACATGTAAAAGTTTAAATCTTTCTCTACTAAATTAAGTACCAAGACATTAAAACCAGAGAGTTAAAATCCAAAATCAAATATTCTTAGTCTCACAAGTGAAATTTCAGTTAAAATTTTTTAATTTAAAGACTAATAGTCATCCTCTTAAATTTCTTATTTTCCTCAATCTCAGGAAAACTTTTAGCCTAAGTGACGGTGAAGTACCTTCAGAGGCTTGGGGCTCTTTCTCATTGAAATGTGTGTGACATTTTCCAGAGCCACACAGCTTGAATTAATTTAATGCCACATGCCCAAAAGACTCGTTTATAAAGCATTTAAAAACTTCATAAGAGACACAATATTATCTCAGCACCAATCCCACACCAATAATATTTAGAAAGCAAGTCATCCCTGACCTCACAGTTATCATCCTAGCCAACATTATTTTCGTAGGATCCAGTACCTGGTGTTGTCAAAAACCATGGCAGGCACACAAAATGTCACAGGGAAGGAGAAAATTGTACCGATTTCAGCCATAAGGGGACGCCAGTTGGTAAGTGCCAATGATCAAGAATGCAGAACCTGAGAACTTACATTAAAGAGGAAAAAAGCCTCCCAACTTAAAGTTAATTTACTAGACATAGACAATTTTGTGTAATTTTGTGTACATTTGCCATGTCTGGGGGAAAATCTTGTGCGTGTGCAATCTCTTTCAGAATCATATTTAATCCATTTCTCCTTTTTGGCTAAGAATGGAAATTTGTTCTAGTGGCCACCTGTGTCACTAGTCCCACACTTTCTCTTGAGCATAGACTTTCAGTCCTTGGTTCTGTTTCTCACTCTGCTACCTCTTTATAACAAATCACTCAGGTCTGAGAACATGAAATTTCTTCCTCATGTGCATTGGTCAATCCCAAGTCCACTCTAGACCACACAATAAGTGGCTAGAGCTTGTGGACAAGCCACATGAATCAAAGGCTAACCCCTCAGCAGTTTCCACCTTGGTTATCAACATACAGTTAGAATTGGGGGCAGTGAACATACTACTAACTACTCAGGTCTGGCCTAACAATAAAGCTAGTATACTGCCAGAACTCTATAGCACATTGAAATTGTGTGCCCTGCAATTTTAAAGATCCAAATATCATTCTGTCCAATAATATCTAAAAAGCTTGTGGAGTCTTTTTTTTACAAATTCATGATGCAGCTGTGTCTGTAGAATGAGTTAAGCAACCAACAGCTGAATTTTGAAACCAGTTATAGCTACTAAAGGTTCACCTTATTTTTTCCAGACCCTGAGGGGTAGAATCCATTGAAGCATCTCACAGACCCTTGTTTGCTTGCCAGATCATTTGCTTCTTTGCATAAACCCTAGCCTCTATAGAAAAAAACACTTCATTATTTTCTTTACACACACACACACACACATGCACACATGCATGCGTGCACCAACACACACGTGCACACACACACAACACCACCACCACCACCAATAGCTTTGGAAAATTATAATGAATGACTTGTAGAATTTAAAGCAAGATCTATACCTAAATAAATAATAAACAAATGTATTTACATAATAAAAGCAGAAGTTGATCAAAACAACAAGAAAAATAAAATAAAATAAAGTATAAAGCAGAGTAAGTAAAACAAGGAAGTATAAAATGAAATGGCAGAAGTAAAACCAACTATACTGTTTAAATAGCAAATTTGAATTGTTAAATATATTGTCCATTAAAAGAAGTAAAATTTGAGAATTAATTTAATAAATTATTGATTAAATAAATATTACTTCTTAAAGTAATATTTATTAAAAATTACACACTTTAGAAATAAAACAAAAAGCAAAATATCAGGAAAACAATTATAAAAGAAAGTACAAGTAAAAATTATAATGTCAGACAAAACATTTTAAGTTAAAAATGGTTAAAGGAAATAAATTATTTCATATTGCTAAAAGGCTAAATATATAATGAAAACATTATAGTAAAAAATCTTTTATGTACTAAGTAATAAAACATGGCAATATTATATTCAAACAGCACTAATAGATAAAGAATTCTTTGTTTACCTAGAATATTTGTGAGAAATAGTTTCTCATCCATTCTAATGTGTATAATTCATCTAGAACTGTGAAAAAAATAGTATACAGATAAAAAAACGATGATGATTAATTTTATATCAACTTGACTAGTCCAATGAATGCCCAGATATTTGGCTAAACATTATTCTCAGTGTGTCTGTGAGGGTATTTCTCGATTAAATTAACAGAATTGACAGGCTATGTAAAGCACATTGCACATCTGACTGTGGGAGGACCTCATCAACTCTTTTGAAGGCCTGAATTTAAAATTTAAAAAAAAAAAAACTGGGTAAGAATAGTTCACTCTCTGCTTGATTTGTTATTGAGCTAAGAAATTGATTTCTCCTCCCCTGAACTCAGACTCAAACTGGAACACCATAGGCTCTCCTTCAGCTTGCCAACTGCAGATTTGGGGACTTCTCAGCCTCCATAATCAGCTGAGTTAATTCCTTATAACAAATCTTGATAGATTAGATAGATAGATAGATAGATAGATAGATAGATAGATAGATAGATAGATAGATAGACAGATAATGGGGATAGAGATCTACATAGGTATTTCCTACTGTCTCTGTATCCTAACTAATACAGATTTTAGTACTGACAGTGCTTCTAGAAGAACAGAATATCAAGAACGACTCTTCTGACTAGATGCAAAGATAGTAATGACTGTTTCCAGTGCTAGAGAACACCGATAGACCAGGGCATAACCTGCTAATGGAGATACATAAAATATCTCCATTGAATATTCCTGAGCTGGGTGATTGTGTATATGATACTGTAGAACATTTTTGGAAATCTAGTAAATATCATAAGATGGTCTGGATGCTGCTAACATGGCTGGACAGAGTGGTGAAAAAGAACAAGCTCAGGGATTCGAATTCCCAGCTCCAGTGTCACATGAATTACCTGAAAGCTTATGTGTGCTCCAAAGATGACCTTTATTCCCCGAGGACTGAGATTTGTGAAAACCAAAAGTGGAATCTCACCCTGTGACTGGCCGAATTACAGTATAATTTGAACTCTGAGCCACACGGGACATCTACTTGTAAAGTAAGAATATTGAACGGAAAAGAGTGGGATCCTGTAAGCTGAAAAGGAGTTATGTGGAAAGACCCTGATGAAGCTGAGGACATTGCGCTCCTAAATTCTGCTGAGTCTTCTTTGCTAGTGGAAGCAGCTTTCCCACTCTTGGAGGCAACCTCTTGTCTACCTACCCTTGCTGGAAGGGTTAGCCTTGCATTGCCTGAGAAATGTACAATAGCCTCCCCTAAAATAGTTAAGTACCTATAGCTAGAATCAAGGCCTAGTAGGGCTCTAATGATATAGTATAAAGTGTGACCTATGAGGAAATCTGGGAAACATGGGTTGGAATGGGTATTAAGGGTGTGAAAGGAACGTAAAGTTGGATTAGGCCAAATTTGTTAATATGGATGGGCTCACTAAGCAGAAAGTCTATATTTAATGATATAGCTCAAGAAGTTAAGAAGGGCTCTAACTGGTTGGTTGGTTCGTTGGCTGAAATATGGACTAAAAGGTAGTCCATGGTGAGCAAATTAGAAATGCTTGGACCTGCCTTGGTTTACTGTAGATGAGGAAATCAAAGTCTTATGGAGATTGGAATGTTAGAGTGGAATTGTCCTGAATATGTTATCAGGGAGCATTCTCATCCTTTTCGATAAGAATAATTATAATTCCATTATTGATGCATACTTCCAAGATTTTACCATTACAAACAATATCACAATGTCATTTGGAGAATATAGATATACATATAGCATCAATTCCCAGAGATGAAATTACTGGGTCAATTTTAATTAATTTTGTTTTGGTCATACAAAAGATTTGTATTTTAATGTGATTGAAGCTATTAATATATTTGTTGCCACTGAATTTTAAGACTTAGTTTAAAAGACATTCTTCATTGTGAGGTCATAAAGTAATATCATGATTTTTTAGATTATTATATTTTTGTTTAAAAATTTAAGTATTTGATTAAATTTGAGGCTTAAGGAATAAACTGTGAATACCTATATTTTTTATCCTGTTAGAGTTGGTACTTTTTTTATGAAGTAGTGTTAGTTCTCACTCTTGTTTCATTGTTGATCTTAAGAGAATACTTTCAACATATCACTGTTAATTTTGATGTTTGCCAAATGATTTTTGTGGTTGAGGATGTTATTTTTTATTTCTAATTTTGTTTTGTTTGGTTTTGTTTTTTAAGCCATGAATGGATGTTGAATTTTACCAAACACTTCCTCTGTATCTATTGAAGTAATCATATCTATTTGAAGTCAATTTGAGGTTTCTTCATTATCTGTATTTATTAGGATCACATCTTTTAATTGAATGGCTGAAAATTAATGAACTAAATGCCCCTCTTAAATGTTAGAAAAAGAACAGAAAAACAAATGAAAAGAAAATGAAGAGAGCAAAATTTAATAGCGGTCAAATATACAATAGCAAAGATCAACAATGACAGAAATTTGCTTTCTTTTATTACCGCATATGTAACTAAGAAATTTGCACAAAATACAGCTCTAAAAACAAATAAAAATCTGAAAGAAAAAATTATTTATTTATTTATTTAATTGAAGAAATGATTTAAAATTTTCCCGCATCTAACTCTCCCTTCTCTTCTCCCCCCGAAAGAGAAATTTGGAGATTAGAATAATTGAAGTACCCTAATATTAATAAGTGCAATAATAAAAAGCAAAATATAAAGAAAGGGCTCCTGGAATTCAAAAAATATGACAAAAATTAAAAATTAATAAAATAATTGAATAATGAATTTGAGGAAATTTCTCATAAGATAAAACATAAATGGAAAGCAATAAAAAATTCTAAAGAAAAATTAAGAATATTAAATGATCAGTTGTGGAAGTCAAATGTCCAGTTCAAGGCAAGGAGAAGAGGGAGGAAAAAAATATTAGAAAACAGTATAAGAAAACTCTTTAGAACTGGATGAAGGACATGGAACTCTAGATTTAAAAGACCCATCAAGAAGCCAAGCACAATAAAAGAAAGAGCAATCTCACTAAGGCATAGGATTGTGAAATTTCAGAACCCTGGGAATTTGGTTACACACAAAGGATGAGAAATCATAGTGACATAAGACCTCAGTGTAATACTGGGGGCTAGAAGTCAATAGCATGATACCTTAAAAAACCCTAACAGAAAATGTCTTTCAAATTCAATTCAATTTCCAAGTATAAGTATAAATTAAAGCCATTTTCAGACAAAAATATTACTTTATCTGCACCTTTTCTCTGCATGTTTTTTCCTCAAGAAGCTATTGAAAGTTCTGATTCAGCAAAATAAAAGAGTAAAACCAAGAAAGAGAAAAAATAGGATCCAGGAAGTAGGTAATCCTGTATAAAAAAGTAGGAAAAGGATTCCCGCAGACGATGCATATGCTCACTCCTTATCAGTCCGCACTTGTTGTTTGGATTTTTGTCAAATATTAGTAATTGTACAATAGAATCTTTTGTATATAATTTTTATATAAATTTCTAGAAACAGAAACCTTCTGCGTTTCTAATTTCTTAGTGTCTTTTTATTTTAGTTGCCGGCCTCTGAGTGGGAATGGCTAGGAATTCGTCTTTTTCCTCTTTTAATATTCTACAAGCTCCTGAATTTGATTTGCTACGTGGATGAAGATAAACTTCTGGATAAAGTGGCATAATTTTGTCAGGCAGAACATAGGAAGCTATACGTCTAAAGAAGAATCTTTCTTTTGGGGCTTGTTCAGTAATAAGAAACTCGAGAGCAAAGAAAATCCACCATTCCCACTTCTTTCAGTCAGTTGCTTTTTCCGTACGCTTACTGTATTACTAGGAAAGCACCCAAGTCGTCAGCAAAAAAAGTCAAATGAGTTAAATTCAGATATGGCTTTAATTTTGGTGCCATGTATCTAAATGTAATGCATAAAAATTGTACATCAATTTTTCTAAATAAAATTAAATCTGGCCTTCAGTCCTACTGACTACACTTTATTTAAAAAAATTAATCACCTAGCATCAAGGCCTGTGACAATTATATAGAACATTTTCTCTCAGGCCTATTTTATTGTCATGTATAGTGGAGCTTGGTTGATTGATTCTGAAAATAAACTCTCTGATGTCTTGCTTTCTATTTTTAAAAATGTCACCACCTGGCAGCCAGTTCCTCAGTGGAGAAGCGCTCTGTGAGTAGAGAATTCATCACGGACAATGAGCATTCGGGCAGAACATAAAGAAAAGGCAGAATAGAGATGTCAAACTGAGAGACAAGGACAAAAGTATGGGGTGTGGCTCTCGGTTATGTCAGCCCGCAGTCTTCTAGGTAAAGAAGACTTTATACCGGACTTTCTACAAATCTCGGTCCTAATGAAAATAGGAGCCCCACATGGAAATGCCCTGAATTCTAGAAAGATCTTTCCGACTGATGTTCATGTGCTTTTTCCTTCAGCATTTTGGATATTTTGAGACAATGTCAAATTAAGAGATAATGAAGACAAGGTGTAAAGATTTGTCTTTAGTAGATCAGCTCTACTAAATGAAGCAAATTATTATAAACTGGTGTTTTAAAAAAGAAAAAAGTCTATGTTTACAACATAATCGTAGCCCGATTCCCATTTTCAAAACGAAACTAAAGTTTTCTTTCTTTTTTTTATTAGAAATTAAGTATAAAAACTATATTAAAATTTAACAATATTGAAAATAGTATGTGAATCTAGAGATTTTTAATCTGTAAAGTTTGGATAAAATAACAAACCAAAATTTTTCATGCCCCACTCATAGGTTCACAGAAATAGTGTCAAGACGTTAATGTTAAAGCTTCATGTAGACTTGAGTACCACTTTATAAACCCTCATGTTTGCAGTTATTAGACAGTTGTAACTGCCTTTAAATTTCATGGAAGGTTGCACACTACTGAGAGGAAGAAGGAGGCAATAATCACTTCGTGAGACGTAACCAGCGTGATTTTTCATCATTTGGCAATGTCTGTTGTACTGTCTTTGTGAGGGGGGTTGGGATGGCCTGCCTCGTGCTGCCAGGTTACACGGATGCTGATTTCTCTCCTTCCTGAGAGGGGCCTGTGAAGTGGAACCTTCCGGAGATGCACGATCCATGTAACTTTACACAGGTCTCATTTTTAACGTTAATTTTAAAAAACAAATTATTTATCATATATTTCTACTTTCCTATTATAAAAACAAAAGCATTTGAAGAGAGGTATTGAGAAAGAGCAGCATAATAAAAATAACAACATAGACGAGGGAGAAAAGAGAATTAAAAAAAGACAAATACACTATGCCTTAACTTAGTATCAACACAAGATCTAACTATGAATCTTAGATTCCAAAGTAAACAGGAAAATGTGACATATTGTAACTGTCTTTACTTGAAAGAGGGGAATATATCAGTTCCCCAGTCAAATAAAGCCCTTTTTTATCCCAACTTCTTACGTACCTTTTCTCCCGGGACACGAGGTTGGAGGTATAAAGCGATGCAATGCACACTGTTCATACAAGCAGTGTTATAACCCCTAATTTAAATGGTTTTGCTAGGAAGTCCAAAGCTGCACACTAGAATACAGTCCAGTGAAGGGGAATCTAGTATGCACTCAGACACTGTAACTGAAATATTTAGCCATCATATAATATTTTGATCCAAAGGTGACACAGATTACTCAGAAAAGTGACCACAAGGCTTGTCTCCAAATTATCTTCTGGAAATGTTTTTTCTTTCTACCAGGACCCTGACAGAAGCTTTATGCCAGACAGATCAGCAGGATCATTTCATCCAGGACAGGGATAATAGGTTTGCTCTACCATTCATTAGAGACAGCAGCTTTGGAAACTAAGCACTGTGTAAATAACAGGACAGGTGAACTGCCAGAGAGCTCATAGGCATAGTCAGTCTCTTAGGAAGCAAATTATAACTCCTCCAGCCACTGCACTCATACTTGGATGAGGATTCAAAGTTTCTCATTAGAAGCATGACAAACATGATTTTACTCTGAAAAATGTTCATAGCACCTGTTGCCAGATGCACACTAGGAGAGTTGGAAAAATCTCAGTAATACAACAAAACGAGAACCAAGTTCTAAGAACATGGCTGTGCCATGTGCCTGCCAAGATGATCTACTACAAAAGGCAGGTTCACGAAGCTGATCAAATAAATCATCTAGAGTGATTTGTGCTGACTATTTAAATGAGTACAGTTCAATATGTATGTATTAAATATCCTCCCAAGACAACTTTTCGAAACATTGTTATTAATGTTTTAAAATTTAAAAAAAAATCACGAGCCATTGTTTCTTCAGGTCACTCCTCTTTTATCATAATGAAAACAGGCAGACAGCATACAGGAAAATACTTTTTCCTCTATTTTAAGAGAATCAATCGAATAATCTAAAACTGGCGTCGAGCAATTAAGATAAAAATTTATATAAGGCATAAATTAAAAATAAAAGACCAAGACAAACCCTTGCTTTTGATTGTGGAATTTTACAAAATTTATAGATCCAGTAATTATAGTAGTTACAGACACTTTTTACCATTTGATTTCCTCAATATTTTTCTACCAAAGCTCCAGTACATAAAATGTCTTAAAAATTAAGTTCTTTGAAGGACATGGAGAAAGTCCACTGTATTAGCTTAGGCTCCCATAAGAAAATATAGTAAACTATGTGGCTTAAACAACAATTTATTTCTCACAGTTCTGGAGGCTGGAAGTCTGAGATCAGCGTACCAGCATGATGGGGCTCTGGTGAGATCTCTAGCCAGGCTTGCAGACTGCCACCTGCTGGCTGTGTCCTCACATGGCAGAGAGAGAGCAAGCAAGCTCTCTTGTGTCTCTTCTTATAAGGGCATAATCCCATCATGAGGACCTCATGTTCATGATCTATTCTAACCCTAATTACCTTCCAAATGCCCCACCTCCAAATACTATCACGTTTGTATTTAGGGCTTCAACATATAAATTTCAGGGAGACACAAATATTCAGTCCATAACGTCTGAGATTCTAGGCAGAAGTAAAATCAGGGTCAAACCAAGTTATGGCAAGCAGAGAAATTGAAGCAGAGGTAAATACACAGAGAGGAGTATTTAAGAATGCTTCTGATAGAGAACCAAGGAAGTAAGGCAGCTAGGTCAGTTTAGATCACTCCCAGAGGAGAGTGAGTTCTGAGCCATCGTGATATCTGGCTCCAGGATCCGCTCTTAACCCAACTAACTACCTGAGGAGATGGATTGCGGGTCTCCCCATCCCTTTTGCTGTGTTCTTAGTGTTTTGTTCATATTCATAAGGTGAATTTGTTATTGACCACATGCTGTTCCAGAAGCTCCCTTATGCATGTTTGAACCTCTTTGTTTAATATCCCTAACTAGCATGAAGCTTCTTGAGGACAGCAATTAAGCTATTTATTTCTTATGTACATATCTAAAAAAATACAATAGCAGGCAATTGCACCTTAAAGTATAATGTTAGTGTTTACATTTAGAGTTTTTACATAACAATTGAGATTTTCTTAAACTATATTTTAAAGAAGAGTTTGTATTTTTAAAACCAGGGTATTTTTTTAATTTGGGGAAAGTTATAAATGGAATGGCAAGCATTTTATGTTGCCTTTTTTAAGGACATGTTATTCTTAAGATGAGTTATGAAAAAATAAGATTCTGCCTTTGACTCTGTAGATAATTTTGACTCAAATGCCACTGCTAAATCCTATGAGAAAGTGTTAATTCCTGGCAGCCAAGCTATTCTCTTGTGATCATAAAGTGATCATTATATGTAAAACAAACAAACAAAAACATACCTTTTTCATATATATGTATGTATATGTATGTTTGTATGTATGTATTATGCATGTATGTATGTATGTATTCCCTGTGCCCTCTGTGAGGCAATGTTACCTTGAAAGAAACAAAAGCTCTTCCTTTCTATTTTGCAATAAAGCTATGTCAAGACAAAATCATAGTATTGTAGCCAAATATTTCTGCAATGTTTTTCTTATTATAAGTAATATCATTATGGAATATTTGGAAAATATGAAAACTATGCAATGGAAAATAAAAATCACTTGAAGTACAGATATAAATAGCATTAACATTTTAGGACATTTTCTTTTCGTCTTCCTGTGTGTGTATAAATATACTTTATATCACATGTATTCGTTTCTGTGTCTTGCCATTTTGCAGAGCATTATATTAATATTGTGTTTCCATATCATTAAAAACATCAAGAGTAGCATGCCTAATGGATGTAAAATGCTATATTGATGGTCATTTTTTTTGGTAAAAGCCTTACTGAGATCTACTTTATATACTTATATTCAAGTAATTTAGCCATTTAAATTTTACAATTCAATGGTTTATAGTGTGTTTACGGAGTGTGCAACTATTGTTACAATCAATGCTAGAATATTTTTATTACACCACAAAAAAAAAACCCATGCCTTTTAGTTTTCATCCCAATTTCCCCAGCCCTTCACCCCTAGTCAACCATTAATCTACTTTCTGTATAGATTTGTCTATTGGACATTTCATATAAATAGAATCATATAGTAAATGGTCTTTTGTCAGTGGCTTCCTTCATTTAGCATGTTTTTGAGGTTTATTCATGTTGTAAAGTGTATCAGTACTTCATTCCTTTTTAAGGCTAAAAGGTATCTCATATAGTGGCTATATTTTTAAGGTAAGTCTTTTTTTATATAAAGTAAGGATATTGATTCTAGGCATGTCGTTCTTGGTGCGATTTGTTTATGGAGTTTTATGCGGTAAAGAGGATCATCTTTTTAAACTTTTTTAAGTCAAATATATTGATTTTTCCCATTCTCAGAGTTCCTTTCTTCTCCATTCATTCAACAAGTATTGATTTACAGGCTTCAGAATACCAGGCCTCGTGCAGGCTTTCTGAATTCACTGTGAACAAAATTGACACAGTCCCTGCCTTTGCAATTTTGTGAGGAGCCCAGTTTTGACAAATAGCCACACAAATAATATAATCAGAATTGCTAACTGAGATAAGACCTATCAGCACCCTCTAGTCCTAGTTCACCAGGAACACGCTTGTAGTCAAACAAAACTAGGTTTACTGGCTTGTTGCTATGAGGGAGAACACACACGGGGCTGAGCCATACCATAGAGCATCTCCATGAAAGGGTGTTGTGGGAGGTGAGGAGCACCGTAGAATTGCGGTTATGTGACATGATTTTGGAGAGAGTTCAAGGAAGCAAGAGTTTTGCTCTGAATTGAGTGCTCTCAGAAAGTAAGGGCAATTCTACGATTGAGTATCTCAATAGTTTTTATCTAAAGGCAGGAAGAACTAAGTAAGGTAAAGCTTTCTATCATTGGTAAAGAAGTCCCAGTCACTCACGTAGCTAAGGGAGGGGATGTCTGATCATTTTGTGATTTGGACTGTGTTCTTGATTTTGGTTGTGCTCATGGTCTCAGAGTCAGACATGATTATAAAATGGTTTTGTTTTTGTCTCGCTCCATTGTGGTCACAGAGTGGCTTTGTCTGATGTAGTCTGTGACATTCTTTATATCTAGCAGAACACCATGACCTGGCTGTCAGAGCCAGGCCAGCTCGGCTGACAGCCATCAAGGGGTGTTTTTGTCCTTCTTTTTGCCCACTTTTGGTATAGGGTGGACAAGTCAGCCTGCCAGACAAGAACGTGCATCAAAGTCATCATCATTGTCATGATTTTGCCTCTCAGGAGGTTGTCTGGGGAAAATTATCTATAAATGGACTTGTGTTAGTTCTTCTTGCTCTTTTTGTTAAAGGAGTCATTGGACCATCTGATGTGACAATGGCTGTGTGGTAACATTTAAGACTATTTAAGATCAACATTTAAGATCAACTATAACTCAGACAATTAGCAGGGGGAAAAAACTGCAGATTATTCCTTATAAAATAACCTGAAATAAGAGCTTAAATTACCAGACTCAGGCAATGAAAATAAGCCCTAATAGTCATCTGGGTGTTTTCTATATATCTGGTTATTTTTCCCCTCTAGTCGTGAATATTTTTTTATTTTACTTGTTTGATGTGTGTGTGTGTGTGTGTGTGTGTGTTATAAGCATGAACTGCCCATCGGCTAGCTGAAAGGAAATCAGATGCTATGAGGTTGACCATGACAACTCTAGCTAATGACTTTAAGTTGTTCTGTTGGATTCCCAGAGCGGAAACTGTGTTCTCATTAACAGTAGTGATTTAAAGGGGTACAGAATCCAGTGGAAATATGAGTATTGACTACCTCAACAGACATAAGCTGGTGATTGGAAACTTTTAGGTAGGACACTTTTCAGAGTGGAGTTAAATAGTTCCTAAAGAGCTGGCTGGAGTGTCTCTGAAGAAAACAAACTAAATATTTTTGCTAAGATAGCCCCAATATTCATTCTCATTCTTAGTGGGCTAGATTTTGTTGGTAGGGTTGACCGGTCTGACTACATAATTGGCAAGGCCCAATGCACAATGTAATAGCAGCCATTTTTCCAAAAATATTAAGATGGCAACAGCAAAGCATTAAACCATCCTGAAATTCTAAAAGCAATGCCACCAGGTCAGTAACTGCTGTCCAGTCCCAGGCTAGAAGAGCTGAGGATGTGATGGTCCTTTTTTTATGTGATGAAAGAATTAGCTGTCATGTGCGGGTCAGAGATAGGGGAGTACCTTGGGACTGGATTTTGAGGGTAACTTGATCAAGGGGACCAGAATTTAAGGCTGGCTAAGCAAAAGACTCCTGAGAAAAGAATCCAACAGGACTCAGGATTTAATATCCAACCAACTGCTTCAGAGGTAGGACAAACTTATTGCTAGGGTTACTTCGAGAAGCCTGGAATACAATGATTGCCAAATTGCAACAAAGTGGGAATGCCTGATTTGTCCTTGCACGTGTTGTAGGAGAGAATGAAGAGGCTGAGAGGAGGGCATGCTGGAGCGGCTATGTTATGCAGTGCCAGAGACCCATCATAGGATTTGTTCCAGGAGAGGATCTGGAGGATACGCCCCTCACCGAGGCCATCAGCAGCGTGCTGATGAAAGGGGCACCAGCATCACTAAGAGTTGAGTTGTGGTTTCTCTGCAGGCCAGGGATGATATCGTGGAAGGAGATGCAGTCACAGAGCTGGGATCATTAACACGAGGATGATGGGGCGCTGAAGAAATAGAGACCACATCTCAGCACTCGAGGGCCACAAAATAGGAGGCCACAATGACCATAATAAACAGCAGGGTAGAAGGGACAAAGGGTCATGATCCACTGAAAGTTGTAAAGCTGTTTAACTAAACATGGTGTCCTCTGGGGTGAAGTAAACAGACAGCCAACAGGATGTCACTTATCATCTATAACCAAAGAAACAAGAATTGATGAATAGGAGGCGAGAGGTAGTTCTGAAACAAATTAAACAAACAAACAAACAAACAAATAAATAAACAACCAACCAACCTCTCATTAAGTTCCCACAATTTATGACTGGAGAAGTTGTTTTATCCCTAAGAATAAAGACCTTGTAATATCACAGCAAGTATATACAATAACTATTCCTACAGGGATCTATAGCCATTTACACAGGTGCTGGGAAAGGGAAAATATCAATACATTTAGAGAACTATTGGACACAGGTTCTAAGTTGACATTGATAATCAGAGACTGGAAGCATCATCTTGGCCCCGCTATTGGTTTCCTGTGGCTTCTGTAACAAATTATCAGTATTTGCCGACCTAAACAACACACATTTAATATCTCACGCTTCGAGAGGTTGGAAGAAACAAAATCAGTCTCATAGATGTTGCTGATTCCTCCCGGATCCTTAGGAAG
>NW_006433378.1:17211683-17250600 GCF_000325575.1 Pteropus alecto | reverse complement strand
TCTGTCCTCACATTACTCAATCTCTTGTTTCCATTGTCACACTTACTACTGACTCTAGCCCCCTGCCTCCCTTTTATAAAGACTATCATGGTTAATTTCACGTGTCAACTTGACTGAGTCACAGGGATACCCAAATAGCTGCTAAAACATTATTTCTGCCTGTGTCTGTGACAGTGTTTCTGGAAGCGATTAGCCTTTGAATCAGTAGACTGAGCAAAGAAGATCCAGCCTCACCAATGTGGGGACATCATCCAATCCACTGAAACCTGAACAGAATGCAAGTCTGAGTCAGAAAGAATTCTCTGCCTCTCTTCAAGCTGAGATATAAGTTTTCTCCTGACTTTGGACTTAGACTGGGACTTGAACTTATGCCATCTGATCTCCTGGTTCTCAGGCCTTTGGATCTGACGTAGAACTATACCATTGGCTCTCCCGTGTCTAGACATCTCAGCCTCCATGATCACATGAGCCAATTCCACACAAATATCCTAATACAAGAACCCTGGTGATTACACTGGGCCTAGCCAGATAATCCAGACTAATTTCTTTCTTATAAGGTCTTCGACTTAATCACATCTGCAAATTTTCTTTTGCCATATAAGTCAATATTCACAGAGATTAAGACCTAAATATTTTCGTAGGCCGTTATTCACCTTAATACACACACACACACACACACACACACACACACGAATAAAAACATTAGCAGATAAGTTTACCTTGTCTCTGATTTTTGTGTATGTAATCTACGTATTACAATTATGACAGAAACCAAATAGGTTTCAAGTTTCCACAATTAAAAAAAAATAAATAAATTTTGTGGAGTTTTAGTAGATTGATTTAGCTTCTTCTTATTACAGTGAAACATGTATCTAAAACCTCTGGAACAAGAGCCTCAAAAGACTTCATGAATATTATCTTAATTTTATTCTCGCAACTTCCAGATGAGATGGAGTAGTTCGTTGACAAGTATTCTGTGATAACAAATACATTGCAAAGTACAAGCTTGTGAAATAAAGGAAGGTGACTTATTAAAATATTCTTAGTGTCTGATTTAACGATAACTTTTGATGTGGCAGAAAATAAATAGGTATCTGACATTCAGCTCATGGTTTAATAGTAAAGACACAGATTAAGAAAGCAATCGTTAGTGGCACCTAATAAAGTTGCATAATAGAAAACATATACACTATTTTCATATTTAGCATTTCATTTAGACTCATATTTCTAGTTCTATTATTTTTTAAAGTCTCACTCCAATTATAATGGATCATACCAGAAATGCATGTCACATGCAATCATATGGTTTAAGTTTAATATCAGTCATCATACATTTCAAAACAAATTAACGTCTACTAGGTCACATAAAAACAGGCATATCTGCGCTAAAACTTTGGACATTTGTGAACTTCTCAATTATTTGCCCTCTTCCAATATACTTTAAATTCGTGGAATCAAGTGACTTTCTACCATTGCTCTTGGTGTTTTGGAACATTCCTGCCAACGCTTACATTAGGTGAACTCTGAGATGACATTTGTACCTTCAGAATCCAGGATGGTCAAACGTTTCTTTACTTGCTTCTCTGAGTGAGCAGCTCAAAACTGCTAATTTCCTTTAGCATTTCCATAACCTCTTCTAATCAACTCTTAGATGATAACTGCTATGTGATATTTCTTATATATTTATCTCTAGTTTTTGTCTACCCATTTGAAATGCCACTATCAAAAAGAGTCTATTTTGAAACAGCAGCTTCCTCTACTCCCTAGGAAGAGTCACAGCTTCTACCATGATTAAGTGTTTTTGTTTTGGCAGGTTTGAGGCTGTATATGTGCATATATTTCCTAAGGTTCTATTGTGTGCTTT
Organism: Pteropus alecto; assembly: GCF_000325575.1. Classification (NCBI taxonomy): domain Eukaryota; kingdom Metazoa; phylum Chordata; class Mammalia; order Chiroptera; family Pteropodidae; genus Pteropus; species Pteropus alecto. Next base: position 17,248,736 of record NW_006433378.1, on the reverse strand, counting down.
AGAGATTAGGGAATTCCCATTCTAAAAATGACTTTTTATCCTCAGTATATCTCAGGATGGTCCCTCGCCTGCCTACGTGTTTTGCTTGCCAGCCATCATTGCCTGGGCTGCAGTTTAGCCCTCATCTTATTTCTTCTTCCTGCTCCTCATGCCTTTGCTTGCTGTGCCAGAGCTCTGTGGGTGGCCTGCTGTCATCGCCCTCTGCACCTGTCCCAATTAGCAGGCCAGACACGCTGCCAACACAGACGGTGACTGGCTGCATTGTGTGATCTCATTGCTGGCGAGGCAGCAGCTCAATGGTATGTGGTGTCTAGACACCATTTGTTGGAAACTGCTCGGTGGGTGAAAGCCTAGTGCTGGAACTTTCTCACAGCTGTGTTCAAAGGTGGGAAAAGACTCATTAGAAGCTTGACGGCTGGATCTGGGTCGTCCACCTCTGTGCCCTCAGCTCTCGTCACGGAGCCTGACATTCAGTCAGATTCACAAATGTCTGTTGAATTAACGGCAGTTTGGAGAGATATTGATTTTCTGCTGTTACCACAAAATCTAGATAGCATTGAGATGAAGAGCGTGGATGGTGGAAACAGGACACTGGGTTCGAATCCTGAGTCCACCGCTTTCCAGTTGTATGCACTGGGCAAGTTTTATAACGACCCTGGGCTTCTGTTTTCTCACCTGTTAAATGGGGAAAATAGTAGTCTCATCTTATAGAAAAGCTCATATTTGGAAAGATCTTTACAAATTACTGGGCTCTTTGTTAAAGCTCCAAAAATGCTATGTTTTTATCATCACCGCTTCTCATCTGCAATCTTCCAACCAGACTGGCAACTGTCATAATTTCCTCAATCTAATGTTCTATATATGAGCCATTGTGTGAAATGCTAGGTTAGTAAAATATTACAAGTAAATGAAGTTAGTAAAAGTATTTCTTTCTCTTCCTGTGCTGAGGAAGTTAAACTGGGTCGTAGGAATGTCTTTCCTCCTACAGAGAATCAGACAACAGTGTCCCCAGTCCTGCTTGTGAAGAAGCGGGAGTGGGAGGGGCTCGGAATTTGGGTCTTCCTAAATCTTACATTATAAAGAAAAAGACAACATGATATATAAATATAAACAAACTCCGCAACTCTCTCCTTAAATTAAGGGGCCCAATTGTGATTCACTTCATTGTCAGAAGTTATTTTTACTAAAGATAGAAAACAACAAAGCAGGAACAGGTCATTTTGAAGGCAATACATATTAGCTAAAATTTAATGTGCCCCCAAAATGTACTTCTGACATTTTTGTAACAAAAGGAGAAATAAGCTCCTGGACGTTGCAAGAGACATGGGAGATGGCTTGTGGTCAGAAAGAAGAAAGCGTCTGTAGTGAGGACTCTGATGAAAAATACTCTGGCAGGCTGGAATGGCCCCGGTCCTGGGGGATGCCCATGTGGCTGGAACTTTTCATCCCCCACAGCAAGTAGTGGTGAGCTTTCATTAGGTAGCAAGGGGACATGCCCTCCTTCCTGCTTCTCCAGGATTGGGGGCCTGGGGGAGTGGGTAGGGAGTGTCATAGGCCAGCAGGAGGCCTCTGGGAGAAGCGGCCATGGACCATTCATTCCTTCATAATGAAATTAGTTTTACCGTCAGGCTGTAATGTCTTGCCCCACTTCACACACGCGCGCGCGCACGCACACACATGCACATCCCTCTTCATATTTTTTTTTTATTTCCAGGCTGCATGCACTGGTATTAATCATATAGTATTAATTCTCTATGTAGAATGACTTAGGAACGGTCTCTGAATAGAGGTAAAGTCTTCAAGCTACTAACCTGGTGTTCATTTTGGTTATATTTTACCAGTGTTATTTGCTGAGTCTCCTGCATACCCCAAAATATGCCTTCTGTAACCATCATATCATGACATCTCCGTGGATCTATATACACAGTAAGGGTAATTTCAGCATCAGTAGAGGACCTTCTGATACAGAAGGACAAAAAGAGAAGACAAATTTCATATCATTAAATTACAAGTTAAAAATAAACTTCCTTATGTAACCACGAGGTGGCGTATTCAACCCACAATCAGCTACTACGAAATCTGTTAGTAATATTTTATTTTCATGCAGGCATTTTTACTGTTTGGGAAGGAATCTAAAGCTGAAGTAAAAGAGAATATTGTGTCTTAGGAATTTTAATTTTGAATAAAATTCCATAAGCTATATTGAAGTAGCATTTCCTAAAACATGAGTTGCATTAAAGAAAAAAATCTTAACGGCCAAACTGTAAGTAATCCTAGGCTACTTAATGTACCAAGTGATAGATTTATGTAAACCTACATTTTGAAATGGATAGATTTGTAAAATACAGTAGTTGCAAACAAAATAACAAACCTGGATTTTCTATTGTACTCGACTTGACTCCAAAGGAACCTAATTCATACATCTCCTTAAACTGAAGTTTCCACAATTATATTAATCTAAATAGATTTTCATTATTCTATTTGTTTGAAGCCTGACTTTTAAAGGTGAGATATTATATTTAAAACAAATGAGAAAATCCCTTCCAAACTAAAGGTCTTTAAAAAAGAACTAATTTTACCTAACTTGATGTTGATTATGTGAAAACAAATGATAATGTGTCTCGAATCTGTTTAACAGCCGACTTATTCTCTTACCTATAAAAGGAAATGATCAACTGAAGAGATGTTAGCTTCTTCCATGAAACCTAGCACTAGGCTTTGATATCATGGACCAGTACTAAGCCACAAAAGGATCATGTCAACCCCAGCATACAGTCTGCATGTTCCCAGTAACACAAGGTGGGATGGGAGTTGCAGCAGCCACATTTTGTGAGCTGGAGAAAATCTCTTTGGGCGCCTCCTGACAAAATCCAACCAAATCGAATATGAAAAGAATCCTCAGAAGGGCCACCAGCACCCTAAAGGGACTGGTGAAGAGAGAGAAGAGGAAGCAACCACTGTCTTAGCTGGAAGTGGGTGCTGGGACATCGGAAAGTGACTCAAAGCACAGGTGTCGGCGCTTTCTTTTTTACTACATCAGCCTTTATCTGCTTCTGCAGGATTATAAATTCTCTCATAACTATTAGCTTTATCTAAGACTGAACGCGCCTGAGACCACGAAAGAGCATCACTTCCTGCTTGATGGGCGAGGTGCAGAATACTAACAGCAAGAGGTGCACACAGATGAAGGAGAGTTTATCTAATTCCTCCGTACAGGAATGGGTGGCAGTTCACTTGAAAGGAGACTGGGGTGTTGCAGGCTGTGCCATGGCGCCACCTACTGCTAGCAAGTTTCATTGCACTTTCTTGATGGTACTGGTCCTGATGCTGGGCACCTGGATGCTAGTCCCGGGGCTTCCAACCACAGTCTCATAGTCCCCAGACTTTGGGTCTGAGACAGGAGAATGACCCAGATTCCTGGGCAGTCCAGAGGGCCACAAGCGCCTGACAAGGAAGTGAGACAGGGTTTCTGGGGGAAGGGAGCCCATGCATTGCTTAGTTCTTTAAACTTTTAATCCCCTGCAAAAGCTTCGATAAAACAGCCAACTTTGTTACTAATTCCATCCCCCACCGCCATTATCATAATAGCATTGGAAGAGGAGACACTTAGTTCTTTAAGGCATTGTATTTTTGTAGCTTTTAAAGTCAGATGTTAATTGCATCATTTCCTCCGAGTTACCTGATGAACCACTCCAGACCTCACTGGCCCAGACCTCAGGTTATGCTGCTAGCTATGGTCTCGGCGTCCTGAGAGAAAATCTCCTCTCAAATTGAGGAGAAACAAATGGGAAGTAAATAAGTGAGAAGATATTTCCATTTTCCATATTTGACTGTATTAGTTTCCTAGAGGTGCTGTAAACAAAGAACCACGACATGGAGGAATTACAATAGAAATTTGCTCTTTCATAGTTCTGGAGGCTAGAATTCCAAAATCAAGGTGCCCTCGGGGCTGTGTTCCCTTTGAGACTCTGGGCAGAGCGCCCCCCCTTGCCTCTCTCTAACTTCCGACGGTCTCCGTCTTGGCTTGCACCGGTAACACTCCAATCTCCGCCTCTGCCGCCACATGGCATTCTCTCCTTGTACGTCTGTCTTCGCATTAATTTTCCCCCTCATTAAAAGACATCAGTTGTTCTGGGTTAAGGCCCACTCTATGTTAATATGTTTATATCTGCAAAAACCCTATTTTCAAATAAGTTCACATGCACAGGTAAAGGGTTAGGACCTCAAAATATCTCTTTAGGGCTCACTATTCGACCTATAAGACTATCCCAGTTTTTGCCTGAGAGTTGTCCAGTGCAAAATCAGATATATTTTTTTAACGATGTTTGTAGTATTTATATTGTTTTTCAAAGTATTTTCGTTCAGTTACTCATTTTGCTGTCTCCAGAGTTCTTTGAGACACATAATATAGTTATCCCACACTTGCTAACCGAGGAGCTTAAAAAATGTTTAGCAATTTTTCAAAGACTCTATTTCATGTTAGGAACAAATTCGCTCTCTTTACCACACTCCCCACCAAAAAAAAACAAACAATAACAAACGCAAACCTTCAGAACAGCTCTATGAATCAAATAACAGTGAATAATATTGTCAGGCGATTATTTCAAAAGTCATATCATGAATTGGGCTTATCAAAATGGCGCTCTGAACAATTTTGCTAGAAGATGGAACAGATACATAATGGTCACTTTTGTTCTACCTTATCATTTAACTTCGGACTATCCTTCTTTAAGGCTAAAATTCTGGGAATAGTCAGGAGTTAGGACATTTTATATGGTTCCAGATGAAGAAGGATTTTCTCATGTAACATTTATAGAGGAGGGATTATTTCTGAAATAGATTTAATAAGAGTAAGAAATCAAGATTTGCAGCAAAATGTAAATGAAGTGCATGGCATTACCATCAAAATGAAGAAATAGATCTTTTGATCTACTATTTTAGTTGGTCCCAAGTTGTTGCAAATCATCAGCACAGTTTATAACAGAAAGCATTAAATTAATTAATTCAAAATTGGAAGTACCTCATGTAGATGGCCCAATTATCTATAGTGACAAGACAGCCATACTTTTTTTAATTTAGTTTTCACTAAGGGAGGTTATATTTAACTCTAAGTCTAAATTCCACCAAAAAAAAAAAAATCAGAAAAAAACTCAAATTGCCCAATAATTAATTATAACTGATTTAGCTAAAACAAATAATTAGTTTTCATCTGATTTATGAACAGCCAAAATCATTTGCTTGGAAGTCAATGACTCAGAAAATAAAAAAGGAAAGAGGTAGATATGCTGCTTTATTTTTAGATAAATATACAAGCAATCATTCATTGCTAACAGAAATTCATTTATGTTTTTTTCATCGGTTGTACTGTATTACAACAGCAAAGTCTGCTGGTATAATTAACATTAATTTGTCCAAGGTTTAGCAATATTATGCAGTGAGCAGAGGCATAGCCTCTGCCTCTCAACATTTGCCTACCATGGGCAAGTCCTTTCATCTCTTTAATCCCTACTTTTCTCAAATATACACTGGGGACAGAATAGCACCAATTGTGGCAGAGAAAATACTACGAGTTTTCCAAACACTTTCACTTTCTAGCTCCCCCTGAATCAGTCTGGTGCTGTTACTGCCTTCCATCAATGGTACATGAGCAGAGCGGGTGCCTGCCATTTCCAGGCTTGTCCCTGAAATGTTCCAGGATCCCCTTAACGTGTTTTCTTTACTTGTTGTCCAGCTGCATGCAAATGATCCAGTGGTGGCTCAGGGTGTGGAGAGCAGAGATACTGGTCAAAAGGCCTAGAATTGCTAGATTCAGAAACAGTGCTTGAAGAAAAGGAGTCGTGAAATGGGCAAGAAATAAACCTCTCTTTGTTTTCACTGAGATTTTGGGGTGCTTGGCACAGCATTTCACATACCTCAAATACCATACCACCTCATAAAGTTGTCATAAGGATTAAAAGAGATGGCAATTATAGAGTGCTTAGCGTGCAGTAAATGTTTAGTAACTGATGAATATTATAACAATTTAAAGATCAAAGAAATGTACAATGTCGTTAAATAGTCTAGCCTTTGATACTAGGCAAAATATTTTGAGAAATATGTAGAAATTGGTTACATACACACACACACATACACACTTCTACATATAGTCTATGATATAATGTATAAAATTGTATTACTTAATGTAGCATAATATCACTTCTTATCTCTTGGCACATTATCTGGTTTCATTAAGGATTGAATGAATGATAGTTTCGATGAATAAATTAATTCAGGAACATAGTAAAATAAAGGAAAATTTTCCTGTTTAATTGCACTAAACAGAATTACCATGTACCCTACAGAGATTAAGAGTTTTCAGAGACTCAAGAATGACAAAGATGCTTAACATTAAGAGGGAGGAGGAACATATAGAAACACAAAAGTAGCTTCAACTAAGTGGGTTATGTGCTAGTTAATACATTATATAGTGAATGCATGAGAGTTCATGTGATTATTACCTATCTAACTTACATGTGGTTCTGTATATTCTTTTTGCAAGCAAATATAACATAATAATGGTTTAATAAAAGAAAAATAATATTTTATATGAATGATTATGATTATACAGAAGGTTTGAAAGAAATTTGTCATCAGAGTTTATTAAATGAGCAATCCCTGTGACTAAGTATAAAGATAAAAAAACTTTGAAATGAAAATGCTTTTGACATTCAAAACCACAGAGATAACTTTTGGCTCTAATTGAGGAATTGATAAGAGAATAATTGCAAACAGACAACATTTGTGGCAGGAAGGAAATTTCAGGCACAGAATGAGATATTGAATACTCAGACCGCAGTCCCTGGCCCATCATTTACCATGGGTTTGGGGGCAAACCATTTTTTAGAGAGTTCATTCTCTAGTGCATAAAATTTGGCATTAAATTAATTGGATAATTTTGTGATGACTCAGGGTCATTATCTGTTTAATATAATCGTTGTAAATATTAGTTTTTATTGTACTATGTGTGAAAGAAACTATCAGTTGGAAGAGCTTCAGCTGAGAGTTTGTTAGATAAATCACCTTTTAACTGTATTTTTTCTTGATACATAAATAGTTGCTTTCCACAGGAGCCAAGTTATGTCAGATAATAAATTGAAAGACAAATGGAAACTAGAATATTTTATTCATACTTAATTGGACTGACAGTTTGTACATATTCCAAACAAACAAATACACAATAAGGCATGTATTCTAATGAACCTTCCTAACAATAGAAGCAGTGTGACAAAAATCGATCCAGCAAAAAAAAAAAAAAAGGATGATTTGAAGATGTATTTGTGGCATACCTGTCACCCTGGTTCCTAAGCAACAAGGCATTGCTCAAAGAGAAAGAAAGATAGATAATTATAGACCATGGTATATTTGGTCTTCCATGCTTAAGGATGGATATTTGCAAGAAAAATAAAAATAAAAAACTGTATGTAAATCCTAATGGTGTCATTTCATGTGTCTAATTTTAAATGGAATTTCTTGACTGTATCACTGCCCCTTTCATTTAATGTACAGCCTGCTGATGGTTTCTTCATCCGAGCAGACATGTGTTCCAGCCCCTCCCTTTCATATCGCCCTTTGCTCTGTATCCGTGGCCTCCAGTCTGCAATGCTCGCTTTCAGCCACGGTTGGCAACTATTTTTAGGAGAGACTGCTGAGAAGAAGAATCATGAAAATGAGTAAGGAAAATACGCCTTCCTGGAGATTTATTGAAAAGAACACTTTTTTTTTTTTTTCAATCCAGAAAATCTTTTTACATTCTGAAGAGAGTTAGCTCCAGATTTTACCTGGTTTTCTTTTGCTTTCTGTAGGTATCAAATGTAAAAGTTCAAGAAGCACCCAGGCAAAAGCAGAGCGCACAGCGGAGGCAGCCTGAAGACAAGCCAAACACTGTCTCAGGTCTGTGAGAAAAATGCTTATCGACAGAGGCAAAATCACGCACTATTCTCGACCGTGTTCAATTTCAAATCCAAACTAATTCTTTGTCAGCATAGTTGAAAAATAAACTTTAAGAATCCCTCCATTTATGAACTTAACACATGTTCACAAATACTTATGGATCATCTTTTCTGTATTAGCTACTATGAGGGGCACTGAGGAAAGGGTGGGGGACAGACCCATCATGGGTCCAGAGTCACGGAGCTTCCAAACTGTGGATGGAAGGAGAGACAGACACTGAACCGATGAACGTATAAGTGACGGAATAAATGCACGTTGCGATTACATCCAAGGAACAACGAAATAGACAATTTTTCCAAAAGGCAGTCACAAGAGCATGTGTTTTGTTTTGTGTGTTCAGAAAAGATCTGTGAGGAGATGATTTAAAACGAAGCCCAAAGGATGAAATGCCCTCCGCCAGGAGTCAGGGAGGGGGATGGCATTTTAAGCAGAGAGAGCAGCATGTAACAAGATTCTCAAGAGAGAGGGGGAAAAAAAAAAAAGCCTCGTCATTTCCGATAGAAGAAAAAGAAGTAGCAGGACTATGGAGTATTGAGTTCGGGGGGTTGAGGGGTTGTACAGGCTGAGATTAAAGAATTGTAGGCCAGGCCTGGGGCTTTGTTTAGCATTCCAAGTGCAGTGAAAGGTAAATAGGGTTTTACGTAGGCCAATGATATGGCCTACCTTACTGTGAAAAGAATAGATTGGAGAGTTAAGAATGAAAGCCCAGGGAGACGTTGGAAGGCAACAAGCCAGGGGGGAAATGTATTGTATCATTCAGGGTCTAATTAGGAAAGCAAAATTCAAAGGATCTTAAAATGAGGAAAGGAAAAAGTAGAGCACACAGCTGAGGCAACCCAGAGCCAAATCCAATCCTGTCTCAGGTATAAGAAAAATGCCGGCCAATATGGGCAAAATCGTGGGTTAGTCTTGAGGGTGTTCCATGTAATGCAAGGAATTGGTTATCCCTCTAATGGCACTGACGAGAAGCTAAACATGAGTTGGTGGATGAACAGCATCAGGAAGCCACTATCACCTCCAGGCTGGAGGGCTGGAGAGAGGAGGATCCGAGGTGGTGTCATCGGTGGGAGTGGAAACCACAGTGGACCAGGTAAGAAGGAACTGAAGACAGGCAGACAATGCAGCCATTGCAGACGACGCTGCCCGAGGCAAGAGGCTTGTAGGTCTCTTTTGCTGTCACAATGCTTCCCATTGACAAAGTCCGACTCGAAGGCAGTTCTCACGGGAGTCTGGAGAATTCAGACTGTAGGAATCAACCAACATCAATGGAGAGCAGAGCAATGGGAGGACAAACAAACAAGGAACCAGAGTGTATGCTTTGAGGACAGAATCCAGAACAACTGTCGTAGGTTAAGTGTGGGGAGAAGCAGAAGCAGAGGCAAGAAAGACGTTCATGTTTCTGGCTTAAACAACTAGGTAGGTCATGGTAACATTGACTTAGAAATGACAAAGAGAAACAGAAGCGAGTTATAAGGACTAAGAGTCCAAGATTTGAACCTGACACACTGTGAGACAGCTGAGTGGCGAAGTCAGATAGGATTGAAAAGAGAAAACTAGTTAGAAAGAAGATAAACAATAGACAAAAATTCAGAACAGCGCTGACACCTTTGTAAGAGAGGAATGGAATGAGATTTGGGAGGTATAAGAAAGGTTTGTCTTTATTGAATTATTTAACTTTAAAAAGTGATGAAGCACATTTTTCAAAACGTTAGGATTTGACAAAAGTAGGTAGGAAGTACATGAGTGTTCATTACATTATTCTCTGTATTTTTCTTATTGCCTAACGTAGGTCTTACCAACCACAAAGAATGAATGAATGAATGGGACCAAAAACACCCATAGGCTGTGTTTGGCTATAAAGGAGTGGAGGGAAATTGCACTGGAAAGATAGAGATCAAGGGAAGCTTTGTTTGTTTTTAGTTTAGTTTTGGTTTTAATATTGATGATTCTACAGGGAGTTTCTCTGCTGACGAAAATTATCCTGCAGAGAGGAGAAATTTAAGAATGCGTGATCAAGACATGCAAATGCAAGGGGCGAAGTCCTTGAGGATGTAAGAGAAGTTGGGACCCAGAGCACATATGAAGAAGTGGCTTTTATAGAAGGAGAGGAACTCAGTTAATTACCCTGAGTGAGGCCTCAGTAATAATTACTTAAACATATAAAGATATGTTCTGACTTAGGTCAGAACTATAAGATTCAAAATTAGTTGTTTTAATACAAAATGGAAAATAAGAACTATTTTCATAAACTAAAACTAGATGTTATTTAAATTGATTTTCGCTAGAACGTGAAATTTGAAAAGTACGGTTTACGTAAAGACTACTTTCACAAAACCAACCTAAAGTAGGTAAACTTCATTAAATCGTTGGTTTAGTTACCCTGAAGGCACAGATATGAATACTTAGAATTTCATTACTGTGCAATGTCAGTGTACACAAGATAATAAAAAATGAGATCCCATCCCCGCAAAAAAAATCCTCATTTTCTGCTTTATTTCCTTTCCTCAAAAGAAGAGTAAAAACCATGTCTTTCTCCAAGTTGAAGCACAATCCTGCCAATGTAAGACTGTCAGCAGGATGGCAAGACACTTTCCTGTCCCCCGTAATTCCACTGGATGGTCTTTCTCGGCATAGATAATGCAATAATTACAATCCCATTGTTCCCTAAGTAGAAATATATTCTCCCTAAGTAATCGCGGTTTTATTATCTTGCATGTGGATCAATTTTCCGACTTCTCTTCCTCTCCCAGAAATGTTGCCTAACGATCCATCATTCCCAGCTCATTTGCCCCATTGCAAGAAAGAGCATGTTGGAGTTGAGCAGAAAAAAGGCAATTAAAATCGAATCCTTTTATATTTGAATCAATTTTGCTATATGGTAGATAGGTTGAGGAGGGGTTTGTGTGGACAAAACTTGAAGACCTCAGTAAAACAATGTCATTCCTGTTCCCTGCGTATCCAGTAGTTAAGCTGGCCTTCTCCCCTCTTTCCCAGTATTGAACAGAGAGTTTCAGAGCAATAGATAATAAAGGTCAAGTGGCAGACACAGGGTAAGTAGAGCTAGAAATGATACAACATTTCTAAAATGTCTATGTGTGGTAGGGAAAATCATGGTCCCCGAAGATGAACACATCGTGATGCCTGGACCTGTGAATATGTTACCTTCCATAGAAAAAGGGACTTGGCAGACATGAGTAAGGGTCTTGAAAAGGGAGACGTATCTGAATTATCTGTGTGGGCCCCATATAACCACAAGGGTCTTTCCATCTAGCAGTGAGGCAGGAAGGTCAATTTAGAGACGCCGTAATGAGGAGAGCAGAGGTCAGAATGATATGCTGGGCCACGAGTCCAGGAAAGGGAGCAGCTTCTAGGAGCTAGAAAAGGCCAGGAAACAGCTTCCTCTCTAGAATTTCCAGAAGGAACATAGCCCTATGATCCACTTCAGACTTCTGAGCTCCAGAACTGTAAGAGAATAAATTTGAGTGGTTTAAACCACTAAATGTGTGTAACTTGTTACAGCAGATGTGCTAATAGAACATGTCTAGAGATCTTAACACAATGCCTATCACATTATTATCTAATATTTTTCTTATTCTACCTTGGGCTTGCTTTATATATTTTGTTAGCTTGCAATTGTTAGGTAGTGTGTGAAAATGAACTTTCTAGTCTATTGGTATCGTTTTCAAAAATCTGAAAAAAAAACAACCAGAAACTCTACCCTGTTTTAGAAATTATCAGAAACAGAAGGCAACTGCCCTCCTTTGCTGATTGATTGTCCTTGTACGAAAAGTGACAGTTTTCACTGACCAATGAAAAGGAAATGCTAAATCATTTTATCCATTCATAGAGAGAGTTGAACTGCTAATTTTGTTATGTTTGGGAAAGCTTATGAAGTGTTGTCTTTCTATGAGTTCCTCCCTCTTTTCCTTTCTACCACTAAAAAGGCCTGAATATTACAATAATTTTTTGTGTGTTTGAAATATACAGTATCCCAGACTTTATTTCATTTCTTTTCTTTGGAAGAATGCTAATTAAACTTGTATTGTAAAAATCATAATATTGCATTTTTAACTGTTGCAGCCTGTTCAGAACACAATATCTAGCTTTTTCATGAAGTTTCTCTCGTGTTCTCGACTTGAAGTAAATCCATGGAGAGAAACTGAAACTAGTCTCTTAACAGAGAATTTTTCTTTGAAAATGGCCAGGCCATCTCTCAGAGATGGGTTTTGTAATCCGTGCCGTTTATTTCCTGGTCAAGTGAAACCACGGCGGCTCCTGTTATCATATCACGTCGATTCTCCTCCCAGGTCAGAATGTCCTGACTATTCTACAAGAAACTGTGCAAACACGAAGATGTGGGGCTCTGAAAATTCCTAAGAACCTTTCCCATCAGGTATAAGTTTGTAGAGTAACACCCAGAACAATGGAGCCCAATTTAACTTGGTCGGGTGGAGAGACAAACACTTTGTGCAGTTAAATAATGCATATTATCGACTTCGAGACAGTTTCCCAGAAAGAGATTGCCCTTCATCTGAATGATGTATTCTCAGTTGCATTTATCTATCAGGCTGCTGTTTGCTATCTATCTGTACGTATATACTGCTTGTGTTGAGAAAAGAAAGCCTGCTTTCTGTGAATATAAAACAAGGTATGCAATAAAATATTTATAATGCCAAACTTACAGGCTTTGATACATGCACTTTTGAGAATACCAAATATAATGAACCCTCCAATTAGAACTGAGTTGGGTTCTTTTTCACCCATTCATATTTTACATTACCTGCATGTGTGCATACTATATATAGCTGCCCTTTCCTCATATAACCTTCAGCTGTCTTGGATGCATTTTAAAACTCCCATTGCAAATTCTTATAGCCCTTTAGTGTTAAATAAGTCCTCACTGACATTTACAAGTCATACCATTTACAAGAGTACACTGCAGTCCTCATGTTTCTCCCCCATTCATTGCAATAAAATGTGATGTTAAATGCTCTATTGATTATAACTGTTGTAATAAGTGACACTTTTAATGAGTGATCTTCTTTTCTAGGCTCTGTCCTGGATGCACGTTACACAGTAAACTCTATTCTGTGTTAAAAATGATGTTTACTTTCATCCAATAACAAACAAGATCAGCCACTTTCTTCACTTTATGAAAAGGTAACAACAGTACAACTAATACTAATACAGAAATGTAAAATAATTTTTTTTCCCAATGACACCGATTTTATTGTGGTTAAGACATTTCTTCCCTTTTAATGTTGAAATCATTAAAAGTTTATTATTTACTTGGTGAATCTGTACGTCGAAAGTTGACATATATTCTCTATTTATATGCAGGTTATATGAGCTGTGGGGGCGGATATTTTGTGTTTAATTTTCAATAACTCTTTGCAGTAGGGAATGAAGGCGAAAAGAAGAGGAAATATTTCAATGCTAATTTAGAAATTTAGAAATTAGACATGAAACTTTTAATTGAAAGTTTTAGAGTTGTGTTTTGCTATGAGATTATTTCTTTATTGTGATGATAGAAAAGGGGAGAAAGTTTCTCATTAAATAAAGACCTTTTAGGCTTAGTGTAGTCATGTTTAATTAAATTCAAAATTCCCAAGAAACAACTAAAGCTGTGTCCACATGCACAATTAATGTGACTGTGGTTGCCTAGTCACTAAAAAAAATTGAGTCAATTTTTAAAAAATGTTTACACATTTTTATTTTTTATTTTTGACTGGATCATCATAAAAATGCATGGATGGCCCCAAACTATAAAGTAACTTAGGTGTGGCCTTCCTCACATCAGGAAACTCCATTTATTTCCCAAATCTTTATTATCCTGTCTGTACCTTAGACCTTAACATTATCTCTTTTTTTTTCTTTTTTTTTTCAAATAATTATTTCCAGAAGAAAATGCAGGCACTACTGTGAAGACTGGTACGTTAAGCCTTGTCAGATATTTACTGTTCAGCTAATGATTCATTATTTTCTTTCTAGCTTGACAGTTTGCTGAGAGCAGCTTCCTGTAGAAGAGGGTCTCCAGAGAGCATCGAGAAGCATCCAGCACAAGAGACCCATCCACAGATGCCAATACTTAGAGATATGCCAGTGTAAGGGGTCTGCATAGCCAGTGGACATGGGTGTCCATATCTATAAGTCAATGACATATGGATAAGTATTTGGGACAATAAGAGAAAGATGAGGAAGATGATCAAGAAGAGTATGGGGGACAGTGGTGAACAGGAATGCACCCCATCAGCAGATTTAGTCTTAGTGCTGATGTTATAACAGGAGAGCTTAGTGCCACAGGCTAAGAAATGAGGAAAGAGGAAAAAGGAAGATGTCACAGACATAGGGCAACGACTCGGGCAGATGGAAAGATTTAATGATGTGATTAATTCAAATTGCTCATGTTCTACCTTCGCTGCCAACTCCCCATAAATCATCCAAACAAACACAAGCAAAGTTTATACTGCCATCGCTGGTGTCCTGGTATCCTTGATTTGGAGGTTCCGAGTAACATACAGGATTATAGAAGTGTCCTTAAGACTCTTTTTGAGTGAACTATAATGATTCAAAATATGTTAGGTTCTGATTTTAGAATTCATTCAATTTTCCTATTTAAATGCAGAGTTCATACATTGCTTATAAAATGAACAATGTGAGAAACAGTTGCTTATAATCGCTGTTTTTTAAGGAAAATTGACAACCATTATATATTCTTTTCATCCTATGGCTCTCTGAAATGGTATGAATTTATTCATATAATAGCTGCGTATGTGAATCAAACTCTGAAAGAGGATTGAATAAATAATTTTTCATAAACCGAACCACATAACGCAAAATTAGATCTGCTCTATACCACATGAATATCTATAACAACAATGTATTTCATCATTTTTTTCAATTTGTTATAAGTAGTGCTTACAGGAAATGAGTTGGTGCATCTGTTCAACAAACATGCACTGAATGTATAAGAAGCTCAAGGAAGTATGCTGGGTGCTGTATAGAACATCAAGCCAGACACATTATTCCTGACCTTAAAGAGATTACAATCTAGCAGGACATAAACACAGTCAAGGGCAGGATACCACCTAGGCCGGAATCCTTGCTGGAAGAAAGCAACTAAACCAGAGGCTTAAAGGATGAACAAGAATCAACTAAGCAGGTCAACTACAGCTAATGACAAGGACATTTGGAAAACACAAGTGTCTGAAAACAAGAGTAAGTAGAAAGATTCTATCCAATGATAGTTTTGGCTAATAATGGCCCCTAAAAATGATCAATTATAATTTCTACTCAGAAATCTCATATTATAAGAGAATTGAGTAACTGATGTGGTGTAAACCATTTCATTCCTTTTATTGAGATACAATTGGTGTAAATCATTATATTAGTTTCAGATATACAACATAATGATGCAATATGTGTGTATATTATGAAATAATCACTGCGATTATGATGAGAACTTTTAAGATCTATTCTCTTACGACTTTCAAATATACAATCCAGAGTTATTAACTATAGTCAACAATCTGTACATTTTCCCCAGGACTTATTTTGTTATAACTAGAAGGTTACACCTTTTGACCACTTTTACCCATTTCACTTGCTCTCTACCCCTCACCTCTGGCAATCACCAATCTGTCCTCTGTATCTGTAAAAATTCTTTAAATTATGATTTGAAATTGTTAAAAATAGATGTGTTTTTCCTATAAACATTAATTTGTTCAAGAAATATTTATTGTGACACTTTTAGTTACTGGGGATGTACGCCGATGAGGATAGAGATGACACCCAAATCTAGTGGGCATTTTGACTACTCAACAACTGAACATCTTTCTCTGTTTGAAGACTTCTCTAGTTTTTGCGTCTTGGTAGGGCAGAGAGACTTTCTCCCTCTAGAAGTGCTGAGAATGTTCAGTACGTTTCCAGCCTCCCTTGTAGCTAGTCATAGGCATATAAGGTAGGCTCTGCCAGTTGGAACTAGTAACACAAAAAGAAAAAGAGGGAGGTCGCCTTTGGCTGTAGGATTAAACTCCATGCGGGAGAGACTGCACATTTGGCTGTGGTGCTAACAGTAGCATCGCATGCCCAGTGGCAGCTGGTTTCTCAGCAGAGCAGCAGAGCGTAAGGGAGTATTCCATGGCCTTAAGCCTAACTTTCCAATTTATTTAATAAGTCGGTGAGCTACCCTCAATCTTCTTAATAAACATGTCTGTGGTTCTTTTTTGTTTATTTGTTTTGCTTCGTTGGAGCCAGTAGGCTTCTGTTGCTTACAACAAGGAACTATGACTGACAGACCATCTTCAGAGTCAGCCAGCCATCAGAAGCAGCAACAGTTAGAACAAGAAACATATCAAGACCTAAGGGACTCAAGAGCCTTCAGCATGTTGGTTTCTCAGAAGCATTTCACTGTATAAACTAAAGAAATGCATTTATTCTGGCTTTGAACCTTCTCTATTAAATATTTGTATCAGTCTGGTTAGGTTGCTATAACAAAATGTCATATACTGAGTGGCTTAAACAATAAATATTTATTTCTCACAGCTCTGGAAGCTGGAAAGTCTAAGATCAAAGTGCCGGCAGATTTGATTCCTGGTGAGAGTTCACATGCTGGCTTGTAGACAGTCGCCTTCTCATTTATAGCAACATTACATTTATATAACTTTTAGTCCTGAATGAACAGCATAAATGTATTCGTCAAGTTGTCTAATTTGTTGCAGGCCTTTTCTCCATCAGGGAATCTTTAGGTTGTACTCTGATCAAGTAACAAACAACTCCCAGGATCTGCTTTTGACTCTAACTCTTCCTCTTGAACCTACTGTTTTCACTCAAATGAAACCTCTCCCCAGTGTTGGCTGTATAAGCAGTGGCCCTGAGCTGCCTTCCACCCACAGGAATTGGTGCCCATGACATGTCTTGAGGTTGTGTTTTGTGTCCACACAGCAATTCTTTTTAAGGCACAGCATTTATGTTGCCTCTTGTCAACTGGAGTAGAGATGCTTAAAGTCCTTGAGTCCCTTGTTTGTCCATCAGCCACACTGGCCACAGCCGGAGCCCTTGCTCTGAGAAAGTGATCTCTAGCCAGACTCATCCCACTGCTGCTCATCACATGCTCTTCCTGAATCTGAGTAGTCAGTCATGGCCAGGTAAATCCCAACAACTTTAAACAAACAATGCAAGAGCTCTCAATTATAATTTGATGTTCTTTCATTGATGAGTCTTTATGACCTATGAAGAAGATCACTGATTTAAAACGCCAATTCAAATGCAAGCTCAAGTTCAGCTTTGCCAGCACTTTATTATAGTCTTGAAATAATTAGAAACCAGGATCCTACTAAATCAGTGCTCTACAAAGAGTCACTTCGCTAGGTAATGTGTTAGTTGAGTAGAAAAAGGGGTGAAGGGAAAGAAATGTCACTTTAATTGATTACTTACCATGCTTTTCTTTTACTACAACTTGGCTCCCTCATTTTAAAGATAAGGAAATACACATTCAGAAAGAGAAAAGAATCTTCTCAAGCTCTGAAAGCCTGAATATGGTGGAGCCAGTTTACACTTCTGACAATAAGATGATGCCACTGCGTTGAGCTCGTGATTTTTAGTTGCCAAACAATGCACCATTTCACGAATTGCCTATCCATGTTCCCAGCTTCTCCTCAGAGACTGTGTTTCTAGGCAGCTGCCCTAAATGAAAGGCTTCCCAGAATGTGAACGTTTTTCATAAATGCATTAAATAGGAGCTTCTAGGCATTATCCTCATATATATTTATGAGTAGAGATCATATAAGTCCAAGTCATGGGTCATTTTCCATAAAAATGAAGGAGAAAATACATTGCCATATGACCACCTGATTTTCTATCTTAGATACATTCCTGCAAAGCTGAGTATAAAGTGAAAAAGTGCAGATTTTACATCAAGGTATCTCTCACATATGGGTTCAAAAGCCCCTGACTAAAAGGAAAAGGCCGTTTTTGTTTCTAAGATAAATTCATTAAGTTATAGGCTAGTTTATAAATAAATTGAATTCTAAGTATCTATATCAAACTTTTGCACTTAGGAGTTTATATCGAAATAGAGTAAGCTCGACTTTAGAGTACAATAATCAGTAAATCACAACATACTTTGTAGGCCTTTGCTGCTGAAGATTCTACTATGACTCACTCCCAAAGATTTCTTTTTTGTAGTTTAATCCCCTAGCAGCATTTCTAGCCCTGTTATCTCACATTGTAAATATCTCCAACTCCCTTCCTTCTAGTTGATTCTCCTCGTTGCTACAAACTCATTCCTCACTTAAAATCTCCCATGGGTTACTACCAATTTTCAGAAGTTCAAATTTCTTAGCTTGCCACCAATGCTCCTTCTTGACATGGTCCCAGTTTGGCTGCACTAGATTCCTCTCCATTTCTAAGCCTGGCACCTCCTGGTACACCTCCTTCCTTAGATCATGTGTTCACACTTCAGGGATGCTTTTCCTTACTTATCTGCCTATCCAAGTCCAGTTCTTGAATTAAAACTCAGCATTGGGTTTATGTCTCCAATGTAGCATATGTTGTATCAACAGATACTTATCTTTACATGTCTTTTCACACCATGAGATCTCCAGTTTCTTGAGGTCGGAGATCTTGTGTGATTTAATCCTTGTGTTCTCAGCACTTAGCATTGGTCTGAGATGTAGTAGGTATTAAAAAAGGACTGTTTAGTGGATACATGAGTGAATGAATGAATAAACAAATTAATTGGTATTAATCCAGATTCCTTTGTGAAAAATGACATACCCTTATGAAACAGTCAACTGATTTGGAGAGGTTGAGTCTATTTTTTTTTGGTACAGCATGATTCAGCCTATAACATTAGAGGGGGAAAAAAAAGCATACCTTTCCTGTATCTCATTTTTAATTCACCATCCTTTATGGCCTTATTTTTGAAGGTACAGTATACATCTTTATTGAATAAATCATGAACACATACCTTCCTATATTTTACTTCAAAAATTCCAGAGTTGAAGGGGAAGCAAGTGTGTATGAGGACCGTCAGTGCTAACGCTGAAAATTTATGATGTGTCTGACACTGTACTAACCATTGTATATGGATTATCTCATTTAAACCTCACGACATTTATGGCAGATACTAGTCTTATTCCCACTTTACAGATGAAAAGAAGTGAAACAGAGAAGTAACAGACCCAGGAACTAAACATTTGCCATGCCAAATGCCCAATTCTCAACTATTGTGCTACCTTGTTTTGGTTGGAGTGATACACTGAATGAACATAAACATTTCTGATTCTTTTCCTGGCTGAGGATCTGGTCTGCCTTTGTAAATCTCTAGTTTCTGATCACACATGCCAACTATAAAACCCATGCAATACATGTTCTACTACAACTAAAATCTCACTGGCAAGTTCCTAACTCACAGTCCATGAAGGCCTAGTTATTCCTACATCAAATCCTTTATATCATTTCTCTTTTTGTTTTTCCCCAATTCCTATCACTTTTATTCTCCCAGCCTCAGTTTTGAAGAGCAACTAAATTACACAACAAAGAGAAAGTATTTTCTCTACTGAGCAAATAAATTGGAATATAGTTTACTTTGTGTGCGTGTGTGTGTCTGGTGTGTGTGTGTGTGTGTGTGGAAAATTGTTATTTTCTAGAGCAATGTCGGGAGCTCATTTTAAAGTAACTTGTTCATAACATCAAATGAATGCTTTCCTCCAGCTATCTGAGTGAAATACCTCATTGGGAAAAGGAGAGATTGGCAAGTCCGTGGACACTAAAGCAGCCTTTGCCAAGTGAACCATTTTAGTTCTTGTGATCTGTAATTCAATTGCTCTCTCGTTTAACAAAACACCTGAGAAGGCTCCGAGACTCTTCTGGCAGGAGTGCTTTATGAGCCTGGTTTCAAAGGTGGTGAGCCGCACTGAAAAATCATTGAGTGACTGCATTTAATGACTTTGTCTCCGCAAGATACACAAAGATGAGGAAAACTGGAATAAACAAGATGCTTCACTCCTTTGCTACTGTATTTTCATAGGACTTTCCATTTCTGATTTGTTTAGCAGAAGAAAAGATTATAAATTAACACACTTGCTTTAAAAAGAATAATTTATAAATCCCTATTTCACAGATTAGGAGCATGAGATGCCGGGAAGATGTTTAGAATGACAATTGAGAGTTGATATAATATAACTCTGAATATCACAGACAGTTGTTGCATGGAAAAAAAAAAAAAGCTTGCCTATATCAGATTCTATAAGGTTTTCAATTTATGCATGATTACAATAGAAAAAGATGCCAAACTACTTAAGTGAACATTGTAAAATATTATGGATCATTAAATTATAAGTGATTAAGCTATAGAAATTAAAATAAAAGATTTTAGCAAGAACTCAAGTAATTTCCAAGGATCATAAATAAAAGGGAGAAAAACAAAAAGGCATTTGAATCGCAAAATGTTAAGGCTACCTAAAGTTTCCTTTTAAACAGTTATTTTGGCTCTCTAGTTTTTAAAATATAGTTTAGATTAATCCAAATTGATTTTGAGTTGGATCTCTAAATTTGAATATTTTATACAAGATAAGATGGTGTTCGATAGCAATTTTAAATCGCCCATTAGCTTTGAAGAAAGGAAGATTAGTTTGCATAGAAGTGTAACTAAGTTTATAAGCTGGTTTTTACCCAAACATATTAACAATGTTATGGTAGCTTATCATGTTTAATAAGCAATACTATATATTAAGTATGCCACAGTTGCAGTGTCTTCTGTAAGGTTTCTCATTTTTATAGCTACAATTTCTTGCAACATCAAAAAATTAACTTATTAGCAAAACCGTTTTAGCAAAGCATACTAAAGAGCATAACGCTCTACCAAGAGAATCTTTTATTATTTCTTTTACAAATTGTCCTAACTGTATAATTGGAACAAGTCATGGTGCTCTCGAATAAATGAGATTTTTAATCCCAACAGTATGGCAAAAGGCCCTGAATCTGAACAATATCCCACTATGCTTTATCACAAAATGGTTATTCTGACAGTGTCGCTATTGAGAAATAGGTTATTAATTATTCTCAAAATAAGATTACAACTATTGAGAAGACGTATAATATGAACAGTTTTACTCTATCTTAAATCTCTCTAGAAACTTTATGTTTTTAATATTCCAAATGAAATTTTTATTGATAACTATGCAACTAGTTCATAAAATTGTTTATATCAACTGCAGTTTAGGAAAGTGGCTCATTATTAGAAAGGTAATAAAAAAAAGTAGTTTTTATTTAATACAGTATTGATCTGAGAACAAATAAGCAGGGAATTTGTTCTTTGTAGAGAAAGAATTGGTTTCTTCTAGAAGAAAAAAGTAGTAGAGACAGTATGGGTAAGAGAAATCTTTACAGTTTGGGGAGAATTTTTTACAAATGGAATTATACTGGGATGAATATATCCTAAGAAACTATATCTTATTTATTTTTTATTTATTTTATACCAGATAATGTTGGGTCTGGAGGAGACTGAAATCTTTATAAATATTTTCAGCTGTGGACAAACAAACAAAAAACTAAACTAAAGCTGTCATATCCTAGAGCTATCCTAGAATCTCTTAGAATTTTTGAGAAGCTCTTGATATTCCCGAATGGCCATCTTACCTGCCCACTTCTCACAATAGTCTTAGCTCCTGTGACTATCAGGGCAAATACGAAGAAGAGAAAGTTTAATAGGAGTCAAAGGATCTTAGGAAGATTCTTAAATTCAGAATGTCTGGGAGATCGTATGGTAGCATCATTTACTCTGTTCAAGCCAGACTTTAAAGAACAAAAATTTGTGACCATTTTATACGAGTCCTGACCCCAAAGTTCCCCATTCTTTTCTCAAATCTTTTCCACATCCTCCCTATCATTAGCAAAACTACTCATATATGATTATAAATTGGGAAAACATTTTTTTTTTCCGATACTCCATGCTGTAGAAAACTGTTAATTAATTAATCTGGGATGCAGACATTTCTCACTCTAATTTTAAACCCGAACAATGCCTCAAAGATTTTTAGCTTAGTTTTGTTATTATGATGGGGAAATTAGATTTCTATCATAGGACAATGAAACAATGTAGATAAGAAAATTGAAGATATGAGAGTCTAAAGCAATTCAATAGGAATAAAAAAATAAACAAACCATTATGTAAAAACAGTTGTATGTTGATTCCTGTTTAGGGGTGACATAGAGGAGGAAACAGGATTATAGCTCCAAATATTTTTAGATCTTGAACATAATTCAATCTACTTTCCATGGTGTTAATATTATCCCTCCAATGTTTAATGTCCCTCACCATTTACTTCTAATTAAATCTTTTTCTTTCTTTTTTACTCAAGCTGTTCACTCATTAGTTGCAACACATTTCTAAAAGCACCCTTTGGGAGGACACTCACACGAGCCCACCTGCCTTGTATTATGTGGCAACACTTATAACATTGCTCATAACTCAACTCCCCCATGTTTTCTGGAACTTAGAGGTATTAGACATTTCTTTAAGCTATGTTTTTAATTATCCTAGTCAGTGTGGAAAAGAAGCAAGCATTGCATAGACCATATACTCTAAGAATTTGATAAGATAGCCGAAGTGGTGAGCTTATACTGACATCATTTATTTCAGTTCTTGGTGTTATTTCACTATTATATTCAAGAAAGATAAAGCCATGAGAAACACACACACACACACACACACGAGTATCTCATGAGTAAAAACGAACAGTAAGAAACAAACCTTTGCTTTAGTGAAGAGCCCACCCTACTTCTGATTAGAGAAACTGAAGGGTGCTTCAAAAAGAGGCCTGAGATGTAGCCACAGCATGAGGCTCCACTGGTTTGCAAATGACATTGTTCTGTCCAGATGTCACACTGAGACCTGATTCTATTCTGCAGGAGGGGCTATTTGGCGGAAACCAATCAACCTTACCACAGTCTTAAATGAGCTATTATCATTGTCCACTGGTCATGTACTTAGCACTTTCGTTCTTACTTTTTGTTCACTGCACATGGCAAACCAGCTCTTTCCATTTTAAGAGTTTGTTTTTGAGAATTCTGTTTTATCTACCAATGTTCATGGGTTTAAAGGGACTGGAATAAATCCTTCTTCCCTTGTCTTTATTACTTCGTAGATATAAAGGCCATCCCACAGCAGGCCTATATCTGGCCAGGAAGACTGAGAATCGCATGAATTTCTCTTCACTGCAGGGGACAATTTTTTCCCCCTTTACACTCAGGAAACTCTTCTATCTGTGCGGCTATTTGCAGGTGGAAGTCAACCTCCCAGTCATGCTGAATTCATTTCAATGGCGAGGTCGGTGTCCCAGACCACGTCATTGACTCACCACATTTAACTGCTACAAAGAATCATTTAATCAGTCTGAGAAATTCTGCATGTCAAATCCTACTCCGTGGCCCAGAATATTCACCGTACACATTAGCATAAATTTAGACATTTGGGCAGATGGGTCATTGTCTTCCAATATCCATTTTCCCCTTTCCTCCTTGCAATTACAGAATCCCCGGTCCCCACTGAGCTTTTGTGAGTGTCTTTCACCCCCATTGCACCATCTAGCGACTACAATTTCCAGCCTTCCTTGCAGCTGGCTGTGGTCACGTGGGTGAGAGAGGAAATGATGTGTGCTCTCTGAGTCACTTTGTTAAAAAGGAGGCTGCTTGCCCTCACTTCACTTTCTCCTTTTGTTAAGTCAGGAAGCGGGTAACAAGAAGCTTATCTAGACTCCGAGATCAAATCCAGAGCTTCCTCCTTTCCCTGGATCTTCTGCCCAACTCCCAACCAAATATAAGAGAAAAATACATTTGTATCTTTTTTAAGCCACTATAGTGTTGCAGGTTAGTCTTCAAGTTGTAAAGAAATCTGTGTAACTACTAATAACCTGGTGCAACCAGAATTTATGACGATAGAACCAGAAGTTCTAGTGAAAAACTAGTGCTCAAATAAGTGGTGATTTACGGAATGAAGAAAAAGTAACTAAGTCGTAGCTTAGTATTTGTATATTTTCAAATATATGCTAAGGATATCATTCAATTTTATTTTTTATTCTATCCAGATTTTTAAACAGGTATTTTGTATTGCTTTGGTTGTTGTTTTCCTTTACCTATTTTAATTTAATTGCTTATATACTTACATAATATTATGAGTAATATATATGTTGGTTATAAAGCACAATAAGGTAATGAGTATTTCATCCAAGCTAATAACTAGAACGTTACTAAGAACTTGCATCTACTTAAGTGTTTCTGATCATCCAATACCTCTATCATCAGTCCAGGGGTGCTCAGGATCCCACATTTTAAGAAAATAAATCAAAAGCGTGTTAGTATCCCTTGTAAATCACACATAGAAGTTAACCATGATTCAGATTTGGGGGTTAGTTCTGAACCTTCAAACACTTGAAACCTTGTTCTGTAAAACCCTATATTAATTCTTCCCTCACCGATCTGCTACAAAGTTTATATGAGATAATGAATGTGAAATCCACTGCTTAGAACCTCACATATAGTGGGCATGTGGCTATTGATTGGAAAGAAAGGGAATCGAAGGAAAAAGGGAGGAAAACAGATGGAAAAGAAGTCAAACGTTTCTTTTGAAAGCACAGCCAAAGCAGAGGAAATACTGAGGGCTGTGGCCAGCGTTTCTGTCTGCGAGTGAGTAGGGAGCTGAGTGGTGAATGAGGGGGCTATTGAAGACAGTTTATATATTCTGTCATCTGTTAATCTGCTATAACATGATATCGTTAAATGCCTTGGTACATATAAAATGCTTCGAATAGTGCCAGGCACATAGCATTATTTAAATATTTGCTAATACTGCTACACTTCTGTGAAGACATAGAAAAGCTACTTGGCCATATACGCAAGTTATTTCTTTAGATACAGGTCGTTAAAATGTAAAGTTATCCCTTTATTTATTTACACCAAGTCATTAGGATTTAATACACTAGAATGTTTAAATGGTTGTAACTTACATTCTAGTGACTCAGTTTAAATAAAGGGGTCACTGTTACTTATGTTTATCTAGTTTGCTGATGTACTCCAGTGCCAATAAACATGTCTGACACATAGTAGATGCTTAATAATATTTACTGAATAAATGTTTAAAAAATTGAAATTTTCCAGAAGGTTTTCCTTTTAGAAGCATCCAAGTTGCTTCTCTGGCTCTGTAATAACAAATAGTAGGCAGGAAGGAAGACAGTGCTAAATAAATGATTGTGAGTCAGAAACTGTGGAATTTGACTAATGATTCCAAAATCTTGTTGCTTAACAGAATTGTATGAAGGGAGATTTTAAATACGGATTCTTGGGCTCAGCACAAGAGAATCTCAATGAACAGGATATACATTTTTGTTTGTTTTACTAAGCCAAAGTCGAATTTTATCTGCAATTTAATAATCTGCTATATAAGTTAAACCATAAGCAATCGTTTATTAAAATATCAATTTCACAAGCATACTTTTTCATCAATAAATAATATTTAGCTGAGTGAATATACCATAATTTAAATTAATTTTTATTTCCTCTAAACAGTTAGGTAGCTCGTATTATTTCTATTGCCATAATACACTTAAAAGTTAATTTATGTGTTTAAAGGTACATTTGCTGACAAGGGGTAAATAGTGTTTTTTTAAACACATTTTGTTGGGTTTTTTTTTTTTCTGGTTTGCTTTTTCTTGAGTTTTTTTCTAGGTTTATTTATCAATATCCATCTCCTCATTTATAAACTATGCAAGCGACTGTCACGATCTGGCCCAGATTTTTCCCCAGCTCAATGCAATGGGATGGATGTTACCAGAGAAAGAGACAGAACAAGTTAGTAGAACAAGTCATTTAAGCCTTCATTCCATAGGGTAAGTGTCTGTTAGCCCCTCTGTAAAATACCAGCAAATCTTGTTCTGGTTTTGTTTTCCAAATGTCTCAGATTTTTCTACTCCAAAATACTGTGGTTATCCGAAGTTCTGTGTTCATCTTCATAGTTTGAGTACCGAAGAGTATGAAGTAAGAGTATGAGGAATTATTCATAAGGATAATAATTCCTTATAATAGTCTCGACTGGTCTCTAGACTTCAAACTTCTGCTCCCTTCACATGATACTGCTAATGTCATATTTTCAAAAAGGCAAAAATGGCAACTCCCATTCAAATATAAAATGAACAAGCATCAAAGCAAGGGAATTAATGACCGAGGAAATCAATAAGATGTTAACAGTAGTTCAAGAGAGAACAGAATATATATATATGTATATGTTCGTATATACATATAAAAGGATATGTGCATAAGTGTATACATATATGTATATACATGTATATGTACATGTATATGTGTGTATATAAAATCAGGAATGCTAAACTAAAATTGCTAGTAGATGTGAAACTAGTTAATATCCTATAAGACAATAAAATGTAATGTTTGGTCTTATCTTTTTTACCAAGCAGAAATCAATTTTATCAGAGTTTATTTCTATCACGATCAGTTTTCTATAATCTAACTTCTACCCGTATTGACTTACAACTTAGTCAATAGAAAAATAATCGAAGGTGCACATTTCTATACAATCAGATAAACCCGGCATTTCACTGAAAAAACAGCCAGTAATCACTTCTGCATCAAGCCACTTATAATTACTCTTTGTTACTGTTTCAGTGTTTACAATATAGTCTGTGTCATGCACTTCCTCCTGCACCCAAATTAATCATTCCAGAATATTCTCTCCAATCAGTCAACATTTGCAATGGCACACTCCATTCTACCTGCTCTACTCAAACTTCATTCCAAATAATTCAGCCAACATGTGTAGTAGGAATTAGGCACATAATAGTGAAGGGATGTAGTTTCTACCATAATGGAGTTTACAGTCTAGAATAACATTTCTTGTTTTCTCTATGAATTTTACTACTGGTCATCTTTCAGTACTCATAAGATTCTTTCTACTCCTACAAGACGCCTTCTCCAATTGCATGGGTTAATACTAATCCCTTTCACTGTGTCATGTGGGCTTTGAATTCCTGATTGGTTTACAAAATAGTTCAGGACAGTGACTCTGCTTTAGCCTTTTATTTTGAGTAATTTCTACAACATGTACTGCTTTTGGGTTTATAATTAATAATTATTACTTAAGATACAGAAATTGTGTATAAGGACTCATTGAACTCTCCAGCCTTCATGCCTAGAGTTTCTGGAGTACTTCTGCTATCAAACTTTCTTGATGAAGCTAACTGAATTTATCCCAATTTGTGATTCAAAAAGCTTTGATTTCAGAGTGATAGCTGTCATGTAAATATAGATTAAAATGAGCATAAATATGCAGATGCTGATCTATAAAAACATCTGTACTGTGAAGCAAGCCACTTATGAAATATCAACAGAGAAAATTTCTGAAGTAGGGGGTAGTAGTAATTAACAATCCTAGTGTTTGATAAAGAGACAACTATTCCCTTAATTCTTTAATGTACTAAAAGCGTCCCACTGTAGTGGCAAACTTGTTTTCTTTTGTTAAGAATGAGTAGGTAAAATTTATGCACCTCTATGAGGCTGTAAATTTCAACAAGAGAGTAAGAGAACGTATAGTTCCATAAGGTTAAAATATTAGCATAAAGCAATTTCAAGTGCTTGGTTATATTATTAGGGGGTCTCCACATGTAACGGTCACAGAGAAGTGCCTCTTAAACCAGATCCTGAATGATTCGAATATTTCCAAATAGAAATAGAAATAGAAATATGATCTTAATACAAAATCAAATTACAAAAAATAACATAGCAATTTGGTATCAATACTTATATCGTCTTGTTAATAACTCCTGAAAATAAACATGGTGCAGGTTCTGGTAAGTAAGCTACTTTTTTAATTAAAATCTCTTTTTCTACTGTAAAAGTTTCCTATGAAGCATGTGCATCCTCATATTACTTTCTTGCAGAAGCACAGTACTAAGTTTAGGCAGAGTTAAATTGCTTGCCTCATCACTTAAAGGTAGATAATTGGGATAAAATAACAATAAATTTTCAGTTGGGACTGAATGGACTCAATCATTTAATGACTGCATTAAAGAAAATCTCTATTTCCATCTGTCTTTAGTCACAGATGGAAATAGAGTTCACTAAACATCATAAAGGCTGAGTCACAAAGGCTTATGGGCAAAATAGAACATATACTCAAAATGAAATCGAAAAACTATCTCCCTTTCTTCTCAAGCTCTCTTCCTCCCCCTCCTCATCCTCATTGTGAGAACTGAAAAGAAATTCAGGAAAACAAATACAACTTGAAGTAATAAAAACAAAAATTATTTCATTTTCTACTATTTACTGTGAAATTATAGAAATCCACACTAGTAGCACCTTAGTATTTCCTATGAAAATAAAAGACCAACACTTTGGAGTAAGTTTCTAAAAGTAAAATAAAATTATAGCTGCTATAAACAATTTCTGATATCAAAGACTTTACAACTAACACAGGTGACCGAAACATTAAGAGATTTAACACCAAGAAAAAAAGTATAAAAGACTACCCATTTTCTGTAAGAATCTGAATTTAAAAAAAAAAAAAAAAGCAGCATGGGCTTAGAAAACATATCATGCTAAAAAAAAATAGTATAATTTTAACAGAAGTGAATTTGATATTAAATCATTTGTTTCCTACCTCCATTTCAATAGGAAAAATTGTTTATGTAATATTAAAAATTTAATATGCACTATATATGTTGCAGTTGGTAAGGCAAAAACATGGGTCTATATTCCTTCAAACTGATGTCTTTCTAATACACATATAAAATAAAGAATTCATAAGTTTTTGTGCCCAGTGATGTTTATATATTTCATGAGCGTTTATTTCTTTATATGGCTACTTACCAGTGGCATGCCTGACCATAAGTAATTTAAGGTATTTAAACACCTCTCCTATCTACTTAATAGAATCCCAGAATTGGTGAGCAGGAAACATCTTCTTAAAAGAACCCAGATAATTCTGATGTTTGTGGTCCAAGATAGTACTTTAAGAAAAAGTGCTTTAAAGAATCATTACCTCTTGGAAGCTGGTATTCATCTGTTTTTCAAAATGCATTTTGCCGTATAAGTATAGCGATAGTCATCTCTCAAGTATTCATGGTAATTAAAGGGACAATGATATGGATGATCTGAAAAATAACCTAAGAATTTATCATTTACTCTCCAAACGTTATTCACTTTCCTAATTTTTCCCAATATAAAATTGTAAAGTGGAATGATGTTCCTAGCCATATTCTGTGTAGGTGTGAGAAAAAAAAAATTGTCCAATGATATGCTGAACCATTAAGAAGAGATCAAATGATGGTCCTCCATTTAAGTTTTTGAAATGTGGTAGATCTCTGTTACAATCACGATATGTGGGAATAGGCTCTTGGCCTCATCATGCCATCACGGATGATGCCATACTGAGTGGAATTTTCCAAATGGTAGAAAGGTTCAAAACGACAACAAAGAGAAAAACAAATGATCTCAAAATTAACTGAAACCTCAGCCAGCTGTAATACTCGATCCACTCTCTGAACACAAGAATGCAACAAAAAATAGGCACAAAAATATAGATTAGACAAGGTTGAGCAAATGCTCGGTGCACATGACAATGCCTCAGAAGAAGCACTGTTGGTCACACACCCACATTTCTCTAACAATCATCAAAATCGTGAATTCTCAATACAGCTCCAAGACCAATAGCTTTTGTTTGCCATGGAAGCTATTTACTGTTTAATTTTCAAGCAAGTGTTTTCTTCCATTTGAATTTCTTCTAAGCCCCAAATAGACACTGCTAATGTACCTTTAAAAAAAATCAGAATTTTAGAGAATTAGTGCATGAAACAGTAAGACCAGTTCGTTAAAAGTGCATCATTGGTGTTGGTTTTTAATCTTAGCTCTCTTTTCCCCTCATTGGGCACACACTGCTTTCATTAACATTCAGGGAGTTGCATACATGCATTAAGGAAAATAAAGTTCTTCAGCGTAATGAGGCCAGAAGCGTATGACAACATCAGTGCTTCTTCCACCCGCTTTGTACTTAAATTCAGTACCACTCTCCTACCCCAAGATAAGCCTTCTCATTTTCTAAACACAGATGTATAAAGTCATTCTTTGTTATCTTATAACCATGGCTACTATAATTTTACAGAAAGCTAAACATACTGGAATGTGTATTTTTATAACGAGAGAAAGAATTGAAATGATTTTCTTCAACATCTGTTAACTTCCATAACTGGAAATTTATTGAATTCTGCCTATGAATTTGCTAACAGCTATTACAGAGCTAACAGAAGAAAGTCCCTGCTGTGTTTGTGCTTACGATTTAAAGAAACAAAGCAAATGACAAAATAGGCATAATAACTTGCACTGTTATAGCGTTTATGATGAACAAATTGCCTTCCCATGTCTTATTTCAATCAGTGCTCCAAACTACCTTAAAAGACGAACAATATGACATTATTACCCCAATGCCATATATACACTAGCTGAAATTTTGAGTTTTTAAGTTACTCGGGGTCACAGAGTCAGGAGAGCAGCAGCCTGGCTGTGTTCGTGTTTGCTGTCTCCTACACCAAGGCTCTTTCCACGCATTGAGTTAATATGACTTTTCATATACGCTTGTACATTATCCCATAGGTGGGAAGAATGGAAGCCTGTCCCTCTGAGAGAAACAATAAAAGATTTTTCTTATACTATCGGCATAGTTTTCTGACAGTTGATGAAGTTGAGTTGAGCTTTAGATGGCAAAAGGGACAGAGAAAACAGAAAAACCTATTTTGAACACGATCTAAGGAAAGTAGAAGTAAAGGGGGGAATGGGAAAAGGAGAACAAAACAAAGACTATATTTCCTTGAAAGAACTTGAGAGAATACAGGGAGGAGAAATCTGGATGTGATGCCACATGAAATAGTCACGCGAAATGGTTTACAGAGGATGATGTTTGCCAATTCTAAACTGTAAGGAAAGGCACTTTGCAGCTGAGACGTTAAAGTTAAAAGGAAGATCACAGCTCAAAGAAAAAACTTACCAAACCTTCTTATATCTAAACTGAACCCAAAATGATTTGAGATATAAATTGAGAATACAATTTGGCTATAGAGAAGAAAAAATGGTGAATACTAGATCTAAAGTCAAAGAATGGAGAGGCAGGCAAGCAAGGGAGGATATGACTCAGTAAAGAATTGAAGATCTTACCTTATGAAGTATGAACACTAGGTTAAACAGTACAATTTATCCTGTGCTTTAGGAAAATGGTGGAAATGAAGCAAGAAATTTAGTGTTTCCTGAACTCCAATGGTTCAGAAGATTGGGGTTTAAAACCAGTAAAGACAAATAACACAGAGAATGTAGTGGACCCACGTTAATTAAAATAAGGCAGTTAAGGGTAATATATTCTGGCTTGTATGTTAATGAATATCTGCCTTTTTTTTTTTAATGGTGTCAACTGGGACACTATAAGACTCCTTATGCTAAGGGATGCATTCCAATTAGTTGATGTTTTGATAACAATTTGCAGAAACATCCTCAGTGCTTAAAACAGAAACTATGTCAAAGTTCTGTCGAGAATAATAGCTTATTTTTCAAAACCAGATAGAATGCTTGTTTTACCTTTCCTCAGGTTTTGCTCTTTCATTCAAGTTTATAATACAAGAAAAGAAATATTGAAATGAGTTTCATATTGTCTTAATTATGTTGGTCTTTGGGTCAGGAGAAACCAATCAGGCACATGTGCTTATTGAACTTCTAAGCCTGGTTATGCTCAAGTGGCTAACTTTTAAGATTAGTGAAGCAGAACTTTAGCTCATTTTTATATCTTTTTAACTTAATTGGATGTGAATTTTATATTATGCAAAGAAGAGTTTTAAAACAGATTCTTTTTTGTCATAATTTAACTAAACCTTTTTGTTTCACATTCTAAGTTATTAGGACAACTGTAAATGATGTTTCTAATTATTTCAGATTCTTCCTAAGCACAAAGTATGCTAATTATTGGAGTTAAGAGGTTGTAGTTTTATTTTGTGTCGGATGAAACTTCTAGGTTCTGAAGACTTCACTCTAATGTATTCAGTAGAGAAAGTTTAGAAACACTTAATAGTTAATACAAATGAACCAGAACAAATTTGAGTAAGTGTTTTCTTTTTAAGTTTTATATAATTGTATTATAATATATGCTGACGATTTTAAAGCAAAATTTTTACGGGCTGAAATTTCTCCTGGTATGTAAATTAGGTATCTATATAAGTAACATTAATCTGGTTTCTAATTCTAGGGTCAGGAAAGAGGATGACTTTTTAAAAAAATATTTATTGCCAAGGTTTCTTTGTATTTATGGTATGATCTAGAAATATCAAAAGGTTGCCTTTACTGATATTTTTATTCTATTTGCTATGGGAAGAGAAAACATTATTCTGACCTTTATAGAGATATGGTTTATGTTCACAGCTATTACATTTATTTTCCTACTGAATCATGTATTTCTCTGCTCCATTTGCAATGCAAAGTAAAGTTTTCCCAGTGCCTCATTAATTTAAATTATCAGTCAAATATGCTTATAAAACTAAGTACAGAAATAAAATTTTCATCCTGACATGAGCTTCACTGGGCTTTTCTTTCCTAAAGGAAGATATATCCAGCCTTATTATCAATGTTTTGAAATATAAAGATCTTATAATTTAGGGTTGAATGATTCCTGTACACTTTCATGTTATCATTGTGGTGGTTTTTAAATTGCTTGAGACTGCTTTTATTTGTGCCACTTTTAATATGTAGAAATAATAGAGTTGTCAGTGCCCCCTTTTAAATCTGTGGAGAAAAACTACATTCCTTAGAGATTTAAGCAAAAACAGGCTTGGGTGTCTGGATAGCTGTACATTCACCCAGCTAATCACCTAATCATCTAATGAAATACTGCTCAGTGCTCAGGTGCTAGGAATAGCCTTTACCTTAACCCACTTGTGACTTAGGTGAATAACATTCCATCATCCTCTTATTGCCCAAATGTGTCAGTGTGAATGATCTAATGATATTCGCTGGTAAACAGGAGTATCGAAACAAGAAAACAATGATGTCAACATAGTGTAAGATAGTCAAGCTTCCGGGGCATTTGAGTCTTACAAATTGAAGTCCAAAACAGATGTGCAGCAATTGTGAGGTCGATAATTAGTGAGGGTGTTCTCTAGATGGCGTCTGTTGGAGGCTTAAAAGAGAACATTGAGAACGTTAGATAGAAGAAAAGTCTAAACTGGAGGTTTGTGGGACCTAGTGAGGATGATGTGGGATGCTACTAGCTACCGCAGGACAAGGAAACGTCACTGGGGGTCTAGATCTTGAAAATAATTTATGAAGAAACCCGTGTCTTTCTACTCACAGCTAGAACTGGGTCAGCAGTCCTTACTTCAAAAGTCAGTGATGACTCCACAATCCATGCAGCTGGGTTTTTTTGGCACTTTTCCAGCCTACAAAGCTGATGAATCCACATCAGATTTTGAAGTGGTATCTACATAGGTGAGGTTCCTATTTCCCTCGTTTCTTTGAGTGATTTTTCACACAGCATTGAGAAAGCTGAGAATTCTTTTCTGGATATTTTGGGTTGAGAATAAGGTCATGCAATCAAAATTGTTATGAGATAATTACTTAAACTCAACAAATGTGGTTAATTATCATACTTTTTATGGAACTGGTAATTTTATATCAAAAAAAAAAAAAAACCACCAAAGCGGGAGTGAAAATGTCCTGACACTGGCTTTACGGTGTTTTTAATCTTGGTTTATTGCTGAAAACCATATAAATTCCATTCATCCTTAGCAATATCTAAATATTTGCATATTTTAAAACATAGCAAGAAGAGCAGAATATTGCATGGCAGAAAACATGGTAGAAGTTAAAAAGAGAGAAGCAAAATCTTGATATTCAGAGAGATTTCCAAATACTGTTTTCTCTCAATGAAGCAAATATCCTAACACACTTTAATGGGTTTTAATAGGTAACACTTTTATATGTCCCTTTTAAAAAATTTCTTGTAATTCTTGTCCTTATGAGTTCTATAACTTAAGAACAGGGAGTGTCTAAGGATCTGAATTTTTTTTGTAGAATCCCTTCAATCCTGTGTGTGTGTGTGTGCGTGTGTGTGCCTGTGTACATTTCATTTACCTAAATAAAATCTAATATTTCAAATTAATAGGAATCTTAGGAGAGGCTAGCTGGTAGGAAGAAAGGGTGAAATTGTAGCTTCTTTGATGGAAGAAACAGTAAGATCTTCCTGGCCACTACTTCTGTTGACACTTAGGATGTTAAATGTTTATTATAATTTAGATGGAATTATTCAATTCAATGTAATGATGGAACCCTATATGCTAGGTATGGTTTTATCTTGATTGGGAAAAAAATATTTATGATTTTATTAACCATAGTATTACTCAAGGAAATTAAAAATTTGAATATTGTGATTTAGCTACTTATTTTAAATAAAGTCTCGCTTATTATACTGTCGACTTGTACATGGAGACCCCCCCCATGTCTGTATACAAAGAAAAAGGGAGGATGAGAGGAGGAGAGAAAAGAGGGAGTTAGAGAGAGGGAGAAAGTAAGGGACGAAGGAGGGAAGAAGGAAGAAAAGAGACAAAGAGAGAGGGAGGGAAGAATAGAAAGAGGTAGGAGAATGGAAGTTGCTAATAGCTAACATATATTGCTTTCTTCTTCCAGGCAAGTGTTTTACATATTTTATTTTAATTAATTACTACAGCAACCCTGTAAGATAGCCTTATTATCTTCTTTATTTTTTAGATAGGAAAACAGAGGAACAGAAAATTTAAATGAATTTTTAGCTGATAAGTGGAGCTAGTGATAGAACCATTTTACTTAGTTAAAGAATGTGTAATGCTAATCTTGTATTCACTGGTGACATAGGTAAATATGGTTTGATATTAATAAGTAGGATATTAAAAGCTTGATAAACTTAACCTCTTTTCTTCTTCTCATTATTGCTTAAAGGGAAATAAAGTCTGGTGACCAAAAAATTTATTGCATTTCAGAAAGAAAAATGTGGCTGAGAAGAAATGAGTAAAAAAATTGACAGATAAAATTGAAAGACAGATTACATGAACTATCAATACTGCTGTAGTTTAATATTTATTCCTTCATTTGTTCAGAACACCGGTCTCTAAAAAAAGTGGCACCAAGGGAAGTAATTTTACACATATTTCCTTAATATTCTCAATATTATTTCACTTCATTGCATCAACATTAAAGAAGTGGACTTATTTCAGCCAACAAAATCCTGAGGTTGAAGGATTCTTTAACTATGAAGCCAGCATCACGTGTTTTGAGATTTCAAATAAAGCTGAATGAATGAAAACAAGTACAGTAAATCTACAGAAAAGACTTAAATGTCCTGTGATTTACGCATACTTATAAATGTTGAAGGAATGTTAGAAATTGTTTTAGTTTGTTTGGGGGACTATAAACAAGTATCATAGACTAAGTGGCTTATAAACAATAGAAATTTATTTTTCACGGTCTGGACACTAAAAATCAAAGACCAGGATGCCTGCATGATCGGGTTCTGGAGAGTTGTCTTCCAGATCGCAGACTGCCTTCTTCTCTCTGTGTCCTTGCATGGTGGAAGGGACGAGAGAGTGTCCTCTTGTAAGGACACTAATTCCATCATGAGGGTTCCATCCTTATAACTTAAGGCCCCGCCTCCTAATACCATCACATTGGGGGGTAGGATTTCAACATATGAATTTGGGGGAGGGGAGGACACAAACATTCAGTCCATAACACATGAAAACCAGAAAAATGGCACTCAAGGAAAATATGATGTGCCCTAAAACATAGGATGGAGTATGAATTTTGATACTCAACTGCTTGAGTTTAAAGTCCAGATGTGCCACTTACCAATCATACAGTCTTAGGCACATTACTTACCTACTTTGTTCCTCAGCAGCCAGTTTCCTAATCTATAAAATAATGGTGCCTCACAGATTAAAGATTAAATGAGCTAACTTTCGTAAAGTTTCTAGTAAGTAGCATATAAATATTAGCCCCTTTATTTGTCAAGATCTAGTTGGGAAAAGAGAAAACTATGCTAGGTATTTTAAACAGTGGGGATTTAATGTAAGAAACTAACAATGGTGTTGAAAAGGCTGGGGCAGCAAAAAAAAAGGGGGGAGGACTGTCAGAAGAGCTACAAAGAATAAAAGACAGTCTGAAATCAGGAAATTGCTTCAGCCCATTAGCTTGAGCTACTGACCTGCTAGAGGATTTTTCACTGCTGGAGCTGTGGATGTCTATTTGTCCCACCGGGCTGCCACTACAGGGAATGCCAGCAAGTGTAGGAGCTGTTGGAGTCAGCAAAAAAGTGTTTCCTCTTTCCCCTTTCCTTCTAATCTGCTACCAGTGCCTCCTGCTGGCTGATTTAACAGGAACACAGCTGGCAAGGTAGTCTGGGAAATGTATCCTCCAGGCACCCAGTCCCATCCCTCGAGAAGCTGAGTTAGCTGAAGTCCACCCTGAACCTGACTCTATAGGGAGCTCTGAGGTGTGAATGATACCACAGATTTATCTTCTTTTGAGGCAAAACTCCTGACCCTTTTAGTCCCTATTATCTTTCCATCTTTGCTGGCTCCCCACATCTGGGGAATAGCCTAACCTCTCAGATATTTCCCAGATAGAGGAGATGGCTCCTATCAACTGAGAACCATTCACAGAAGGGAAAGCATTAGTTTGCTGTTACTAGTTAACACTTATACTACTATATAGGTGCACTGGCTGCTTAAAACAAAACCTGCCCATTACCTTCTTATTCTACAGTGGCCTTGAATGTTTTGGCCTAAGAATTTACAGTTGGGAGCATATACAAGATAATGACTGTTCTGGAGTTCTACGAGAGGCACTTTTGTTGCTCATCTGATAATCATGCTCCACCTAAGAAAACTTCTTCATTACAGTTAGAAAATAGCAATAATTTTTAGGTGGTAGCGATAATCAGTGGCATGCTTCTACCTGAGAACTTTCCATAAGCTTTTGCTTGTGGTATTTTTCAGT
>NW_006433378.1:17165652-17211620 GCF_000325575.1 Pteropus alecto | reverse complement strand
TGAGGCTTATAGAAATGTAATGACTTTTCTGAATCATCAAGACTCATTATGGGTGGAAGAAGAACTAAGCATCAGTAGTTATCCTGTGAAATAGTTTCTTAGTCTTTTCACTGCATCAAACATCTTTGTAGTCCTGCTATTTATTATAGACCAAATTCTAGATTATCTATTATCTATTGATCCACCTATCTATCATCTGTCTAATTTATTTATATACCAACTGGCTACAGAAATGATTTAAGCTGGCTTACAAAAATAGACACAACACAGTGAGATTTTAAACATTTAATCTACGAAGTGAAAAGAACATAAATTTGGAAAAAATAAGCTGAAGCCATGATTAAGGGTAATGGGCAAAATGCATGTCATGGAGCTTTTCCACTGGCTAAAGGTGAGACATTAATTAGAATCCGAGATTTCTGCTCTGCAAAGGAGGAAACACAGATCACATGATCACACCAGGTGGATCATTGGCTGCAGAGGATTGCAGTCACCATAAAATAAGAATAAGCCAGTTGTCAAGAGAAACAGACACAGATACAGGGAACAAACTTATGGTTGCCAGAGTAGAGGTGGGTGGGAGAATGGATGAAAAAGGTGAAGGCAAATAAGAGGTACAAACTTTCGATTATAAAATAAATAACTCTTGGGGATATAAAGTACAGCATAAGGAATATAGTCAATAATATCATAATAACTTTGTATGGTGACAGATGGGTACTAGACTTATTATGGAAATCCCATCACAAGGTATATAAATGTTGAAACACTACATTGTACACCTGAAAATAATACAATATTGTATGTCAACTATACCTCAGTATAAAAATTGTTTTGTTTCACTTATTGCGGTGTTTATCTCATGGTATCTTACTTTTCTTAGTCATCACTATAAAACCTTTTTGGAATAAGGTGTCAATAAACACATTATTAGTATTAGGCAAATAATCGAAGATCAATTTATTTATCCATTTTTAACTCATTTGAATGTTTTACAAGATGACTGGCTAGATAAAAGGTACTGATAGTAGACTGAATTGTTCTCACAATATTTTAATTTGTATTGACCATTTAATTATAAAAAAACAACAACAGCACAACTCTATTGAACTTCCTTGAGGTACAGGACATA
Source organism: Pteropus alecto (assembly GCF_000325575.1). NCBI lineage: Eukaryota > Metazoa > Chordata > Mammalia > Chiroptera > Pteropodidae > Pteropus > Pteropus alecto. Next base: position 17,210,488 of record NW_006433378.1, on the reverse strand, counting down.
AAGAAAACAATAACTAATCAGTACCATACACAAAAGCATCCACTGGATATATTATTTCCTGACTTTTCTTTGAATGATTTTTGTAGCAGTAATCATAGTACACGGCTTTCATAAATAACATGCTATAATTTTAATTCATTGCATCACCTTCACATTTATTATTTATATTTCTGCCATAATCTTGACACAACACTATACTACAGCCATTTAATTAGTTCTAGGCAGAATACGTGAATGCAATTGCCCACAGCATCTCTGGTTTACATTTAAATAAATTATAAACCTCAGATGGAAGGGACATTGGGGGGAAGGGTGAAAAAGGTGAAAGGATTATGAAGTACAAATTGTCAGTTATAAAAAACAGTCTGGGGATATAAAGTACAGCATAAGGAATATAGTCAATAATATCATAATAACTTTGTATGGTGACAGATGGGTACTAGACTTATTATGGAAATCCCATCACAAGGTATATAAATGTTGAAACACTACATTGTACACCTGAAAATAATACAATATTGTATGTCAACTATACCTCAGTATAAAAAAAGAATAGGCCAGGTGCTCAAGAGAGCAGTCAATACTTTCTGACAAAATTGATAAACTGTTTTTCTGAAGAAAATGGCAACTCTCCAAAGAAATAAATTGCAAATAAAATCAGCTTGGTGTCATTGCTGTTTTCTGACCATATGTTCTGTTAGAATCTAAAAAGAAACTAAGTAGAACATTTTGATCATTATAGCTTTGTCAGATTATAAATAGATCTTTTGTAATATTATAACTTAAAACATAATTATAATTAAACTCCTGCCTTACTATAATTATTCCAGTATATTTAAGGATATAGTTTTATGCAAGCTCACAGTCGGTAGGAAAATTGCTGCCCCACAGTATCATGTTTCTACTGGTTTGAAACTGTCATTGTAAGGAGAGAAGTCTGAGGTCTATGGGATATTCTGAAGTTGTAAAGGACATCAAAAGTCTGAAAGATTAGTGATTAAGCCTATGGTCACAGATATCAGTTATCTAAAGGTTATATGCTTTAGAAATAAACCCAGTTGATTCATTTAAACTCTACTTTTAAATTAAGTGTATTGGGGTGATGTTGGCTAATAAAGTTATATAGGTTTCAGTGTACAATTCAATGATATGTGATATGCGTATTGCATTGCGTGTTCACCACCCAAAGTCGAATCTCCTTCTGTCCTAGTTTCTTTCATCATTCTTTGTATATAGTTTATTATGCCTCTAAAAATTATTAAGAAGTTTATAGAAAGGGAAATACAGCTCCAATTAGATCTATACTCTTTCTAGGTCAAGCTCACTAACATTACACAGATGGAGAGAAGGTTGCCTAGTTATTTATTGTGAAAACATCACTGATTGATGAAAGCAAAAATCCTTTCACTTTGATCACTCAGAAGCTCAACAGTATCATTTCACCAAGAGATTGATTCAAAGCAGCCATATTGATCCTTTTTTATGCATTGGCTGTAACTTTCCACAAGATTAAGATTCATGTTTTGGTTTTTTATAATGTTGTTTATTTTGTCTCTTATTTCATTTAATTAGTCCTTTTGGTCAGTCAGTTAAGCAAATTTCCTGTCAAAAACACATTTTTCCAGAGCTCATGAGATAGACTACCCCATTCAAAAGACCCGCATGTTAGAATCATAAATCATAGATCAGAAAAATCAAATTGCATTTTATATCAACTTGGCAGAAATTTTTTTTTTTCATGAGAGATAAATAAAGGTAAAAGATTTCCTTGTGGTCGCAGTTGTCAACTGTCTTCCAAAGATTTCAATTTCCTTCATAATTCCAGTTTATTCTGATAATAGAACCTGTTTCTATAGAAATTAGTAGACATAGGAGTTTCAATGAGTTTTTTAGATCTCTGAAGTTTCTTTGCTGCATATCAGATGCTTATAGTAAGAAGATAGGTCACCTATTAAATATGTTATGCAACTTCTCTATCATTCCTCAGAAAACCATCAATAACCATAGTTCTCTCTCTTGAGAGACTAGAATCATCCTTCCTCCACTTATCATGTGGCCAAGGTAGCTCTGAAAAGACCCTCCTTGAAAAATAATTGTACCTATTGCCTTACTTAGAGTAGTATAGAATTCATAGTAATTCTTCCTTTAAGTACCATATTTATCTACTTAACTGACTTCGTGATGATGTTATTGATATTGCTTTATTTTTTCAAATAATGACTCTTTTTGACATCCTTGATTTTTTTCTCTTTAGAAATTTATCATTTTCACTAATGAACTAAGAAAAAGTGAGGTGATCCTTAAACCCTTTTTACCTTACACTCAAACAGCTGGTCCACTCTGTTCTCATAGCACGAGTAATTGGAAAATATTTTGGTTAAGATGTCAAACAATGCAGCATGTAACTGCATGTTACTAGAATAGTTATTTATGTTTCCATACCAACAACGAGGAGTCAGATAAACTATGATCCTCTTTACCTACTCTGTGTACACACACACACACACACACACACACACACATGCACCCACACCTATAAACTTCTCATTTCCTATCTTTAAAACCCAGAAAATCATTACAAATTTATATGGCAAACCATCTATTTTTAACACTTATTCTACTGTGGTTGCATAAACCCAGAAATGGAACCATGCAGTTAAATCATCCAAATCTCTTTCTAATGAATCTCTGCTAATTAGAAAAAATGTAAACAATGTCAGTCTAGGTCTTTTCTGCAATTATCGAGAACTCAAAGATCAATGAACCAGGTATCTGAAATCACACAGTCACATTTCTGCATCTTGTTTATCATGGCATCCTTGGGCGTATAATAATATGAGTGTACTAACGTAAAAGTTTGGGCTTTGCACACACATCTCCAAACCATAAATTTAGTTGCTGTATCAGCTAGGATCTAGGTAAGAAAATGCACCATACTGAAACTGAGTAATTTAAAGAGAGTTTATTAAAGGGGTGATTTACAAAGGTGTGGATAGGGTTTAGGAAATTTAACAAGGGTTAGTGTTGAATCTGAGGCTAGCAACTGAGAGAGCTGTTATCCCTTGGTCAGAAAGGAAAGAATGGGAAGAGGTGACTCAAACTTGAAAAGGGCATTGGTGTGGAGAGGGTTTCCTGAGGGAAACTTTGGCCTCCAGGAGAGGGAGGCAGCCATCCTCACTTTTCTATCTGTGCTTCTCATTGGCTGAACCCAACCTGAATCCAGAGGACAGAGAACCTATGGTTTAGATCGGCATCCTGGGGCATAGAGTAGGGTGGGATAGAGTAGACAGTGGAACTCAAGGGAGTAAGTGGAAAATATTCAGCAGAGTCATTATACTTAAAAATGATAGCCATGTGAGGCAACATGGCAGACATAAAGAGACATCTTTCAGTCCAAATCAGACAATTTGAGCTCTAGAATGGCATTCTAGTCGTGGGATGCTACAAGGGGGCTCATTGGGATTAACTTGCGCAATTGATCATCATACTTTTACAACAGTTTCTGAAGTAATTTGTCTTTGGATCTCCCATACAGCCTTAGATAGCCACGTGCATAGTAAATTCTCAGCAAACTCACGTAGAGTCACTGAATAACTCTGAGTTCCCTACTACTGCCATTAACCTTTTATCTTGTATGAGTTTTCATCAGCAATGTTTCCAAGTTCCAAAAACAGTTGTGTATCCACATGCAATGGCATGCCGAATTTAGACAAATAATACAGAACGCTGTATTTTCAAAGTTGCGATTGAGGCGGTGTGATTGTCGCCACATCCAAGAGAAGCGAAGTCTGCAGAAAATCACCTCTGTCAAATAAATTTATCTAGAAAAGCCTCTTTGAATGGTTTGTAGTTTTATTGTGACACTGTCTCATAGAGTTAAAATGACATGAATGAAAGTGTTTGGTAGAAATTCAGAAACTTTTTTCTCAACTTTACTATGAAGAAAAAAGGAATGCCAGCCAGTTTCCAAGGGAAATAGATACAAGAACATATTTTTCTGCCCTGCAAAGATGAATCGAGCGTACAATTGCCGTTTGAAAATTGTGGTCTCAAATTTGAAGCATCTTTGTGGTATTCTTAAAAGTCCAAATGTCTTGTTCTGATGGAAATGCACAGGCTTCACTTTTCTGCCATATATATATATCATCCAAGGAAAGAGTTTATTTTTCTCCTTTAAAATTTTAGTATCTCGGGTGACCTATGGAAAAAAAAATCCATATTGGGTAGCGCAACGCAGGCTCCACGTAAGTATGCAGTTGTATTACTTTTCAGGCACAGAAGTGAACTCTTTATGTTCTAGTAGCTAATAAAGACAAAGATTTGCTTTGCATGCAATTTTGCTTCCTTAACATCTTTTATATTGAGGTTACTCTGACATGCACAGCATCTTCCATTTTAGTCACTGACCCATAAAGTACAAATGAGAGCCGGTAAAAGAATAACTACATGCATTCTGAATAACTTGCTGGGAAATGCTTCAAAGTTGAAAGACATTTTAATAAAAATTCACCCATCAATTCCATTAGTCTTAAGGACGAGAGAAGCACAAAGAGAAAATTTGAATTACACAGCTCCTCTTGGTATAATTTGAAGATATTTTGAGCTAAATTTAAACCTTTTGAATGTGATATCTTCTGTTTTTGAGACAGAAAAAAATGCTAGATACTAATAGTAAAACCAAATTAATTATGAACTATATTTCTCTACTTCACACTTTGCTCCTGGTGTCATTTATATCTCAACACCATATTTTAAAAGCTTTCTTCATTTAAAGAAACTTATCAAGCAAAGGTAATTTAAATTAGTTTTATGATACAAGCGTGACATCTATTTTTTTATTTTTCAATTACAGTTGATATTTAATATTATTTTATATTAGTTTCACATGTACAACATGTGGTTAGACATTTACATAATTTACAAAGTGATCCCCCAATTATTCTAGTACCCACTTGGTGCTATATATAGTTATTGCAATATTATTGACTATATTCCTTATGCTGTACTTTACATCCTCATGACTATTTTGTAACTACTAATTTGTACTTCTTAATCTCTTCACCTTTTCCATCCAGTCCCCCAAGCCCCCTGCCATCTGGCACTATGAATCTGTTTGTTTTATTTGTTTGTTTATTTTGTTCTTTAGATTCCACATATAAGTGAGATCATATTGTATTTGTCTTTCTCTGTCTGACTTATTTCACTTAGCATAAAACTCTCCAGGTCCATCCATGTTGTCACTAATGGTAAGATTTTATTATTTTTTATGGCTGAGTAATATTCCATTGTATATATGTACCACTTTATCCAATTATCTAATGATGGACACTTAGGTTGCTTTCATAACTTAGCTATTATAAATAATGCTGCAATGAACATAGGGGTACATATATCTTTTTGAATTCGTATTTTGTATTTCTTCAGATAAATACCCAGAAGTAGAATTGCTGGATCATAAAGTAGTTCCATTTTTAATTTTTTGAGGAACTGTCAAATTGTTTTCCATAATGGCTGTACCATTTTGCAACTCCAACAATAGTACACAGGGTTCCCATTTCTCCACATCCTCGCCAATACTTGCTATTTGTTGATTTATTGATGCTAGCCATCCCGACGTTGAACATCTTTTCATATATCTATTGACCATCTGGTGGTCTGCTGGCAATCTGGCATTCCTTGGCTTATAGATGCATCACCTCAATTTCTGCCTCCATTTTCACATGGCATGCTTTCTGTGTGCCTCTGAATTTATGAGGGCATCAGTCATATTGGAGTGGAGGCCCACTCTGACTTCAGTACAAACCCGTCTTAACTAATTACATCTGCAATAACCATTTTTCCAAATAAGGTCACATTCTGAGATATAAGAGGTTAGTATTTCAACATATAAATTTGTGGGGTAGAAGGGACAACACTCTTCATCCTATTACAGCATGTGTGATTATTAATTTCAGCCTTGTGTTTTTTTCCTTTTTGTACCTAAGTTTCTATAGTTTCAATTACTTTCAAGTTTACTAATAAACTACAATGTCTTCTGCTTTTAAACACATTTAATGAGTAGTTTCATGTTCTTTGTTTTACTTGTTCTTTGTTTTTGTTTAGGCGAGGCAACTCTTGGTTGACCTCACTGATTGCAAGGACATTGTCAGTTTATAATCCCTTATTTTCTATTTTTTATGCCTACAGCACCTGGTCTTTCTAGGTGATCTCCCATCCAAGTACTAACCAGGTCCAACCATGCTTAGCTTCTGAGATCAAACGGGATCGGGCTTGTTTAGGGTGGCATGGCTGTAGACTTTGTTTTTTGTTTTACGTGTTCTTTGTCCTATATATTCTTTGTTTTAATATTCTATTTCTATCCTTATTAGATTCATTTATCTTTAAATACTTGAAAACATTGAACATAATTATACAACCTCTTTTAATGTCCTTATCTACTAATTCCATCATTCTTACCATTTATGTCTTTTTTCTACTGTTAATTTTTCTCTTTTAATGAGTTGTATTTTTTTCTTCTTTGCATGTATTTGCATGTCCAGTAATTTTGGTAACTTTATGTTGATGAGGACTGAATTTTGTAGTTTTCCTTTTGAAAATGTAACAGTTTATTCTATCAAGCATTTAAGTTAATTATAGAGCAGATTGATATTTTCATAGCTTATTTTTCAGCTTTGTTAGGGTGAGTTAGAGTAGCCCCAGTTTTAGGGCTTAGCTGCATTACTGACACAAGACCTTTCTATGGCCCTCACTCAACGCCCCAGGTGTTTAATGACACTCATTCTGTCTAGTTGAAATGTGAAGAGTCTTCCAGCCCTTTATGAGGGCTAAGAACTATTCAGATTATGTCTTTTTTGTTATTCTTTTCCCAATCTCATGTTTCACCGTACACATACGAACGTTGGTATTTATCAACACAATCGAGGGCATCCCTATGTGAATTTCTAGAGCTTTCTCCATGCATTTCTCTCCTCCCCGTTACTCTTCATTGTAAATTGCAGCTACTTCATTCTTCCCAAACTGGATTTTATCTCCTCAAATCCGGGGACCACCATGCTCTCCTTGATTCACCATGCTGTCCTAGAATCACTATAGTTCTACGCCCTGCATCATAATCCAGAGAGTGCTTCCACACCAATAACCAGGGTATTCCTCCAGCTCCCTCTTTTGTTTCTCTCATCTCATGGATCACAGTTCTGTATTCTGTTTATAATACCTGAAAACTATTACAATTTTTGTTCAGTCTTCTAATTGTTTATGGCAGAAAGAAAATTCTGAATCCAGTTACTCTATCATGACCATAGGAAGATACTTAATATGCATTTTGATAAACAGTTTCTGTAACAGAATTTTTCTTTAATGATTAGTGCTTTTTGTCCTATTTAATTAAAATCCTGAAGGCAATTACTTGTTTTCTTCTAATATCTTTATTGTTTTATTTTAACAATTAGTCATCTGTTCTGGAAAGTATTTTTTTTTCTGTATTTTGAGTTAGGGTAAAGGTTATTTTTTATATAAATATTCAAATGCCTTAGTTTATTTATTAAAAACATTCACCTCTTATTAATGAACTGCTATGTTTGCTTTTACATATAATGTGACTATATATATGTTGGCTTATTTTGGGCTTTCTCTATTCTGCTCCTTAATCTGTCTATTTTTACACCACCACCACATTCTTGGTTATTGTAGCTCTATAATAACCTAGATAGACAGTATAAGTATTTCAACTTTGTTTTTATTACAAGATTGCCTTGGCCATCCTTGGCTTTTTGCATTTCCTAATGCACTTTAAATTCAGCTTGATGGTTTCTGAAATAAATTAATACAGACATACACACATAAATCCTGATGCCATTTTTATTGCAATTTTATTGAATCTAAATTAGAATAAGAATAAGTGAAGTCTTACCATAATGAAGTTTCCAAAACCTCACGTAATTTCTGTCAATTGGTTCTTGAATTTTAGTAAAAAGATTTTGCATATCATTTAGATTTATTTCTATATACCAGATGTTTTTGATGTAATAAATAATACCTTCATCACAACATTTTTTTCTATTCTTTTGCTGCTGGTACATAAATGTACAATTGACTTTTGTTTATAATCATCAATATAGTGACATTGTTCAAATCACTATTAATTTAATAGTTTTTAAATTATTTTGGAATTTCTATGTACATAATCATCTTATTCTACGAATAATGAAAACTTTATTTCCTTCTTAACTACTCTTACAGTTTTCTTTTTTTCTTTTTGGCTAAAGACTGACCTAAAATATTAAATAAAAGCTGTGTCATCATCCTATTCTTAATCTTGAGGGGATATTTTTAAAATTTGACACAGTGTATAATTTTTTCTATAGGTTATTTATTGATATTTTTCTCAGATTAAAAAATATCTATTTGTAATTTTTAAGAAGTTTTCTGATTGTTGTTTTGTTTGTTTTAATCATAAATGAATGTTGAATTTAACCAAATGCTTTTTCTGTATCTAATGACCTTTATTTCTTTATTTAATAATGTATCAGATTATATCGATTGATATTTTTTAATCTGTATTTATCTCCCTGGAATTAACCTCATTCAGTCTTGTAGATAGAACTTTATAATTTCTGGTAAAGCATCTTGTCAGACAAGTTGATTATAAACACAATGGAGTTTTCTTTGTTTTTTAATTTGTCACAGAGGAAGGAGCTTATGAACACAACAATTCAGGTAAGTCCTCTGGGAGGGACATTTTAGGGAGGAAAATGGCTATATAATAGTCATAAGATTGGTTGAAAATAATGCAATGCCTGGTTAAACATCACAGACTCTGTGAAATCAGTTAAATGACGTTAAGCTATTCCTAAAGTGGGACACTGTTAGGATTTTAGGAGGGGCTCTTACATTTGTTAATTTCTATCAGAGAATTGCTGGAGAATTTTATCAGAAATGGTAATTACTTCCAAAAGGAACACCTAATCACATTAGATCATAACATTCTTCCAGGTCATGGAGAATTATTTTTAATGTCAAAAGAATTGGTTTATTAATTAAGAGAGTCATGAAAAGCTATGAAACCTGCCTAAGATTTCATCCAGTTGTAGAACAAAAGAACTAATTCACAACAGAAATTAGTTCTTTTGAATAATGAAAACTTTATTTGAAAGTGATAGTGGAAAAAATAAAGATGTTATTTGTCGGTGTCCTATTGCATCCTGCTGATCTTGATACCATGGCACATACCCTTTAACCCACCCCTTACATTTCTAGTTATTTGACATAAATGGATAATCATGTATGGGTCACATATAGCTATTAAGATCTTCATTGTAACTTGGCCTATATCAAAAATAAGAAAATGAGAGAAGGTGGCTGGCAAGTAGAAAAGAAAAAAGCAATACTTTAATGCTTATTACCAAAGGAATGATTATACAATCAGGATCTATCAATAAAAATCATTAATTATCTGCAGCTATTAAAATGACTACTATAGAAAATTTTCATTAACGTTAATACTAACCATACACTGTTAAATGAACAATCAAAAAAAGCATATTTCAATATGCTATATTCTCATTAAACATAATGTATGTACAAATAATGTAGATAAAAATCACATATATAGTAATGCAAAAAGACTACGTTAAATTATTTCTAAGATAGTAAACTATTTTTATCTTTTTGTACTTTTAATATCTTTCTTAAATATTTTTTGCTTTTATAAAAAGAAAAAATAAATATTACAATAATGTACTTTGTTGTAGTGAGACACAAATATAGCCTTTCCATATTATCTTAAACCTTTCTATAAAGAAGCCTTTCTCTATGTGAAGCAAATCTTTAACATGCTTTACTGAATATATATTGAAAGACCAAGTGAGTTACTCCATTTAACTTCATATTTCCTACACTGCTTTATTGAGGATACAACTTAGTGTATTTTTATTCTGAGCATGTCTGCCATGAGTAGAACACATTATTTCACCATAGCCAATGACATTATTTGGGCAAATCAACTAACCAGGTAACCCACTGAATGCAATTTATCCAGTTCTCCTTACAGTTGCTAGAAGTTCTGGAACTACAAAGTCACTGGCCATTTCTACACAACAATTCTTGTTACTCTATCAAGCATTAGAAGTTAAAAAAGGACAGGCATAAGAATGCAGTGGACCTAAGTGTCGTCCAGTCAATGATGGCAACAGTCCTGAAAGTACAGTAACAATTAGGCAAGTGCTTGAGTGAATAAATCAGATTCCCATTATAAGTTTGAAGAATGTGGTGCCAAAACTCAGTAGCCAGCTGCCCATCTGCAAGCCACAGCTTCTACAGAAGCCAGGGATGAGTACAAAGTGCTAGATGTCATCAGTTTCTTTCATTCTGGCAGGACTCTAATTAAAAAAATTATTACTGAGTGTTTTGAGCTCATTGTGTGTCCTATTGGTTTTTATTATCACTGCATATAATGTCTTATATAATTGACAGCTGAGAAAGAGAGTAGATATTTTTTCTCATACGCAAGATGAAAATCAGTTCCCAATTATTTGTATATATGTTTGTTCATAAATGATATCTTAAATTTAGTGGTACTACACCTCCTGACTATTAGCCATTATTGTTTGCAATAAAATAAGTTAACATAAAATTTTATTTCCAGATATTCCATAATACCTCAACAACATATATAAATCTTTGTCACTGAATGATAAAATATTTATTGAATGCATTAATAAAGCCCTAAATATCCAGTTCTCTAGGATAATGCATTATCCTAGATAAGATATTGATCCAAATGATTGGAATATCACTCTTTGTGTACTTAGGTTTTCTTTGATAGCTTTGAAATATGATTGTGTATTTCTCCAACTATTTAAGCCATCATATGAAATATAAGGTAAACATCACTGATATATAGCCCAATCTTTATGATGGTCTATAGATGTAGAAATTTACACCATTGGATAGAGTACATACTGACCCTAGACACCTGTTTTCTCGAGGAAAAAAGGTATGATTTCATTCTTTCTATTTATTATTTATACTTTTCTTTTAAATGTGCAGAACTGAATTTGAATAATCATGGTACAGAGAGCTTTCTGCATATACACACAAAATTTAGAAAATTATCTTCTTGACTATTGCCATTAATAATCTTTGTAGTATTATAGTTTTCATAATATTATTTACAGTATGTTTATCATCAAAACAATGTACCATAGCCTCTTTCTTATTAGTTTGATCTCATCTTCTTTCTCACTGTCCCTTGTTTGTAGATAGGGTATATAAAGGCAATTAATTATTAGCATTAGTAAATTGTTATGTAGTGGATGGCTTACAATTTTTTTCATCTAAAACATAGCATATTGCTACACATTTTTCCCAATCTAATTTCTTTTATGTTTAACTTTTAACAAGCGTCATAGGTGCTAGCAAGGAATGTAACAGCGAGATGAAAAAGAGATCCTGGTAAATACTTAGGTCTTTCAGCTGGAACACCAAAGAAATACAGACCAGGAGTATGTACACCAGAAATAGACCAATGTGCTTGTAAAGACTGAAGCCCAGGTCTAATTTGATAGATTTCTAATCAGATTGATTAGATTACAATAACAAGCAATAGCTCAACAGCCTGCCAGTAGCAAATTTTAATTCTCTCTCGAGGAAAATAATAATTCAGAGATTAAATTTACGTTTATATTTTTAAGCTTTATATCTGGCATCAATCAAAAATAATTAGGTCTACAAAGACACAAAATATTTCAGAAAATCAAGAAGAAATAAAATCATAACCATAAGATATACAGCCATTGTAATTATAAGGTATGAATTTTGAAGGAACTGTGTTTTATTATATATGATTTATTATTTAAAATAACATATCAAACCCAAATTCCGCATCTAAAAAATATTATGAAACTAAAAGACAAGGTAGAATTTTAGAAAACTGTAAACTACTTAAAAAAGGAAATCAGAAATAAAAAATGTGATGACTAAAATTAGTAATAAAATGAATTAGTAATTAATGAATAAAAATTTAACAGCAGATTAGATATTACTGATATATATAAACTGGAAAGTTGAATATCTATACTGAAGCACAGAAAGAAAAGAATGGAAAATGCACCAAAAAAGAGCATAAAAGAAATATAGGATAGTCACACAAAAAGGTCAAATATATATGTAAGTTAAGATTAAAGATCTAAATATGAAAGGTAAAATAATTAAGAATGAAATTTCTTATTGAATTAACAGTAACCATTCAAAATTAATAAAAATGGACTACAGTAAAATGAGGAACACATGTTAACCAAAAGACATCGTTAATATAGTGAAAATACAAATTACAGAATGGCAAAAAGATATTTCTAATATTTACAACCAACAAAAGCCCATAACTGGAGTACATTTTTAAAAAACTTTGAAAGTCAATAAGAGAAAAAATTGAGAATACAATAAAAAATAAATGAGCAAAATACTTGAGACTTTGTAAATAATCAATAAATATATAAAAAGTTTGCTGTCCCCACAAATACCAAAGAAATTAAAAAGACTAGCCATATCAAGTGTTGGCAAAGATAACGAGCAACAGCAATCATCATATCTTACTGATGAAAATGAAAACTGATATAACCACTTTGGAAAATTGGTAATAGCTACTAAAGTTCAACAAAAGAATGCTTTAGGACCCAGCAATTATCCAAATCAGTACATACCCAACAGAATTCTGTACATATGCACACCAAAGACTTGTGCAAGGATGTTCATCATAGCACTGTTGAAGCTCCTATTCACATCCCTAAATATTTGTTGCAGCACTATTGCAATAGAACAAACTAGGAACAATGAAAATAAACGTTCATCAAACTAAATGTCTATGAATTGTGGTATATTCATGGAATGGAATACTACTCAGCAATGAAAAATAACTGAATTAACCACAACATTCATCAACCACGATGAATCTCACGAATATAATGTTGAGTACAAGAAGCCAAACACAAAATATAACATCAAATATGATTCCATTTATAAACAGCTCAAAAACAAGCAATATTAAATTGTGTTGTGAGAAGTATGGATAGTACGTAGCCTCTGGTTCGGGGAGGAATTTCTGAAAGAAGACATGAGGGGGTATCTGGGATGCTTTCCTCACAGATTTGGTCACTTTATGAAAGTTTTTGATTTGTATAGTCTTCTGAACATATGTCTTAAATCAGTAAACATTTATTTAAAAAACATTTTTAAGCATGCAAAAATAATCTGTGGTATTAAAAATCAGAATAGTAATAAGCATTGAGGAAGGGGCTGGGCAGTGCTTGGGAGTGAGTATGAAAGAGGCATCCAGGATGCTGGTAATATTCTCTTTCAGGATCTGAATCTTGTTTACGTTACTTTTTTTTTCTAGAAATTCTGAGCAGAGACCTTTATTTTCTTTAGTTGTTATTGCTTATTAGCTCTCATTATATTCCTCTATATTATTTACTTTTCAATTTCTTTTTTTTTTATGGTGATATTGGTTAATGAAATCCCATAAGTTTCAGGTGTCCATTACTGTTTTAAGTATGATTTGTAAATTTTTCTATATTCTTTTCATTAAAATAGTGTGGATAACTGTTTAAAATACATATGAATTTTGGGAATTTTTCTTTGTGTGTGTTATCTTTCACATATTTAAAGTGTTTAAAAACAATAATAGCACCTTCATCCAATTATTTGCACTGATAGGCAAGAACAATGTCAACAATATAATTAATATTAAAAACTTTATGCTAGGCTAGCTCTAAATATGTATAACAACAGAATGAGGTTTTTATTATAAATATATGTGCTTTTTTTGGTGAATAATATGTAGGTGTGACCTATCTGATCTAATAATCTCTGGCATCTGAAATAAGAGATGAAATTTGAGCCCAAGAAACTGAACTATTTAAATTTCTATGGCTTGAAAATAATTTTTGCACTCTGCAACTCTGATAGAAGAGAGCTTTAATTTTAAAAATAGTATGTATATAATAGCATTGGGGTAATTAACAGCTTAAGTCTAAATTGTGGTTTCTCCTGGAATTTAAATCTATCTCGGTCTGCCTAGAATACCGGTGAGTGAGACCATCAGAGAGCCAGAGAAGTCTCTCTGAAATAACAATCATCTAAAGAGATCATTACCACAAATATCACAGATAATTCAGATTCACATTTTCTTCTGGCCCAGTGCCTTCCACTCCTCAGATGACTAGAGAAATGGGATAGAAGCGAAAACTGAATAAACACTCAAACACAAACACACGGTATAACAGAGGAACGAAGTTGCCATTTTACGGGAGTCAGCTCTATGATGTTGATGGGAAGATATTTCTCCTGCTTTGGAACAAAGGCACTGGCATATTACAGCATAGTCAGATGAGGACAGAAGGATACAGAACCATGGCAAGCATGGCTGACCGCCCATTATCAGCACCAGTTGGCCGAAGGTGCTAGCACATGACAAACACCACTGTATTTGGACATCTCTCTTGACCTTGGAGGGGGCTAGAGCTTCAGTCACCATCAAAGAGAATAATAGATTCTGGACGTGACTCAATAATGAGCCCTTGGGTCAAGAGTGAAGCCCCTTGTGCAGGTTGATAGAATGTAGGAGATTATACAATTTTATACAGGCTGGGAGAATTGAGTATGTAAAGCCCATATGACTTAATATGAAAACAAAACTTTACTGAGAGTATTTTATGAAGATAACTCTGGAATCGCTTAGAAGTATGTCGGGAGGCCGGAGAGGATGGAGAAGAGTTTAAGGATTCCTTAACTGTTGAGAGTTGGAAGGCAGTCAAGAATATTAACATTACCTTAACCTCGCTGCATCCTTAGGCCGATATTACAAAACACAGATTATATTACTAATGAAAATGAGCAACTTGATTTTATAGATTTTTTCCCTTTATGTAAACATGGCCAATTTTCTAATTATCTAAATAAAAGTTATGACTCATCATTCTCTTACATATTATACCTAATGAAGTAAAATTCTTAAGCTGAAGCATTTTAAAACTTTCCTCATTGACATTCTTGTCATCTTTGTAAAGCCTAACAGCATAAAATAACATCAAATGCCACATGCAAAGCATGACATAACCTACGAAGGGACTGTGTAATCCCTTTTCAAACGTATTGCTCAGATGCAACCAGCATCAGAAATCTGTAACATTTTGAACGAGGCTATTACTCCAGAATGTGAAAACACACAAAATCAAACTGTCGATTCATTTGCTTTTATTCTTTGTAACCTTAGAAATAGTAATGCCTAAATTCTAAACTTCCAAAGTATTATTAAGGGGGAAAAATGAATAAAGAATACATCTGGGTAAGACTATGACGAAAATATTGACTAGAATATTCAACTCTTTCCTCCCTGAACCTAAATGAAAGGGTTAAAAGAATGTAAATTTAAGGGAAAGTCTACATCAGCATCAGTATACCAATGACGTCTATGAAATTAGTGTTATTTCTAACAGAAATAAATCACATTGGAGCTGAAATAAAAGATGGGCCTAACAGCCAAACATAAAGGTCTTTTCCAAGAAAGCAAGAAAAGCCTAGAAGAAATCCTGGCAGAATTGCAGTAACTCCTAAAACATAGAGAAGAAAGTATTGGGTATGACAACAGCAGAGTTTAGTGGAAGAGAATGCCTCCGGAATCTCCTCCACGTTGTGCATCAAAGCGATCAGAAAGGGATGCCATGGAAAGAGCAAGTGTGGCCATGGCAACCGGAGTCAGTGGCAGCCTGCTGTCCCCTGATGCAGCAAGACCTCGCCTGGCAACAAGGATCACCTTTGATTTCCCCAGGCAGGGAGAACACAGAGCTTGAGTGGGAAGTAACAACGTTCCCTGAGGTGGTATCAGAGGCCCCAACTGCCCACACTTCCAGCTTCCTGTTTACATCTTTCAGATTATAGACTCACAGAACTGCCCATAGAAAATTATATTAATGTATATCCACAAAAAGACTCACACACTAGAATATAGCAGTTACTCATCATAGTCTCCAACCACCTAAAATGCCCATCAAAAGAGGATGGATGAACGAATGGTGTTACATATGTGCAAGAAAGTGATGCTCATCGAAACAAAAAGCATAAATGCTGATCCATGCAGCAACATAAATGAATGGATAAACTTTATTTTACAAAAAGGTACATGCCAAAGAAGCCATTTTTATGAGAATATCCATTTTTATGTGGTTCAAAACTAACCAGTGGTGATGGAAATTAGAACGATTATCTACGGGGAATTGGCTGAATGAGAGTATGAGAGAATGTGGGGGGTGATGCTAATGTTTTATGCCATGTTATTTGCACAGGTATGTTGATTTGTCAAAACTCAATGGATTTAATTCCTAATATGTGTGCAGTTTACAATATGTAAATTTTACCTCAATTTAAAAAATTATCTCAATACCATGACTCAATTTTATGCCCATTGTTTTATAAATGTGTGGCACCCCTCTAATATTATAAAGTGATGTATAGTATGCATTTTCCTGTGCATTTACTTTAAACTTGGCTTAATTATTTCTATATTCTTATTTTTTATTGGACTAATTTCTTCTTTACTTTATTCTGAGGGGTGTGTGTGTGTGTGTGTGTGTGTGTGTGTGTGTGTGTGTGTGTGTGTGTTTAGAACTAAAGGGATGATTCTGGATCCATTGTACGACTTTCCCTTTTGTTTTTCTAAAAGCAACTCTTTTATCTTTTAATCTCAGTTAAAACATACTACAGGGAAATTACCAGATATGAACAAAACTAGCTTTTCTGTTGACTGCACCCATCCAAAACAAAGCTGCTTCCTTTTGGCTAGACTAAAATCACAAGATAAGAATTGTTAATTTAACTGCTCCAGTGATTTTTTATGAACTGAATGCTTAATAAGTTTAGAAGGAAAAAGAACTTCTATTTTTATCTTGTTATTATCTTATTCTTGATACTCCAAGAGACCCATTTATATGGTGACTTTATGTAAAAAAAATAAAATAAAATAAGGTAATCATTTCATCCCTATCAGTTTCAAGATAAATGAAAAACAAATGTTTTTTATTCCTTGCTCTCATGTTATATTAAAAATTTTACCCACATTATATTGCTCTTGTAATAAGTCCTAAAAGATACATATCTTCTAAAAGTAGATATCAAAAGAAAAAAATTATGAAAAGAAGAAATATGAGTCATGCTTATTGAGTTATTATGTTTAAAGAAAAATATGTAGATGAAAACTGCCTAAAAGATTTAACATCATAAGACTGATATAAATTCCATGAAAGCTATTCTGACTTCAGCCTTGCTAGTTGTATTTCTAAAGTATCTACATAGTATAAGGTACAATCCCCATTGACTTGGCCCTCTCTGTCACCCTTAACATTCAATCAATTATTATTTCCTATAATCACACTTTCAACACTGTCCAATATTTGTTCCTTTCTGTGCATTCCCAAAGCTGTCACCTACTTCAGGTACACTTTTCATCACTCCTGGATTATTTTTAAAATTTCCTAGCTGCTCCCCACATCTCTAATGCACATAAGGCTGCAGCATGAATCTTGCTAACCACTATGTCTTAATCCACTTGGGCCAAGATAATAAAATAGACTGTGTGGCTAACCAATAACAGATACTTATTTCTCACAGTTCTAAAGGCTGGGAAGTTGAAGATCAAGGCACCAGCAGATTCACTGTCTGGTGAGGGTCCACTTCCTGGTTCATAGATGGCCGACCTTTCTCTGTAATCTCACATAGCAAAAGGAGTAGGGGAGCTCTGTAGGGTTTCTTTTATAAGGATGTTAACCTCATTCAGAGTGCACTCCTCTCATGACCTAATCAGCTCCTAAAGGTCTTACCTCCAAAATACCATCACAGTGGGGATTAGATTTCAACATGTGAATTTTGTAAGGACGCAAATATTCAATCTAGAGCACACCAACATTACAACATGGAGCCCACTGCTTTCCTGCTCAAAAGCCTTCAGACCTTCCTTATTGCCCAATAAACTCCAGCTAGTCTCCTAGGACAGATGCAAAACTGGCCCCAAATTACCCAGTCACCTTTGTTTTGTCTTAACCCTCCATACAGTCATACATTTAAAAGCTATAACTAGAAATTATTACATAATAATAATAATTTGGTTTTTCTGGTCATAGAAAAACCATACTGTAGAGCTGTATTAAAAAACATAAGAAAGTGACTAATTTTCCTGTGCTCCTCACCCCATTCCTAAGTGGAACTACTGTTAACATTTTGGTATCTATTCTTCCTCCCATAAACAACATATACCTGCATATTTTATGGGGCTAGAAAAACCAAAGTAGACCTGTGTTTGGGGACTTGTCTTTTCTCATATAATTTTTGATTTATTTTCAAAGTTATTTGTGACATCTTATTCTTTTTACAATTGTCTTTCTTTCATCAACAGGCTGTACCATAATTTATTTAATTGGTCTCTATTAATGGACATTTAGACTACTTCTATTTAATACTTTTATACAATATTTGATTGAATATTTGTGTATCTATATCTTAAATGTACCTGCGCAAAAGTATCTGCAGTTTTTCCAAAGTAAAATAATTATATCAAATGTCATGTTCATATTTATTTTGAAAAATATTACCTTAAATTGCCTTTTAAGAATATCTCACCAATTTATAACTATTTCCCACCTTATTCCTTCATAACAGTAGGTAATATAAACTACTTTCATCTCTCCACTCTAATAGGTAAGAAATGGAATGTCATTTTTAAATTTCTGTTTAAAAAAGCATGAGTGTTCAAAAATGAGCTTGAACATTTTGCTAATGTCAACGGGTCATTATATTTCTTTTTTGAACTCCTTTTTACTCTCTGGCCAGAATTTATGGAGTTGGTCTTTTTCATATTGATTTCCATAAGTTCCATGTAAGCTAATCAATTTCACTATTTATCATGTCAGATATAAATAATTTCCCTATTTTGTTGTATGTATTTACATTCAAATGACATTTTCTCTGTTTTTGCCATAAAAATAATTTTTATGTCACCAAATCTCTCAATCTTTAGTTTATGGAAGTAGCTCTCAGATTAGTGTGCATACAAACAAGATAAGATGGCTATAATAAATACAAATTCTAGTAAAAAAAGAAATCAAGGTTATACTGGTTACATGAAAGATCTGAAAAGCTTTCCTTTTTTCTCTATCCCCGAAATAGTTTAAACAGATTTAGAAACATATTTTCTTTAATGCTAAGAAAAACTGTTTGGTAATATTATCTGGTATTGTTATTTTCTCATATGTATTAGCTCTTTGAGAATTATGTCATTTCTTTTATTTCTTCTAATTATTTTTTCTCCCTTCGGGTTTCAATATTGATAATTTACATTTTTATCATAAGGCATATATTCATGTGAGTTTTTATATTATTTTTCAAGTTTTGTGTAATTTATTTTAATTTGTAATTTTATATATGTATTTGTGTCTATTTTACTTGTTCTTATATTTAATCTGAATATAACCAAAATATAAGACCACTATTTCATAGCCCCACACTTAAGAAATGAAAATGCCATAAGTTAAAGATGGAAAATGTTCCCACAAAAGTAGAGAGAATTTTTTTATAGTTAAAGCATTTTCAGTACTTGAATTGTTCAAGAAAAAGGTACATTTGATAATACATTTTATAATTTTTAAGCCAAATATACAAATTCAAATTTCAGGACTTATTCCTAAAATTTAGAAATGTGCATAAATTTCATGCTATAAATAAAGGAAAAGAAAGGGATAAAGAAATTTCATTAATCCAATGGAAAGCTAGAAAAAGAATAGCAAAGCATAGAAAATCAAGGTAAATAGACAGAACAAAATAATATAGCAGAAATAAATCCAAATATATGAATAATTACAATAATATAAATAGAATAAATGGCTTTTAAAAGACAGATAGCTATAAATATAATTTAGAAACTGAACTGTATACTATTTATGAAGTTTACATCTATAGTGTAATAATGCCACAGGAAGATTGAAAAGAATAATAGTACACTTAAAATATCAGACAAGCTAGAAAATGTGATAGAAATAAAGTAAAAAAAAAGTTATTTCAGAATAATAAAAATAATATATTTAAGAACAATTAATAGCTATAAGCTTATGTAGACATACTAAAACAGCCTTTAAAATGTAGCAAACCAATTTTTACGGAATTAGCCAAAGTACAATGATAATCCACATAATGGGAGTTTTGCACAAGTCTCCTGACAATTAATAAATCAAGCAGATGAAATACTAGTAAACATACAGAAGATTGGAACAGTATAATTAACTAATTTTATCTATTGATCATATATACATGGTTGCATCTTATAATACATAATGTACATGAACTGTAAACAAAGGAAAAACATTACCATTCCATAGAATGTAGAATGTGAGAAAAAATGAACACATTGAAATTACAAAACACATACACATATAACTTTTGAGTTGAAGAAGAATCATAGTGGCAATACTACACACTGAAAAATGATGAAAATATTTATATCAAAATCTGTGAAATTTAGGTAACTCATTTCTTGGAAGGAAATTGATAGTAATAAATTCTTATAGAAACACAGAAAACTATTAGCAAAACATGCACATGAAGAGGTTAGAAAAAGAACAAGGAAACCCCAAATAAGAAAAAGAGCATGATCTTTTTCACAAATACTGAGGAAAAATAAAATAAACTTAACAAATATACCTAAAACCTATTTGTTTGAAAAAGTTACTTAAATAGATTAACTTCTAAGAAAACTTCTTCAGAAAAAAAAAGTAGAGGCACAAGTAAACAATGCGAGAATGAAAATACACTCTGACAAAACAATACACAGAACAATTTTATACCCATAAATTTGAAATTTGAACTTAATTGCAAGATTTCTTAGAAAAATAGTTTGTCTAATCTGACTGAACACTTACAACATTCTTCTGTTTATTATTTTCTGACATTAGCTGGAGTAATAAGACAAAGGAAAGAAATAAGGATTAGACAGGAAGAAATCAATCTCACAACTGATATGATTAGGTACAGAGAAAATTTAAGACAAAAAAATTATTAGAAGTAATAAAAGTCAGTGAGTTTGATGAAAATAATAATTGAACATAAAAGACACTTTTTATAATTATAGCAAATAATATAAGGTTTCTAGAAATAAGTGTACTAAAATCTGTAGTGGAACTATATGGAAATGCTATACAATTTTATTAAAAACATTTTTAAAAACTTATAAATTAAGTAGAAATATAATCATGGACACAAACATATAATATGAAGATATCAAGTCAGTAAATTATAGACAAATCAAATGTAATTATAATAAAAGTTCTAACAGAATTTTACATGAGTTTAACGAACTGATTTAAAAATATATTTAGAAGAGCAAAAGTCAAATATATCCAAGACAATTTTGAAGAAATATTAATTTTGACTGGTAGAGAGTGTCTCTACTGAATATCAAGGCCCAAGATAAAATTAAAGTAATAAAGCAGAATCATCTTGTCATAGGAATAAACAAAAAGACTAATTGTACAAATAGAGATCCAGAAATAAAAAGACTCTCAGGAATACATGAGCCAGAGATAATATTAAAATTACAAACAAGGAGGAAATAAAGGGACCATTCAATAAATAGTGCTATGAAAATTGATTACTCAAATAAAACAAAATGAATCCCTGTGACACTTTGCAGAATCATCTTGTCATAGGAATAAACAAATAGACTAATTGTACAAATAGAGATCCAGAAATAAAAAGACTCTCAGGAATACATGAGCCAGAGATAATATTAAAATTACAAACAAGGAGGAAATAAAGGGACCATTCAATAAATAGTGCTATGAAAGTTGATTACTCAAATAAAACAAAATAAATCCCTGTGACACTTTACACAAATGCACACACACACACACACACACACACATCCTTCAAGATGGATTAAGACTTAAAGTGAAAAAAACAAGACATGAAAAAAAAATTTTTTTTAATATAAAAGAATATACCTATTTAAAACCAATGTATAGGTGACTTTTTATTTAAAAAAATACAAATTATGAATGATAAAGGGATAAATTGAACTACATTAAAATGAAAAGCTTTTAAATATCAAAAGATACCATTTAAAAAGAAAAACTGCAAGACAGGCAGAAGATATTTGCAGTGCATACACTTGATAAAAAATATTTGAATAAAGAATGTGTCAAAAAGTGAGCTGAATCAATAAGTACAAATAACTCAACAGAAAAATAGCTAATGGATATAAAAAAGGAAATTCCAAATATGTATGTGAAAATAAGTTTAATTTTATAAAACTGAGGAAAAAAGAATTTATAAATTTATAAATTTATAAGATAAATTTATAACATTTATCCTGGTCAGATAAGCAAAATTAAAAAGAAAAAAAATCTGACCATCATGGCTGGGCAAGACTGGAGCAACTGGAACTCTTATACACTGTGACAGGAAAACAAATAGCCATGGGCAACCTGGGAAGCAATTTGACAATATCTCATAATATTGAATAAAGCTCTATCATCCAGCAATTCTTCGTCAAGGTGTATAACCTAGAGGAACTGTGGCACAATGCACAAGGAAACACACACCAGATTATGAAATTGTTCATTGCATCATTGTGTCTAGAAGACCAAGAACAAAACAAAACTTAATATTTCACTAGCAGATGTATGGAATGTTCACACACTGAAGTAATATAAAACAGTTAAAAACACATTAATATAAAGCAGTTAAAAACACATTAACTAGAGCTATACATATCAATATGAATAACTGTCAAATTATAACCACTCTCCTATAGTTAATAATCATTATTGCAAGGTCAGTTTTTGTGAGAGAAAGCTATTTGATTGCATCTTACCACTTCTAAACAGTGTGACCACATGGGCAACCATGAACCAAATTTATTGGACTGGTGACTTACCTCTAAGACTGAGGCAGAAAGGAAATTTTCACATGCATGCATTCTGCTTTTCAAATTTATTTTGAAGTCTTAAAAATCAAAGTCTCCAAACAGAGAGCATTATCAAAATTTGGTATTCAGTTGAATGTTTACTGATAAAATTTTAACAGATGATTTGAATTACTTCCATGTCATTAGCATTAATTTGCTTCTGTAATGATTTCTGCATCATTTTATATGCAGTAGCACAATTGCATAAAATATAAATACAAAATTGATAATAAAATGCACTATAGAAAAAGTCTGTTATTTCCAATAATTATTTTTGACTATAAAAATATACTTTTCAAAACTATAGCATATAAACTAATGATCGTTCTTTTCTATTATACTTCTCCTATAGAGAGATGAGAAAAACTAAAATATTTAAAATGAAAATAGCAGAATAACTGTCACAGTGCAGTCTTCTTCTTTCTAAAGGTTTCCAGGTTCCAAAACCATGAGAGTCATTTTTAGCCTGGAGCTTTAACAAAGCATAAAGGTCATTAATGGAAGGTCATTACAACAAACTTCCACGGGAGAATAATCAGTTATGTAGAAATTATTTAAATGACCACAGAAGCACATGCCAGTTTAGCTTGATGTTTTGCATGATCCCTGTTGAACACTTTTCTACTCATTAAGGCAATGCTTTAAAAAGCTCACATTGGGAGGAGGGGTGATACATTTTAATTTTTAAACTTTGTTAGTTTAAGAAATTAAGAGAGAATTTACCATCATCACACACACACACACACACACACACACACACACACACACACACACATCCCTACCTTTTGGAAGATGTATATCTACTTTAGTTTAAATCTTGAGCAAGAGATTCTCTTATCCCATTTGAGGCTATATTGATGAGAATTTATCTCCACATAATTTAAAAGACATCCCTTATTAGGTATATGCAATTACATTTTTTCCCCCTCAGCTCTAAAATGATAGAAAGATGACTACTTCTCCCAGGTTTGTTGTAGAAATAGAAATTTCGCTAACATTTTATGTGTAGCATTTAGTAGGGCAGCAAGAGGTATTACACACCCCCCATAATGATACCTTTTTTTTTTGTTAGAGATTACATATTATACTAATGTACAATGATAAATATTAACCAAGCATTTTTTTCTTCTTTAAGTTCAGTTCAGTTTAACAGCATTGACTTAACTCCTACTATGTATTAGGCACCGTGATAGGTCAACAAGAAATAATTTAGGCCATCAAGTAATTCAACGTCTAGTAGAAAAGACACTAGGAAAAATAATTTTAATAAATGATAGGATACAGGAATTCCCAAGAGCAGAAAAACTTAATCCAACAAAGTGATACATGGAAGATTTTAGACAAAAGGTAACATCTTTGTTGCATATTCAGGGATATGAGAACATGCTAGATTTTTTTAGAAATTGAGAACAATATTTTAGGCAGGAAGCACAGGCTGAGAATATATGTTTGAGAAATATAAACTCTTTAGTTGGGTAACAAGTACAAGGAGTAAAATGTTGGGCACGGATTAGGGAAATGAAGCTCTTGATATAGGCAAGGGCCAAGTCATGGGGACCTGATATGATAGGGGCAGATACGAGTAGCCTTAGATGAACTTTTTTAAAGGTCAAATTTATTATGGATGGCTTTTTCTGGTTGGTGGATGGAATTTGCAAAGGTCAAGCCTGGAGAATGGGATACCAATTAAAGAGTTACTATAAAAGTTTAGGTGAAAGAGGTAATGAGAGTCTCAAAGAGATGATGAGTAAGGGCAAGATTCTAGAAATATTTAGGAAGTAAAAACGGAAGCACTTGAATGAGTAGATTAAAGGAGTAGATTAAGATGACTTTTGGATTTCATGCTTGGGTGGCTGGGTGGATGGAGATTTCTGAAGACCAGATTTGGAGTCCAGAGAAAAGAGAGTGATTTGGGCAGAGATGATGTTCTGAAGACAGAAGGACAATGAATATACAGGTCCAGCACCCAGCCTCTCACAGTCTGGAAAAGACATAGATAAGGAAAGCAAATTGTTACCATAATGGGCCAGCATTCTAAGAAGTATACTAGATGCTATGAAAACTCAAAAGAGAAAATGCTCGAACTGATATTTTTATATTAATCAAATTTCCAGGTTTAAAAGGAAAAATATATTTAAAAATTAACTTCATAAATTAAAGTAAGACACTCTATTAAAACTCTTAAAGAAAAATATTTTGATCTTTCTCAGCTCGATCTTTACATTAAGAGACAGACTTTCATTTTGGTTTGGTTTGGGTAAGTTCATTTTTGAGTTTTGCTCCCATTTTCCTAAACAATATAACCTGGGTTGCAGTAACATTTAGAAAGAGAAATTGGTGTTTGTTTATCAGAGCAAATAACAGAACATCTGTTATTGCTATAAAATTTAAAGGAAAAAATGCATTTGAAAAAATTTAATTCAGTGTATGCTTTATTTCTTGTAAATCAACAGAGATCAAATTTAACATGTTTAAATATTATTTTTGCAGTATTTCCATATACAAAGCTGAAAAAAAAAACGGAAAAATAATTTTTAAATTTCTTGCTTTTCTCCTTTTACTCCTGTGCAGAACAAGTACGAAAAGCTATTTTTATGCATATTCTCTGTACAAAGTGTAAATGCATCCTTTTCCTTGAAAATGCCAATATCTTATCTCCATGTTTTCTACTTTGCTATGGAGGAAAAGAAGACTATTTTATGGATTTACATGCCTTGCTCTGTTGCCCTAGAGATGCATATTCAACAAAGAATAAAAAGGTTTAGAGAACGAAGAAGCAGTCTTAACTCATGGGAAGTCAAATCGGAGAAGAATGTTGCTAACATCAGTTTCATTGGGATTCATAAAGGCAGTCTCCATAGCAACATCATTTTCACAAGACATAAAATACTGCATTTTATTTTATTTTTTAATGGAAAAGCTGAGGGTCAGATTATCATTTTTTCCCCATATCTCATTTATCCTCTACCCTCACACAGGTCCGATTGCATTCAAAAGGAGCTTTATGGACATAAAAGATGGCTCCATATTTAAGTGCAATAATACTCTTAACTGAGTTTCTTACAGATCTATACAGTGTTAGAGAGTATGGGATAAATCTGAAGGAAACGACTCCTGAAATTGGAAACGTATTTATTACTTGACCCTCACTCTGAGAACTTAGGAACTAGTTATTTTAAATGATTGTGTAAATCCAACAAAGAAACTCTTTTATGAGTCAAATGAAATTCAATTTGTATGAATTGAATAGCTTAGGAAAACATTTGGCCTCTTTCTGTTTTTCCACTTGCTTTGAGGATTAAGTTTAGAAGGATGATTATAGTTTTAATAAATTTTCATTAATAAAAATGTGTTATCCCTTCAAGTATTGCTGCTTTTAAAATGCATTTCTTTTTTCTTCATGAAGGATTATGGTGGGAGAAGAAATGTAGGGAACAATTGCCAATAATTCTTTATTTATTAAGGTATTTAAATGATTATTCTTAGAAAAAGTAAAATTGCTTATTGATTTTAAATGGTCACTTCTCGATATTCAAACATTGACTAACCTAGCCTCTCTTTAGTTTTAATACTAAACGGCATTTTAAGATTATAAGTGTATTACACTTCTGTAAGTGCATTTAAAATTTTTGGAGGAGGAGTAACTCTAAAATAAATATTTACCCAAGAGACTGTAATAACTCCATCATGAATAAATACCTATTTACTCCATAAACTAAAATGAATCTCTTTGGAGCTTTCACAGTCCATTGACTACATTTGCATAATTAGGTGAGAGGTTTTCTGATGTTTTTAAAACAATCACATCATGCATCTGGCAAACCAGAGAGATGTTAATGAAAATATTTTGTGCTATCATTAAACAAGTAATTCTTTTGTAATACATCTATTGTATATTAAAAATTTTAAAAATTAATTTGTATCATTATGAAATGCAGAAGAGAGCATGAAATTCAGATATATATGTAGTATAGACTTTCAAAGATCCTCAACACACAAAATATGTTTTTCTTTTTGCTATTTGGTTGCTAGGGTTGGAACTAATGCTGTTAGAAAAATATTATGCAATAGCTATAGAAATTGATGTTTAATTTAATTTTACTGTAATATAAATTATACAGCTTCTAGACAAACTTTTTAGGTTAAGTTTGCATTTTCCAAGAAGAGACAAATTTACTTGTCTACAAAGAACATTTGGTTAATGGAAAAAGCTCAAGGTCAAGAAATAGCCAACTCTAATGAAATAGAGCAAAATTGACAAACTACTAAAAATTCTAAACAGATACAAAGTTATTAGAGTACACTGAGTTCCTAAAGAAGAATTAGTTCTAAAGATTATAAAAATATGTTAAACAAACATATCAATATGTAGTTGTGGCATTATCGTCATTTGAATATGTAATATTTATATATGGCAACACTTCCTATTATATAAAAGATCAAAAGCCATCAAATATTATTTATCTTAATATACACATTGAATAAATATAGTCTGTCTATTGCTTACATCATTGTAGCATGATTTTACCAATACATTGTTCCAGAATATTCTGTTAGCTTATTCATTTTAATTTTTCTTTTATTTTAATACATGTTTGCTATTTAAAACCCTTGAAGCAGTTTCTTATCTTTTATATCATTGAATAAAATAGAAACTTATTTTGTATCAAAGAGAAACTTTATTAAAGCATATACTTTGCTGATATTTCTCACCTTATCCATCTGTTCAATATCTATCATTTTTCTAATCTCTAAATAGCTTCAGTACCAGCCTAACTTGTAGGTCCTCAGTACATTTCTCAGTCTTCCACCTATCCACCTTCTCTCTGAGCCCCTCATCACTTGAAACAGCTTTTTTTTATCCTACCTAACCTCTTGCATCCCTTGATGTGTGGCTTAAGTTACATTTTAACTACAAAGGTGGGGGGTGGGCGTTGTACATAAAATATATAGAAATACACATTGCACAGCAAAAAATATATATATATAGTTGCATATTACAAGCCTATTTTCCTCTGATAGAATAAATCACCCCAGAAAAACACTACTATTTTTTTCCTTCTTTTTGGAGGGGGGATGGGGAACAGTCATGTGTTTATCCATTGACTGAAAATCTTGAAGTAGCCTGATTCAATTTGAAGAACCTAATGTGTCTCATGATGAAGGCATTTATTCCTTGGCCCCTAAAATCTCCAAACCAAAATATCTCAGTCATAGGATAGAAGCAACATTTTGCATGGATGTGTAACATGAGAATTGCCAACTTCACTTTTACCCCCTGCTCTTAGAATCAATATATTCTGGCCTGATAGACTCGGCAGTACATATTAGCTTTTGGTTCATACGGTATCTTGCAAAAACAGTTTCCCAGCTAGGCTATAACTAGGTCAGAATAATCTTTTTCTTTTTTTTTTTTTTTTTTTTTTTTTTTGGCGGGGGATGGGGGTCTCAATAGCTTCTTAGACATTTTATTAAATGATACAAAGATTCTTTAAAGGTGGTCTTTAGGTCTTCAGTTCAAACATATCATTAGCTTTGGGTATCAGTGGCAAAAGTTCATCTCATATGGCCAAAATGAGATCTGGATATTTAAAAAACTAATGGAAAATTATCAAAGAGCTGAAAGTAAATGCGCAAAATACATGACATTTAAGTGCTAGAGGTTTTGTGATTTTTTTCCTTCATCATTTAGACTTAAAAGCAGTCGACTTGGAATCTTTTTCTTTTTTCTGGGAAACCAGAAGCTTCTAACTTAAAGGGGACATGATAAGACCAGTGAATCCCATGAGCCTCAGCCCCCACCTTCTTTTTTCAACTATTAAATGAGTTCTTGTTTAGGAGCAATGTTGCATACAGTACTATGATGAAGCTTTTAGATGTTCAATAAGTTCAGGGATAGATGTATTTATGACATGGTAGAAAGTGGTATAAAATGCAAATCCAGAATGAGAATATTAAGTTGGGAAGGATAAATTATTTCCATCTAAGATAGAAGGGACTGAAAATAATCAACCTGGAGCCTAGAAAATCAGTTCCCCCTCCCCTCGCCCATGTATGGTTCTACATTAAAGGGAGCATACATTAGAAGGTTTCAGATACAACTGTTAGAATACCCTAAGTGGTAGGCTACATAATGGTTCCCCAAGATATCCAGGTCCTAAGCCTTAGAACCTGTAAATCTTACCTGTCATGACAAAAAAGAGCTTTGCAGACATGATTAAGTTTAGGGGCTTAACATGGGAGATTAGTCTGGACTACTCAGGTGGCCTCTAACATCAGCAAATGTCCTTATAAGTGTGAGGCAGAGGGAGATGTGGCTTCAGAGACAGAAGGCAATATGAGGAAGAAAAGAGAGATTTGAAGAGGCTACACTGCTGGCTTTGAAGATGGCAGAAGGGGACACAAGCCAAAGAATGCAAGCAGTGCCCTTCTGGAAGCTGGAAATGAAAGGAGCTGTTTGTTCCCTAGGGCATCTGGAAAAAATGTAACCCTGCCTACACCTTGATTTTAACCCAGGAAAACTGATGTTTGAATTCTGACCTCCAGAAAAAAAACCAAGTTTGTGATAATTCATTACAATGGTCATAGGAAACTAAAACACCCAATAAAAAGTGGCTTAAAACAATAAAGATTTCTTTTATTAAGTCACAACAATCCATGGTTAACTTAGCAGCTCAAAGATGTCCAGGTCTTTGGGTTGAATTTTTCTGTGACTCTCTTGGCTTTCCTCCCCAGGTGGTGAAGTGACTGCCCCAGTTCTGAGCTTTATGCTATGCTGTGACAATATCCAAAGGCAGAAAGAAATGAGAAGATAGTTCTTATATATACCTCTCTTCTCTCAGGGTATAACTGTTGAATAGGCAACTAATAATATCTGCAACATGGATTCAGGTTTTAATTCTGCTGATGACAAATTGAGCTTCCAATGGTAGATAAGCCTTAGTAAAGTCAAGTCCGTATTATTAAACCCATGCATTTCTGCTGCCTTGGACCTTTGAACACTGTTGAGCAAGGTTGGGGGTGGAGAATGGGTCTGACTGATAGCAACAGAGCACATAATCTTGTCCATTCAATTTTTAAGTGCTGTCTCTTAAGAAAGGGACTTTTGAAGAGTGTCTTAGTCAGTTTGGACTGTTATAACAAATGACCGCAAGCTGGAAGGCCTAAACAGTTATTTCTCACAGTTCTGGAAGCTGGGAAGTCCAAGATCAAGGCATTGGCCGATCCCATATCTAATGAGGGCCCTCTTCCTGAATTGCAGATCGCTGTCTTCTTGCTGTGTCCTCAAGCAGTGGAGAGCAAAAAGAAAGCTAGCTTTCTTACACTTCTTACTAGGACATTAATTCCATCATGAGGGCACCACCCTCGTGACCTAATTATCTCCCAAAGGCTCCCCTCTAACTACCATCACATTAGGACTTCGACCTATGAATTTGGTGGTCATAAACATTTATTCCAGAGCAGTGAACATTGACATGGAACACAAATAACCTCATGTTTTAGGCTCGTCCACATACTTCTCCCCCAACCTTCTTTGTACCTAATCTTCATATCTCAGACCAATCAGGAAAATCAAGCAAATAATGTTATCCATTACTTCAGACTCTTCTTCCAGGCAAAATGGGCAATCCATTGTAAAGCTCTGCCTACTTTTCATTTCTGGAAAGAATTTCATTCTCCGTTGTCCTTCACAGTCATACCAGGTGGGGTTATTATGTTGCACATCTACCTTTAGCCAATTTTAGAACTTGGGAGGAGCCATCCGTAAACTAGAATTTATTTTCTCTTCTTTTCCCTCTGCCAACAGGTCAAATGGAACTCCCCAGGAGACTCCAGCTGTGGGTTGTGGGACAGGTGGCAGGATGTGTGCTGAGAGTGAGAACAACCTATTTTCATTACTTAGTTGTGTGCCCTGGAGCAATCGGTGCCTGATCCCAGGTATGCCACCTCCATTTGATGCTGTAGTGGTGCTAGGCGGGCCCTACTTTATGCACTGGGGGATCAGATAATGCCCCCTTCATGAAGAGCAACACGGTCCTCCAGTGTTACCATCTGGGACCCAGTCTCTACCTTCTAGTTTCCAGTACTGAGCCAAGACCGTTTCTTAAAAGAAAACAAACTTGACCAAGCAAGCTTATTTCGCTTAAATATCCTAAAGAAGTGGATTTCAAAACCTGGGGCCTCAGGACTCCATAAGAAATGCATTTTAATTTGTAGTCCAGTGCAACACACTAAGAAGATATTGAACAAAATAAACAAATATCTATAATGCCGCCTTACTATAACCTATGAATGCCGATATTTTCCTTTCTATTCTATTGTATTTTTTAATGCTGCTCAAGACCTCTTAAATGGGTTTCACAACTCACTAATGAGTCACAACACACAATTTGAAACATGCTGCCCTGGAGGCCTCACAATAATTCTCTCACTGGGGTTTGCTACAGGAACTACAGAACAATCCAATCAACTATAAAAAGTTCAGGCAAAATTGATTCTCCTGGTTCGAAATGTCCAAATGACAGAGCTGCTTGCCCTGCAGGACCTGCTGCAACAGCTTCTCAGGGCCGCCCTTAAGCCCAGTAGCCCACAGAGTCCCCAGTAAGTGGGTCAGAGCAGCACACACAATGTGATACATACTGCTATCAAAATTAAAGCAAGATGCAGAAGCTTGCCTTTCAGTTTTCACTGGACTTAACTGTATGCTTTAGTAGTGGGAATAATATGTTTCAAATACTATCCAAAGTACCTTTCATATCAATAGCCACCATGTCTCAGGGGAAGGTGAAAGATGAATTCCACTCAGAAAGTTGGAAAACAGAATCAACACAGTAGAAGTCTCTGACAGACCAAAAGGGAGTGGGAGAGACCGTCTAGGTCCCAGGGGAATCCTGAGGGAAAAGAATGCACAGAAGGGCAGATGTTCATGTTCAGGCTTATGCAATAGAAGAATTTGCTAAAAACATTCAGATATGTTGAAGAACCCGAGAGCCATGGGTTTCTGTCCCCAGCGGGTCCTGGGGTATTTTTATGATAACTTAAATGAAGGTCTTATATGACAATGTGCCTTCCAGGCTGGAAATATCTTATTAGCATCATGAGTTGGAAGAAGACAAAGATTATCAAAATGATTTATTTCTGATGTGAGATCAGTACAGTGGAAATTCCTAGTTTTTCATGGGCCTAAAGAAGGAAGCAGATAATTGGTCACATATGGGCCTATTCTCCAGACTCAGAAAAAACACCCAGGGAGGCAAAAGAATCTGACAGAGGGGCAATGTTTGGAACACTTGTAAATGATTGGGAGGTACAGGTAGCAATCAAGACTCTGCTAGACCTCAGCTCCAGGCTGCCGTGGTGAAAATGCACAGCTAGTACCCGAAGACCATCAGGTGCTCCTCACAAGGAACTAGCAGTCAGAGGTAAGAGCTCCAGAAATCAGAACTAACAAGTCCATAGAGAGGTTCCACAGTCCCCAGAGGTCGGCAGGGGAGGAAACAGACCACAACATTCCCAGAGCAGCCATCTGTACCACAATAGACATCAGAGTGGGTGCCCAATGAGACATGAGACCCATGAGAGACCTGAGGACACACAACAATTCACACATAAATCTGGGCCCCTCTCCTTGTCCTTGTGGGAACATGAGACCTGCCTTTGCACTTGGAACATAGAATAATGGACAGAGAAACGGGCCTGAAAGGGAGTTTCTTCTTGCCTTCAGTGGCAACAGAATAGGAATTTTTGATCAATGGTGGAAAATAATGAAACTATTATATTTTACAAATTATGAGTTTATAAGTGCAAATAATTGATCCTATTACACTTCTGAACTGGATTTAAGTTTATGAAACCAGGTGAAAGTGTAATGTTTGGAATTTAGGTGAGCACCACTACATGACCGGTGTAGATTGAGCTTCAGTGAATCAGGAAAGATTCATTTTCTTTGAACGAATAATGAATATTGTGAATTGATAGAAAACTTCTATCTATTCATTCAACAGCCAATGAAATTAGGGTTGGGCAGTGTCATTATAAATCATGCAATCTAAAACTTCACTTTACAAATAATAAATGAGACCAGGAAAAGTAAGCCGTCTTGGTCTACATGCCATACAAAGTTAACAGCAGAGCAAGGACTGGAATCCAATCCAGAGCAAGGACACTGTTTATTCCAAAAATTAACTAACTTCCTTAAGCTCAAATCTTTTATACACAACCTAGATTTGCAAGTGGGGCATAAAAGTGGAAGAAAACATCGGTATATTAAGTTTCTACTCACTATCTATCAGCTGAAAAGGTGATGCAGGAGATAAGTGAAATACTTCAGTAACCTACTTCTGTAGCATTCATGTATTATGTATGAGCAAGAAGGATATATAATTGTCATTATAACCTCCAAGAGGAGATTAAAGGGTAAAGAAATTTTTTCTTTAAGAGCTTGTGATACACAAATAAAATATGCATCAGGAAGATAGATAATTATCATGAAAATATAGATATCTAGCCACAGGTCTAGTGGCAGAAAGTTATGAAGATTGTTTCATAAGTAATAACATGTTTTCATAAATAAATATATGTTTACAACATATATTGAACCATATTCAGGTAAACCAAGGTTCCTAGACTAGCACCACAACTTTAAATACAGACAGATATATAAATTCTCTATTAGGCAAACTTCTCTTCGGACTCAGAAATATAATCCTTTTCCAAACCATATCTTTTGTTCTTCAAAAAGGCAACATTACTACCTACCTTTGGTTTATTCATTTCCCTCTTTTCTGTTTCACTTTCTGCATCCTTTTATTCTCTAAATAGCCTGTCTCCACTTCCTTCAATCCCTTTCAGTGGGCACTTTGGTTTGACTCATGGATTTCCCTCTAGGACAGATATATTCCTTCCCCAATACTGAGCTTCCCTTCCCAGCTCCCCTCCACATAGTTACCCTCCACAGAAGATCAAAGTCAAGTTCCCTTCCCAGAGGCTTTCAGCATCCAATGACTGGTAGACGTAAGGGTATGGAGGCCTAGACTTCTTGGTCCTATTTGGATGATCTCTGAAAGGCCACTCATCTCTCACGAACTGCCAAGTTGGCGGAAGCCTGGTTACTGTTGCAATAGAACTCAGCTTTTCTGTGCCCAGTTCCACTCCCTTCACTCTCCCACAGTGTTGATCCCAAGAGCACTCCTCACAGCAGCTTCCTGAACTCTAAAGTTGGCCTCA
Source organism: Pteropus alecto (assembly GCF_000325575.1). Taxonomy (NCBI): domain Eukaryota; kingdom Metazoa; phylum Chordata; class Mammalia; order Chiroptera; family Pteropodidae; genus Pteropus; species Pteropus alecto. Next base: position 17,176,263 of record NW_006433378.1, on the reverse strand, counting down.
GAGTCGGCTTTCTGAGGACCTGTCCATAACTCCCACTCCTTGCCCTGAAATCCCAAACTCTCCATGAAGCTACTCCTACTAAGAGGCTGATTTATTCCCTCACATAAACTCATATAATGATACAAATAGTGAACACAAAATCATATTTGTTACATATATTTAGTAATTTTAATGTGGTAAAAAGCAATTAACATGAAATCTACCATACTAACAAAGTTTTTCTCCCTCCCCCATCCCCTGGCAACCACCATTTTACTTCCTACTTCTATGAGTTTAACAATTTTAGATCTCTCATATAATCTCAATCATACAATATTTGTCTTTCTGTGATTTGTGATTGGCTTACTTCACTAAGCATATCTTCCAGAGTCATTCACGTTGCCACATATCCACATATGGCAAGGATTTCCTTATTTTTCAAAGCTAAATAATATTCCATTGTGTGTGTATACAAAATTTTCTTTATCTGTCAACCACTAATGGACATTTAGGTTGTGTCCACCTCTCGGCTATTTTGAATAGTACTGCAATAAACACAGAAGTGCAAATATATCTTCAAGATCCTGTTTTTTTTTGGGGGGGGGATAAATACCCAGGAGTGCATTTTATTATTAACTATATTATTCACAGATTAACCTTAGATCCAAAGCTTGATTTACTTATTGATCAATTGGAAAATATATAAATATACTCATTTGTTTATGTCTACTATGTCACGATCTTTGCACATTATGCTCATTATGCTGTTATGTGGCTTAGGAAATGGGAGTAGAGGGCTATGCTGTGTACAGGGCTGGTTTTATCTTGTCCAAGATCAAGAGCATGAACTAGATCAACTCTTCCAGTTATCTAGTCTGTGATTTGTGAATAACCAGCAGAGAGTCAAAGCATTCCAGAAAGTCTGTGACAACTGTTTTCATTTCTGTGTTGTTAAACAAAATTTAAATAGCTTCTCTTTATGATGGAACATGGGGTGACCTGAGAGAGATCAGATGAGTGGTCCGTTATGCCCTTGAGTATCGCTCATGGTTTTATGACTCACTTGTACCTGACTGGACATCACAGTAGTTCTGAGGAATGTCGAGGTTTAAAATTTTTTTCTTTACTACTTTTAACTTTGGTCATAAACTGTGTAATGTGTACTCATTTTAGACCATTCATTAAAAGCAGGAAGCATAAGAAAGAATGATTTTTGAATATAAGATAATGAGAGGCATAAAAAGGATGAAAATCCAAAATTTTGTTTCAGGGTGATCTTTACCAGATCACAATTCTTAACTATCTTTTTAAAATAATTCAAGTTTAAAAATAATGTTAAAATGATAAAATACAGGGATGGAATACCTCTAATCCGACTTTGCTTTTATGGAAATAATGATAACCTAAACTCACAGTGCATTTACAAAAAGCATACCTGAAATAATTTTAAATGGCCTCTCCTATTTGTTCATCCAAAAACTAAACAAAATTATGGAAAAATTACAAATAGCAAGATTTCTCAACAGCAAATAAAGAAAGCTGCTTTTATATATTTTCAATAACATAGTACTTAAAATTCTACATACATTTGATGTCCAGAATAAAATAGATCATTTGTATTATTTATTTTAAAATCAAACTATTTCTGTATAATTAATTTAAAATCAGTGGCTAGTTAAATGATAAGTCACTTATCATTTGAAAAAAAAAAAGCTAAGGCTTATCTTATGTGTCTTAAGAATAGTCATAAAAATATACTAAAATTTAACATGTTACACCAGTGTGTCTCAGGAGACACTGTTTCCTAGTCTATCTCAGCAGAGAGAATACATGTAGATAAAACATCAGTGTGACATCCAAGAGCAATTGGAAGGCAATTTAAATTTTTACTGCTGCTTTTAGACAGCGTTAAAGAGGGACTATATTTTTAACCATGTGTACAATGTGTTAAAATCTCCTTATCCGAGACTCTCTTTCAGTATCTTATACCACATGGCAAGGTAGTTGTTCCCAATCACCCTTCTCTCTCCACCTGGATCCCCCTAACTCTTTCTCCCTAAATCCTCACAGTTGCTTCCATTGTCTTAACCAATGTATATTTTTAAAAATGATAATAAAATAGAAAGTAACCCTGGGAGCTACACAAGCAATTAAGGACTTTTCCTCTTAATGTAGAGGTTCGGAAAAGGCTGCGAATATTTATATTCAATTTTTTTTTTGATATCTGTATTTTTATTTTCTTCCAATACTCCTTTTTTAAAGTTGCATATAATTTACATTTCATAAATTTGTTATATTTTATAATATGTACAGAACTTAAATGTACGGTTTGATGTGTTTTGACAAATATATACACTTGTGTAACCAACAGCCAAAGTTCAAACTATACAGAACATTTCCATTAGCCCAGAAAGTTTCTTTGCACCCTTGTGAGGCAGTTTCCTACAATTAAGAGAGTTCACCATTGTGATGATTTCTATCACTATTTTGTGATTTATTCATATTTTTCATGTAGCAGTACTTCATTCCCTTTTATTGCTAAGTGCTATTCTGTTGTATGAATATACCAGTGTTTAGGGCTCTCCTGCTACTTTGTGTTTAATAATATACTGATCTAATATTTTTTACTTAAAACCACTCTGTTAATTTCACATCCACCATACTAGCCAAAATTTAAATCTAACAGTAGCACATTTAGGGGAGATTATGTAACAACCAGAAAATAACTTATATTCCGCTGGATAAAATGTAAATTATTATAATTACTTTGGAGAGCAATTTAGCAATATTTAAGAAAGTTGTAGAAATATATTCTCCACTCTCTAGTAATTCTACCCCTACTTATGTATTTTAAAGAAACTTTAAGATATTCAAATGTACATATACATACATACATATATAGAGAGAGAGAGAGAGAGAAAGAAATAAAGAGAGAGAGAGAGAGAACTACAGAAATGTTTATGACATCACTTTTTTATAAAAAGAAAAAAGTCAAACAGCATTAAATGTGTTGGCAACAGAAGAATGAGTAAACTGTGACATATATCCTGAGACTGAATATTATATAGCAATAAAAATAACTAAATATGAACTATTTGTATTTATTTGGATAATTCTCACAAATTTAATATTGAGCAAAAAAAGCAAGTTTAAAAGAATGTCATAATACTTTTTCCTAAAATTTTAAAGCAATAATAGAATAGCACATATTATGTAGAAAATGTATCAAGAAATATATAAATGATAAAAATGATATGAAACGAATAAACTACTTCTGCAGAAACTAAAGAGAGATAAGAGATAGGAAGTTTTAATTAGTTTTCTTTAAGCTGGACTGAAGATATGTGAGTGATTATTATAAAATCTCTTGTGTCTGGTATTGTGTCCAAAATACTTAATAATAATAACAAATTTACTCTTATAGTCCTAAATCATTCAGGAGTAAACATATGATTGAACAAATTCCTAAGGAGATCTTTCAGAAAACATATAATAAAAATAAAGTAAAAAGAATTTAAGCTAGAATGTTTGGGAGACACCGAAGCAGTGCAACTTCCAGATTCTTGATTCTGTGAATCAGCTTCATAAACAGTTAACCATGATGAGTGAGGAACTGGGTATCAGCTGAAGAGTATGGAATCTTTTCTCAGGACTAGAGAAGTTCCTTTGAAAAGACATTTTCAGATGGATCCTTTTTACTATTTGTGCTAAAACATAACATTAAAAAAATAAATCAGAATTTATATGAATTAAACATATAGATAATTCAGAGACAGAGGTATGCTAGTAAAGATTTGGACATGGTTCTATAGCGTAGTGGTTAGCACATCTGCTTTACATGCAGAAGGTCCTGGGTTCATGCCCCAGTGGAGTAACGGTCCATGGTCTACGGCCATGCCACCCTGAACAAGCCTGATGTCTGATCTTGGAAGCTAAGCAGGGTCAGGCCTGGTTAGTACTCGGATGGGAGACCACCTAGGAAGACCAGGTGCTGTAAGCACAAAAAATAATAAATAAAAATAAAAAAAATAAAAAGATTTAACCACCCACTTAGAGAGAAGAGGGCTCTGAAAGCCCTGATTCATAGAGACGATTAATTCCAGTGGTGTAAACACTCCCACCATGGTTGACTTAAGTACCAACTTGCTTTTGATCAATTGCAAAGTTGGGAAGAGATACATACAGTCGGCTGGTACGGTTAGATCTGGCACTTCCCCGCGGGAAACAGACGTCACAGAAGACGTCCCCTAGAGAGTAGAGAGGTCTGACGTGCAAGTCATCCACTGTCCAAGATGATACTGGGATTTTCCCAATGAGCAAACTAATGCAAAGTGATTCAAAAACTACACTGAAGGAAAAAATAAAGGTAGAAGAACAGGATCTTGATAGAAAACGTTAACAATATTTCCCATGTTGAACTAAAAGGATAAGCCTGCAAACTTCCCTGCATTTGGAGAAGCTTACGCCGAATAACAGTTCCTTGACTCCCAGAACTATTATGGAGGGAGCGAGGGATGTACAGCTGTAATAATTCCATCTATGAAGACAAAGAGTACAACCAGATGAGAGAAGTTTCTGGTACATTCATTTAGAAGTGTTAAGCCCTCTTGTTCCTCCTTCTCACCATTGAACTGTTGGAAAGACAGACACTATAGTTCTACCTGGTCAACAAGGATATGAATCCAGGGTAAGACAACTGCCAACATGTTTATAGAGGTCAGCTTTCCGGGATCTTCCTGAAACCTGTCCAGACTTCAGGCCTACTTGAGGGTTTGGTCCTAAAGGCAGGTTCAGAAACACATGTGATAAGATTAAAATTTCAAGTAATGCAGGAAATTCTGCGATTAAATCAGAATTTTTTTTCTGTGTCTCAATACCTTCAGCTCAGCACCCCAGACACCTATAGTCATTAAATGATAGAATCTAATATGCAAATTATTTCTTTAACCTTAGATCAAATCTAGAAAGATGATCTAACCTAGGAAGTTTGTTTTGCTTTGTTTTGTTTTTTAAGATTTAAAACAGGATGAAAGCCTGAACAATGTGATTTTCCTAAGGGGGCCTAAAAATATTACTATGTCAGCTTCTCTGTTAAAGATTTAACATCAGACAAAATTTCTAAAATTTTCATTTGGGAGTGTTCAGTACATGGAGCTGGCTTATAGTAAATATTGCTGCATACGTAGCTTTAAAAAATATTTGTTATTTCCAGAGAGCCATAAAAATAAATTTTGCTTTTCTCACTGTTTAATAATAGATTTTTAATTACTGCTTATTTTTTCCTTGGGATTTGGGAGGTTTGTTTCATTTTCTGCCTATGAAGAAATAATATACTCAAGAATTTACTTTTTCAGGGATTTATAAACACATTCAAGAACTTGTTTATGTTGTTTCTGAGGTTTCCCCAGCTATCAAGGCTTTAAGGCATATGAACAAATAGTAATTCAAAGAACTGCTTTAGTAATTTTTCTCAGAGACCTCACACAATTACTATTAGGTTATTGTCTTAATCTGTCTTTATGCCCTCAACTGAAATGCTTTATTAAAATGTATCTTTTTGTAAATTTGAACTGATACTCAGAAATTTTTTTAAAAAGGGGGTTTAGGGGATTCCCCTGATATTTTGGAGTAGAGACACTACTTAGAAATGTCACCTAAGCTAATCAATTAAAAAATAGCTTCAGTATAAAAAAAAATACCTTTTGGAAAAAAAGATATGCTCCTTTCTTTGATTCGGTTAGTTGTTTATCTACAATAGGAAACTTTTGGTTGATATACCAGATTCTTGAATCTCAGACAGAAGTAGTTTCTCTGAATTAATCTGGGTTTTTAGAGTGGACATGGACTTGTATCCTGAGTAATTGGCCTAGCCTGAACTTTTAATCCAGATTTATTGATTCCTTGGTAGGTTTTTTAGCCTTTTAGACTCTCATTTAAAAGAAATTCTGTTGTTTCTTTGCATCCTTCTGTATTGTTTTTCTTGCTGCAAACAGAATGTATTTCTTTGGGAGTATAAAAAAATATATATGCAATGTTCCTACATAGGCTAATTCTTTAAGCTGATATCAAGTAATGCCTAGATGAACCGACAGCTGGTTGAGAACTTTATAGGTACCTTTCAAGGCATAAATGAGATGGAAAAGAAGGAGAGAGTTTGTAGAGAGAAAGGCGAAGAGCAAAGACTTATTTCCCCTTCATTCAAAATACTGTCTCAGAGACATCTGTTTGAGAGGGACAAATGGCACAGATGCCTTTTCCCATGCTGTCTTCAGGAATCTAACTAAGATGACAGTAAAGAGATTTAAAAAAAAAAATGGTAAAAGTCATAATCTCACAAGGATAAAGAGAGCAGTAGCAGAGACAAGAGCAGACAGGTCAAAAAATTTTTAGAAATAAGAAAAAAGATGAATGATAAAGGAGTTAGCTGAACAGAAAAAGCTAATAGCTGCCTGCTTCCTCAAAAGCACATGTACTGGCCCTATAGAACTACAAAAAAGACTGAGGAACTGAAGATGGTGGGCATATGGGGCTCAAAAGGAGAGATGATTGAGAATTCCTGTAAGAAACAGTTCAATAATAGATCCTTCCTCCACCCAATGCCCTAGAATTGAGCACAGTCTTGAGACAAGGAATTAATGTTTGATCGAGAATAGTAGGGACCATATTCTTATCATACTCTATCCTTAGACTTGGACAAAAAGGAAGAGAATAGCAATTTTACTTCCTTTCACACCATCCCATGATTGTAATAATGCCAGTACTTGGATTTAAATAGACACCTCTCTTGGGAAGTTGTGATAGATAACTTAAATGAGCATATAATTAAAAAAACATTTTTACTTAGCTTTGAATTATGTTATGAAAAGTGAAGCTTTTTAATTTTTCACACATTTTCTTCATCATATTTTGCTTCATGCAATAGTAAAATTAGTTTTAATTCGCTACTCACTTGCTGACAATGGGAAATACCATCTGAAAGCGGAGTGCTTCCAAATGTAGTAGCCACAAAAACGGACAACGCCCAGTAAATACGTTCTCTCTGAAATATCAATTAACTTAAATTTATACTAGATCTCTAAGACTAGCTAACAAAATTCTAGCCATCTTAAGAATCAATTAGAATCAATAGTGATTCTACAAATCACAAAAAACATAAATGCAAGGAGTAATGTCATCTAAACCAGCCTTATCTCCTAGAATAATTGCAAAACTCAAGAAGTCAGCAATGTATACAAATGCATTATCCTCAATCTTGTTACTTGACCAATTAAAGATTCACATCCCCACACATTATTATTGCATCATAGTTCTGATGTGAATTTTTATTGTTAAAAAAAACAGTCCACAAAATTTTATAAAATTTGCTGTAATGATTATTTCTCTCAAGTGGATTTTTATCAATTCTTGTGAACTGCTGACTGTCATTGGCCGTCTGCATGTTTCCGTGAGCTGTATTTTCACAAAGATTTCTAAAATGTGGGATTTCAAATATATTTTTATGTGCTCACCACTCAAAGTCTAGTCTTCTTCTATAACCATACATTCTACCCCCTTTACCCTCTTCATCCTCACCCCACTCCCTTCCTCTCTGGCAAATACCATGCTGTTGTCAGTGTCTATGAATTTGCAATGTACAGATGTTGTGTTATAAAATTGTACACCCAAAACTTATATAATGTTATTAACCAATGTTATCCCAATAAATTTAATTTTAAAAATAAATAAATAAATATAAAAAAATAAGGGCATGGAGGATGTAAATATTCAATATATTCTGAATATATTGAATAGTAGCGCTCAATATAGTAATATTGTAATGTTTTAATTAGTGATGTTTTAATTAGTGAAAGTAATGTTTTAATTAGCGAAAGACCAAAAAGTAAATTTATCTCACACAAGCCCATGTCCAAAGAGAAATCAGCTCTCACTCTCTCATATTATCTTTCTTTTTCTTTTTTCCTTCTTTTTTTTTTATATCAGTTGGTGAGATGTTCATAGTATAATGGAAATAGACATAACTATCATGGAAATAGATTAAGCTTCCTATAACTCAGGGTTTCACTGTATATCCTTTCCTCAGATATCTTTCTTTTAAAGGTGATTCTTTAAGTTACATGTAATTTAAAAAAGATTAATGTATTTAATGGAGGAAGAGGTTATAAAATTTTTCAAATAAAGTTAATATACTTTTTTTGACATCATTTTAATGTTTAACCTGTTAATGATATAGAGATTATTTTTCTTACTGTATTCATATATATTAATTTTAATTTCTTCCTTTTTAGAGTCCCTGTTTTCTTATTATTACTATACGCTTATAATACATATATTCCTGCATACATTTAGGTTCTTACAGACCCAAAGGAATGCTTAAAACATGAATGAAAAGATGTAGGTAAGAGGAAAAAAATAGGAACAAAAAACAAGGGAAACAAATGTAAAACAGTAACGAATATGATAGATATTACCCCAACTATATCGATAATCATTTTGAACATCAGAGGTTTAAATGCACCAGTCAAAAGACAGAGTTTATCAAAGTGGATCAAAAAACACAATGCTACTATATGTAGTCTACAAGAAACCCATTTTAAATATAAAGACAAATATAGATTAAAGTAGATGGATGGAGAAATAAAAACCATGTTAACACTAATCAAAAGAAAACAAGAGTAGCTATATTAATTTCAGACAGAGCAGGCTTCAAAACAAGTAAAGTTATCATAGATAAAGAAGGGCATTACATAATGATAAAGGGGTCAATTCTCCAAGAAGACATAACAATCTTTAATGTGCATGTAGCTAACAACAGAGAAGCAAACTACATATGGCAAAAACTGAGTGAATTTCAAAGAAAAATTGATGTATCCACTATCACAGTTGGAGACTTTAACACCCCTTTACCAGAAATGGACAGATTCAGCAAGCAGAAAATCAGTAAGGATGTAGTTGAATTCAACAACACCATCAGTCAACTGGATATAATTGATACCTATAGACTAGTTCACCCAACAACAGCAAATTCCTCTTAAGCTCACATGGAACATTCTCCAAGATGGACCACAGTAGAATTAAAGCAAAAAATCAGTAATAGAAAAATAACTGGAAAATCCCAAAGTACATGGAGATGAAGCAATGCACTTCTAAATAACACATGGATCAAAAAAGAAATCTCTAGAGAAATTTAAGCATATTTTGTTTTAAATGGAAATAAAAATACAACGTATCAAAATTAGTGGGGTACAGAGAAAGCAGTACTTAGAGGGAAATTTATAGAATTCCGTGCACATAGTACAAAAGAAGAAAGATCATCTAAATTTTAATCAATAATTGAAGTTTCCACCTTAGGAAACTAGAAAAAGAAGAACAAGTTAAACCCGAAGTAAGCAGAAGAAAAGTAATAATAAGAATTGGAACAGAGGTCAATAAAATTGAAAACAGGAAATCAACAGAGAAAACTCAATAAAATCAAAAGTTGATTTTTTGAAAAGATTAATAAAATCATTAAGCCTCTAGCCAGGTTAAATAAGAAAAAGAGAGAGAGAGGGAGAGAGTGAGGAAGTGAGGGAAGGAGGGAGGTGGGGTGAGACAGAGAGAGAGAGGGGGCGCAAATTACTAATACCAAAAATAAAAGGTAGTACATTCCTAGAGAACTGTGGAATTAAAAGGGTAATAGAGGAATAATATGATCAGTTCTGTGCCCATAAATATGATGAAATAGACCAATCCTTTGAAAGACACAGGCTGTCAAAACTCATACAAGAAGAAATAGACAATCCCAACAGGTCAATATCTGTCTGTTAAAGAAATAGGATCAATAATTAATAACCTTCCAAAATAGAAAGTACCAGGATCAGATTGGTTCACTGGTGAATTCTACCAAACACTTAAAGAAGAAATAATATCAATACTCTACAATCTCTTTCAGAGAATAAAAGGAAAAGGATATTTCCTAACACATTCTATGAGGCTAATATTATCCAAATACCAAAACCAGAAAAAAAAATTACAAGAAAACTAAAGACTAATATCTGTCATGAACAACGTTACAAAAATCCTCAACAAAGTATTAGCAAATAATATCAACAATGTAAAAAAATAATTATACTCCACAATGAAGTGGGATTTATTCCAGGTATGTAAGGATAGTCTGATATTGGCAAATCAATTAATGTAATTCATCACATCAACAGCCTAAAAAAAAAAAAAATCACATGACCATATCAATAGATTCAGAAAAAGCATTTGACAAAATCCACATCAAGTCATGATAAACTTTCTGTAAATCAGAAATAGAGGGGAAATATCTCAACTCTATTTTTAAAAATCCACAAAAATCACCCACATCTATTATCTTACCTAATGATGAGAAATTCAAAGCTTCCACTAACTTTAGGTACAAGAAATGATGTCCTCTCTCACCACTACTTTTCAATATCATATTGGAAATCCTCACCAATGCAATAAGACAAGGCGGAGGTGGGGAGGAGGGAGGGTATACAACTTGGCAAGGAAGAAGTAAAATTGTCTTGTTCACAGGTAACTCTTGATTACGTATTTATTGATGTAATTCTTTTGTAAAAAAAAAATCCAAAATTTTTTGATTATTTATGTAAAAAATCCAAAATAATT
>NW_006433378.1:17143540-17165642 GCF_000325575.1 Pteropus alecto | reverse complement strand
CAAAAAAAAAAAAAAAAAAAAACCCTCCTAGAGCTATTAAGCAATTATTGCAAGGTTATAGGATACAAAGTTAATATATAAAAGTCAATTGCTTTCCTATATACCAGCGACAAGTGGAATTTGAGCTTAAAAGCACAATACTATGTACATTAGCACCACAAAAATAGTAAAATACTTAGGTATAAAGTTAAGAAAGCATGTATAAGATTTATAAGTAGATAACCACAAAAGTCTGATAAACAAAATCAAAGAGCTAAATAAATGGAAAGATAGCCCATGTTTGTGGATAGGAAGATTCGATACTATTAAAAGTCAATTCTTTCCAACTTGATCTATAGATTCAATGCAATCCCAATCAAAATCTTAGCAAGTCATTATGTGAATATTGACAAACTGATTCCACAGTTTATAAAGAGGCAAAAGACCCAGTATAGCCACACAGTATTGAAGAAGATGAACATAGTTTGAGAATTGATGCTACCTGACTTCAAGACTTGCTATTAAGCTACAGTAATCAAGACAGAGTAATATCAGTATAAGAATCAGAGTAGATCAATGAAGCAGAATAGAGAGCCCAGAAAAAGATCCACATAAATACAGTCAAGTGAACTTTGACAAAAGACTGAAGTTAAAACCATGAAGGAAAGATAATCTCTTCAACAAATGGTGCTGGAAAAACTGGACAACCACATGCAAAACAATGAATCTAGACACAGACTTTACACCCTTCACAAAAACTAACTCAAAATGGATCATAGACCTAACTGTAAAATGCAAAATTGTAAAACTCCTAGAAGATAAAATAGGGGAAAACCTAGATAACCTCGGATATTGCAATAACTTTTTTAGATAGAACACCAAAGTCATGATCCATGAAAGAAATAATTGATAAGCTAGACTTTATTAAAATTTAAAACTTTTGCTCTGTGCAAGACAATGTCAAGAAAATTAGAAGACAAGTCATAGACTGGGAAAAAATATTTGCATGAGATACATCCGATACAGGACTATTGTGCAAAATATACAAAGAACCTTTAAAACTCAACTATGAAAAAAAAAATGGCCCAATTAAAAAAAATGTAGTCAGAGACCTTAACAGACACCTCACCAAAAAGATATACAGGTGACAAATAAGCATATGAAAATGTGCTCAACATTGTTTGGTATCAAAGAAATGAAAATTTAAACAACAATCAGATACCACTAGACACCTATTAGAATGGCCAAAATCCAGAACAATGACAACACTAGCAAACGTTGGCGAGGATGTGAAACAACAGGAACTCTCATTCATGGTGAGAGTGCAAAATGTTTCAGCCGCTTTGGAATATGGCTTGATGTTTTTTTACAAAACTAATATAATTTTATCATGTCATCTTTTGGAATATGGCTTGATGTTTTTTTACAAAACTAAATATAATTTTATCATGTCATCCAGCAATCATGCTCCTTGGTATTTACCCAAAGGAGATGAAAATTTATGTCCACAGAAAAAAAAACCTGCACGTGAATGTTTACATGGATGTTTATAGCAGCTTTATTTATAATTGCTAAAATTTGGAAGTAACCAAGATGTCCTTCAGTAAGTAAATGGATAAATAAACTGTGGTTATTCAGTAATAAAAAGAAATGAGCTATCAAGCAAAAGAAAGACATGGAGGAGATTTAAATTTGTATTACCAAGTGAAAGAAGCTAATCTGAAAAAGCTACATACTGTAAGACTCCAACTATACTACATTCCATAAAAGGCAAAACTATAAAAACAGTATAGAGAACTACTCATTATGCTATTATGATGACTACATGTCATTATACATTTGTCCAAATTCATAGAGTGTACAATACCAGGAGTGAGCCTTAGTGTAAACTGTCAACTCTGGGTGATTATGACATATCAGTGTAGGCTCATCAATCGTAATAAATGTACCACTATAGTGAGTGATGGTAATAATGGGGAGGTTAGGCATATAGGGCCAAGGCATACATGAGGAAACTTTGTACTTTCCTCTCAATTTTGCCATTAACATAAACTGCTTTAAAAAAGTAAAGTCCTCTTAAAAATGCAAAAAAACAATAAAATTTTAAAAAATGATGTAGGTATCTCAGGTTCATAAATCGGGATCTGATAACCTTAATAGTAGAAATAAAAGGATTGAATTGCTATTAAACAACTTTTGTCTCAAAAATGTGGGAACACCTGAATCTTGCCAATTATGTCAGACACATCTAACATGTCCATCTTGTCCTCTTTTTTAAATTCTCAAGGGAACTATATAAGGAAGGGAAAATAAAATAAGACTCATTGACAAGTGGACTTGTGTCAGAAACAGAGATTATTAGTACAGCAGGCCAGATCACATGTCATAAGCACTGAACCTGAATCTTATCACTGGCCATGTAGCAGAGAAGGAGACCCCAAAGACACCAGTATCAGACTTCCATAGGGATGGCCAGTTCCATCTCTCAGTGGAAAAGGCCCCAACTCACTTTCCCAATATACCTCAAGAGGAGAAGGAAAAGAACAGAGCAGGATGAAGATATTCCTTCTATGGGCATGAATCTGGTTCAACACACCTCTTTCTGCCATTGGAGAATGGAGAGCCATATCCCCATGTGTCTCCTCTAACCTACTTGCAAAAGTGTTCCAACTAAGGTCAGATAATCTGACCACTTAGATTAATAGTTCATCTTCCTTGGTGGTGGTGGGGGGTGGGGTGGGGAGATAAAAAGAATTTCTTTCAGACCTTTCTCTCTCTGCCACCACCACCATCTTCAACCGAACTGAACCCCACACCTTCTCACCCTGAGCCAGCATCCAGCAGAGAACCATTTATAATTTTGAGATGGAAAGGAATTTGGTCTTTACTAAAGTAACTCCTTCATTTTTCCAGTGTGGATCCCGAGGGTCAAAGAGATTAAGTGACCTCCCCAAGGGTATTTGCTATTTCCTGCCAGTGTCACCTTAACTTACGGACACTTCAGTAATCATCATCTTTACTGTGCTTTATATCACAATTAGAAAATCCCAAACTGTCCTCTGTTTACATGGGTTCATAGAAAATCTCGAACTTTTATTATAATAAAACAATATTTGTAATATCTCATATTTTAACATCATGATTAAAATTTTTATACTAGGGAATCAATCACAGTCAACATTTCCATTCCTGGGACTGAAGCATAAGATTTTTTTTTTTATAATCAGTAATTTTCTTTAATTAAGCCACACTCAGGAGGAAAATAAATGAATCAGTTAATTATTCTTTCAACTGCCACTAGCCAACATTGGATTCCTGATTTGTCACTGTACATTGTTAATATACTTTAGATTTTGTTGATTTCTTCAGTTCTAGGGAAATGTCCTATGATAGTGTTAGGGCCTGAATTGTATACCATATGTCGAAGTCATAACCTCCTATGTGACTGCATTTGGTGATAGGTAATAAGGCTTAAAAGAAGCTGTAAAGGTGGGGTCCTAATTCCGAGGGACTGGTGTCCTTCTCAAAAAGACACCACGGATGCATGTGCACAAAGGAAAGGCTGTGTGAGGACACAGCGAGAAGGCAGCAGCCTTCAAGCTGAGGAAAGAGTCCTCTGGAAAAAACATCTGCCAACACTTTGATCTTGGACTTCCAGCATCCAGAACTGTGAGAAAATAAATTTCCATTGTTCAAGCTTCCTGGTCTGTGTTATTTTGTTATGGCAGCCTTAGAAGACTAATATAGGTGGCTATTTTTATGTTTTTGTAACCATTTGCCAAACAAATATTCTTTACTTTGAAAGTTTTACATTTTGGGGAGACAGATGCGCTTTATTATAATGTACTTAAGAAAACCAAACAAAGAACTATGGGCCTGTGGCAACTGAAAAATTGAGAATGCTTTTCTTCATGGGCGTTCACGCTTATTATTTTTGCTTATACTCCCCAAGATAATAATATTAATTGCATGGTTTTAACTTTAATTTTTTAATCAAATATATAATTTAAAATATATTTATTCTAGTCTCTCAATAAACTGTGGAAAATGGCACATCACTTACTACTAACATTTTAAAATATTTCTATGTATGCCTAACTTTCATAGTCAAGGAATTGTGAGTTAAAAGAATATAAGAGATAACTGAATGGTAGAAATAATAACAGGTACATATATTATATGTCTTGCATATGCTATTTCATTTTATTCTTATTATAAGTAAGCAAAGGAGGTATGAGTGATCCTATTACATTGCCCAGGAAATGGAAGCTCAGAGTTTTAAAGAAGTAGCTAGAAGAACTTCACTGCAAATGAGCATTATTCGGAATTAAAATCCTAATCTTTTTTGTTTGTTTTAGTTATTGTTAAAATTTATTAGGTTTATAACTAGAATAGATATATATGCTAAATTAAAGAAGCTAAGAAAAACATGGTTTTTAAAATTTCTAACTTCAATCAGCCAAATATTGATTATAAAAATTAAAGTAAAATTCTGAATAGTTTTTTCTGTATGAAATCTGGCATCAAGGACATCTTTTTAAAATGTCACAGACACTCTGCAGACACTCAGAGGGTTTAGCAAAGTTAGTTGACAGTTTCCCAGTTAACACTTTCTCTTCTAGACTAGATACACCATTCCTCTCAAACTGACACATTCTTTCTGTCTCATTGCCAGCTCCTCCTTTATCAGACTTTTTAAAAATATTGATCTTTTGATGTCTACTCTGCAGTTTTTCCTATTAACCTATATTGGCTTATAGTTTACTCGGCTTTATTTCTATTCAAAACTTACCTAAAAATTATTTTCCCAATGTGGTCAATATAGACATCAAACTTACATTCTACTGGATAATTCTTGGATTCATTTATTAATTAGATACTATATTTTTCTCATCCGTCATCTGACAAATCCATCATTCCCCATGGGTCGCAAAGAGTACAATCATTATTTTTTCATTGCATATTCTTAGAGTTAGAGAAAAGGGACATTTGGTCTTATGATACACGAGGAGAAATGAAGGACTAATGGAGGTAGTGTTCTACTCATGAGGCTTTAAGAGCACATGTCTATGAGTCCCAAAGTGCCATGACTCTGAGCCCATATCTATTCTCCTATAGGCTTAATAATATTCTAAATATCTATGAGTTTCCCATGATCCTTTCCAAAATGTGCTGGCCTTCTCATGGAGTTGGGCACTGGTGCTTTGTCATAATATTGTCACTCTGTCAGGCTCAGCCATCCAGGACTGGTGCCTGCCACTGCTTTCACCATTCTAAGTGTATCTGACCACTTCCATAGAGCCAAGACCAGTCTGTATCTTTTAATACCTTACTGAAGATTCAGTGATAATGGGGAAAATTACAACACAGAGAGTAACTATCAATCTCTCTTGTACATATGTGATCTCAGAGCCCCCAGGTCCATGCCCATTCTTGGGGTCATACAGTATTCCTAGCTGCTGGCCACACTCAACATGGCAGTGCCAACTCACTCAGTGTCCTGACTCTCATCACATCTCTGAGTATAGTCTCCTTTGTCCTAGGACCTCAACTTAAAGAAAAATCTCCCTTTCATCCTACTATGTGCTTTGCCTTATGTCACAGGATCTTCATTTTCCTAGTTGACTAGCTGAAGGAAAATCTTCTCTCTTATGGGGAGACTCCCACCCTCGCAGAGATGTGGACTTTCTCACTGGCCTCAACCAATGGGACAATCATATATCTAAACACAGTAGCCCTGCACAAAGTCATTCCTCAGTATTCAGGTCATTCAGTCTTAGACAACACCATTGCTAATAAATCAGACATCCACAAAAATGTTCACGCAAAAAAACAAATGTCCTTCTTTTTCTCGTTTATTTCCAGCGTAAGTTTAAAATTATGTCTGTATCCCTTTCCTGAAGTCCTCTTCATCTGAGATCCTCATTCCAGAAAACAGCTGCTCAAGCAAGAATATATGCAATCTCAAAGAGTAAATTACAGTATACAAGCAGACTACATTATAAATATATTCATAAAGCAGAAACACATCTCTCGGAGAAGCAACAAAATCTGTAGAGACATTGCTTTGCCAAAAACTTATGCACAACAGTTAAAATTACCAAAGAGACTACATAGTTTCTCAGTTTATAACATCTGCAGTCATGTTTACATACTGAGGAAAAGAGCCAAAGAAGAAAGAAAGAGAAGCTAAAATGCAAAATAAGAGATACATGCAGAAAAAATTTTCTTAGAACTAAATTAAGGAGATAGGAGGAGGAGGAAGTCAGAACATGAGTGGATGGAATAAACTTGGACTAAGGAAAAGCTGGTTGAGGCTTGGTAATAAAGGTCTGTAGAAAGGTTCTAAACTAAATCTGAAACTTCTAATATGATCTGGGAAATAGAAAAAAAATAGATTTATTCCAATTGCACAATTAACTATTACATGGTTAGTAAATAAGTTTCTTCACCTTCCTAAGTTTTAATTGACTTTATAAAAAAAAGAAGTATTATTGCACCTCTGCTTATTTCTCACATTAAGAAATAGAAATAGAAAACACGTGTCCACAGAGAAATGAAAGACGGTGAACCTACATTAAAGTATATAATATCTTGTTCATAATCAAGAGGGAATTCATATGAGAAGCTTTATATGCCTGCTGGATAATTATAGAGCAGAAGCACTAATTCCAGTAGACAGAAGACAAGATTTCTTCCTCGTTAGCTTGAGTATCACACATATTGAAGTTAGGTTAATCATTAGGTCTATGATATGAGACATGGATTGCATCAGCTATTATGAAGGTGAGTTCATGAGTCCACTAAAGGAAAATATCATGTTCATAATAGGTTATAATAAGAATATAACTAAAGAGAACAAGTTTTAAAATTCTCTTATCTTAATATACTGATTCCATTGTTTATTAGCTATCCATTAGACATATCTCTAAACTTCTTTAACGTATGGTAATAAAAGTGGTACTTCACAAGGTTGCCAACCTTTCTCTCTCTAGTCTTAGTGAGGCAGCACTGGTATGAGTCACTATAAAAGACAGAGGCACAAGGACAACATCAGGGGAAACCATAGCAAATGTCTGGAAGGTGTAGGTGGGCTATCATAGGCTTCTCCATGTGGGAGAAACCTTGGGTACTGTGGTAGAGACCACCGAGGTATTTTGGAGATCAGAAATAAGTCAGAAACTGGGGCAATGCCATAGATCCTCTCCTTCCAATTGGAGTGCTTCATGGGTCAGTTCTTGGTCCTATTTTATGTATATATTCTCTCCTTGGATGTTTTCATCTAAGTTCTTGTCCTTAAATATGCCAGTCATATTAGATTTAGGGCCCACTCTGCCCCCGAATGACCTCATCTTAACTTGACTATTTATATCTGCAATGGCTGTATTGCCAAAAAAAGGTTACATTCTAAGGTGCTAGGGGTTAGAACTTCAACATATCTTTTTGAGGGGCACAATTCATCCCATACCACCATTAATATACTGATGAGTCCTAAATATATATTTTTGGTGTTGATCTTGAGTGATCTCTCAATTGCCCACTTGCATTTCCACTTGGATACGTAAGTAGACATCTCAACATGTACAAAACTTATCAACTATCCCAGCCCTCCATCTCCAAAACTTTTCGTTCTTAGTCTTCTTCATCTCAGTAAATGGGCAGTTAACATCTGCCTAATTGTTAGATTTAAAAATCTAAAAGTCATCTGTTAGTCTTCCCTTACTCTCATCTCTTACATATATTCCATCAATAGCAATTTTTTTGTTATCTCTATAATGGGAGCTGAATCATCCATTTCTGTCAATTATTCTACCATCATGCAGATCCAAATCACCATGAAATACAAAAATAGCTTCCAAAATTATCTTCATAGTCTCTCTAGAATCCATTTTTCCAGATAGCAGTCAGAGAAAAATTTTAAAAATACATCGAATTGTGGCATTCCTCTTCTTGAAACTCTCAAAGTCATTCTGCCATATTTAGAATAAATCTTGAACTTCTCATTAGGGTCTTCCAGGATTAACAGATTTGAGTCCAACACCACCATCTCATACCAGTATCCCCTCACTTATATTAGTACAGTCATGCTTAGGATCACTGATTCCAGAAACTCTCTTATTTAAAATTTTCAGAGTCCAAATATGAGGTGCTCACAGGGATAAAGGAGAAGATGGAGTAGAGGAGGAGGGAGAGAAGGAAATCATAGCAACTGGAACTTCATGGTTGCAGAAGAGATTGGAGTCTACTCACTTTTATATTTTCACTTTAGACCAATCTTTCTCCTTTCACTCCCACTTCCTGTTTTCCATGTTACCTGATACTTTAAGTTCTGATCATTGCAATTGGATTACATTTTGTAGATACTTAAGCTAAAATGTCTTTTCCCTCTGCCAGGTCAGGTACTTCTCTTCAACTGACTTTCTAGCTTCCAAAAGTTGTAACAATGTCTTGTGCACAGATATCTTCTATCTTATTCTATTTGACCTTATGCATTGATAAACTTTTAATTTTTAAATCTTGGTTAGTGAAATTTTAGAGAGACAGTAGATACATGCATGTAATCAATCTGCCTGGTTAATGGGATGCATCTCTAGCATTAACTTGATTTCTCTATTCCAACTCTTCTATTATAAGTGACAAAAAAAACTCTTAGGGTTAGGTCAAAGTAAATGCTACATCATCTGTATAAGAACAATGGATGGAGTTTAGAGCAGCATTTCTTAACCTCAGCACTACTGACATTTGGGACTGGATAACTCTGTTGTGAGGGCTGTCCTGAGCTTTGTGGGATGTTTAGCAGCATCACCTGGTCATCCTCCCAGTTGTGACACACAAAATGTCTCCAGATATTATCAGATGTTCTGGGAGTAAAATTTCCCCTAGTTGAGAACCACTGATTTAGAGTAAAATGGAGTACTATTACCAGAGTAAAGAAGAGAGAATCACAAACCCAAGAAAGATCCTCTACTCTTTAATTTAATCAACAAAAATATGACCAGGAAAACCTTGCAGCAAGACATGCCCATACTTTCGAACCTGAATCATTATATTATCTCAGGACAAGCAGGAAACATTTACACACAAATGTTTCACTATTTGCAGAGTTCAGTCTTGGTGCTTCTCAGTATTTTTTTTTCTATCTACCAACCTGACATTATAGATGTCATATATAAATTTATGCTTATCACATATTCTTTTAACAAACATTTATTTTCCACCCACAGTATGTCAGGGACCAGTGAGGGCACTGCATATACAGCAGTATATGTGATACTTAGGACCCCTGCCTTCATGGTATTTATATTTAGGGGGACAATTGATAGTAAATAGTAAACTCATCAATAAATAAGTTAACTCAAGTGGGGATATGTATTATATAGAAAATAAAAGAGTGTAATGTGTTAGAAATGAATGATGATGGGGGAAGAAGCAGAGAAGGCAAAATTAGACTGGGAAATCATGGAAGACCCACCACATAGGTAACGTGTGACTAAAAACCCAAAAGACAATGAATTGGAAGAGATAATTAAATGTTTCCCATACGAATTCCTAGTAAGAGAACTTTAGGAGAAAGAAAGAGCCAGTGCTGTGTGTGTGGGTGTACATGTGAATATATGTGTATATATATGTGTGTATGTGTGTATATGTATATACATGTATGTGTGTATGTGTGTGTATATGTATGTGCTATGGTCTGAATGAGTATGCCCTCCCAAAATTTATGTGTGAAATCCTAACC
Source organism: Pteropus alecto (assembly GCF_000325575.1). Taxonomy (NCBI): domain Eukaryota; kingdom Metazoa; phylum Chordata; class Mammalia; order Chiroptera; family Pteropodidae; genus Pteropus; species Pteropus alecto. The sequence continues at coordinate 17,155,924 of NW_006433378.1, read as the reverse complement.
CCCCAAAATGAAGGTGTTAAAATGTGGAGGCTTTGGGAGGTGATTAGGTCATGTGGGGGGAGCCCTCATGAATGGGATTTGTGTCCTCATATAAGAAACCCCCAGAGCTCCCTAGCTCCGTCCACCATGTGAGGATGCAGTAAAGTGTGAACTGACTAGGAAATGGGCTTGCATCAGAGATTGAATCATCTGGCACCTTGATCTTGGACTTCCTGGCCTCAAAAACTGTGAGAAATAAATTTATGTTAATAAGTACCCCAGTCAATGGTATTTTTGTTATAGCAGCGCAAATGTGCTAAAACAGCATATACACATTTACACACTTAAATTAACGATATACATTTAAATTCACTTTTCCCTATTTCCTTGCTTCTGTTTATTCATCATTGCTCCTCCCTCACTATCATGGGCCAGCGAACGGCCCATTAGAGTTGCCTGCTCTCTCCTGACATCACCCTCTTCCAGTCTCAGCTCCCTTATTGCCTGCTTCATTATTTTGATATTTCCAAATTTAAATTCATCTAATGGGCTACACTTAACTTTTTTTTTAATTGTTCCCACTCTAGTGGAAACAATGTTTATTAAATAAAACTGAATTTACAGAAGGGTTCCAGAAATTGTATAATTTAGTCTCTGGAGTATTCCACTTCATGAATATACCACAATTCGTTTATCCATTCACTTATTGATGGAAACCTGGGTTATTTCCAATATTTGGTTGTTATGAATAAAATTTCTATGAACCTTCAGGTATAAATCCTCTTGCAGAAATCTTTTCATTTTTCTTGTGTTAATACAGAGGAAGGAATAGTAGGTAAATAGATGTTTGCTCTATATGAAAACGTAAAGCTATTTATACCATTTAATACTTCCAAAAACAATGCACAGAAGTTCCAGTTACTCTGCATACTTGTCAACACTTGGTATGGTGTCTTTTTAATATTAGCCTATCTAGTAGGTGAGTGACGATGTCTCATTGGGGTTTGAATTTGTGTTTTCCTGATAACTAATGGTTTTGAACATCTTTTAATGTCAGTATTGATAATTCATACACTTCTTTGACAAAACATCTGCTCAGAACTTGTCATCTTTTAAAGTGGGTGTTTTGTCTTCTAATTATTAAAATTTTAAAGTTCTTTATAAAGTGACGCAACTTCTTGACGTAACTTCTTTGTCAGATATGTGTACTGTGAATATTTTTTCCTAGTTTATGGCTTGTTGTTTTATTTTCTTAATGATGCCTTTTAGAGAGCAGACATTTTTAATTTTATACAATTTATCAATTTTCTTAACTTACCTTTTTGTTTCAAGTAATGCCATAAAATGCTTGCCATTCTAAGGATTGACTACACTTGGATGAGATGCCCTTTCTTAATCAAATGGACAAGTCCTTGATGGAAAAAGGTGAGTTAGTACCACAATACCTGCCTGCGGTTTCCCTTGAGCAGAACTGCCGTCAAGTCAGTTTCTCGTTAGAGTCTGAATAAGCAAGCTTCTTGACTGACATCTCCTGAAATCACTAGCTGAATCACTCTTTGCTGTGAACTCAAGGTCATTCTACCCTTCAGCTATGCTATCATTCGTGTTCCATTTTTAATTTACCATCCAGAGAAATCCCTGGAAGATATTAGAAAAGTCATCCTCACAGTAACAGAGGTTAAAAGCAAATGGATATGTATATGCCTTCCTCACAACAGTGTCAGAATGAAACTGATTTTCCCTAGACATATAAAGAAATATAAAACATATTTCTTAGTTCATATTCTTTGGTGTGAATCATAAACTCATTTATTGAACCAAAAATTTCTGCACAGCCATTTGAGGCAAACCATGTTTAAAGCTCTGAATAAAATATCCACAAATAGAATAGATGCATCTCCAACTTTGGGAGCTAACACTGTAGTGGGGACAAGCAGTGGCTGTTTATCATAGCTTCACGACTGCCCAGAATTCTCTGAGAACCCTTCCAGTGTCTTGCAAATTTTCTACCTATGCAGACTTGCCTTCCCAAGGAAGATGCTAAATACTCAATACCTCAGAATCTCTTGCAACTAGTCACAGCATATGACTATGGCCCTTCCAATCACATGCATTGTTAAGAGACTAATCCAGAAGAAAGTGTCGTAAAGATGAAGACACACACCCAGAATGTATTTTTGGTGAGAGTGCTGTAGTGTTGCAAAAAAGTTATCTTGGCCAGAGAGGGACCAGAAATAGGGATTCTTGTAAGAGGTTTTGGTATACAAGGTGTGGAGTCCTCAGTTAAGCAGACTCGTTGTACGATCTGGACATTTTCTAGATTCGTGCCATCCAATATGGTAGCCAACAGTCATATGCATCTCTTGGGCATTCAGAAGGTAGCTAGTACAACTGATGAACTACATTTTATTCTATTTTATTTTTATTTTTTTAATTAATTAATTACTTTTTTTAATTGAAGAAATGATTTAAATTTTTTCCCTCGTCTACCTCCTCCCTACTTTCTGGTAACCACTAGTCCATTGTCCATGTTCATGAGTCTCTGTTTGTCCTGTTCATTTGCTGCTTTTAGGTTTATATTCCCACATATAAGTGATATCATGTGATTTTCAACCTTTTCTGTCTGGCTTATTTCACTTAGCATGATTATCTCGATGTCCGTCCATGTCACAAATGGCAGTATTTCATCTCTTCTTAAGGCTGAGTAATATTCCATTGTATATATGTACCACAGCTTCTTAAGCCAATCATCTATCGTAGGATACTTCAGTTGCTTCCACGTCTTGGCCACTGTGAATAATGCTGCTATGAACATCAGTGTGCAAATATCTTTTCGGATATGGGTTTTCAAGTCTTTGGGGTAAATATCCAGTAGAGGGACTGCTGGATCATATGGTACATCAATTCTTAGTTTTTTGAGGAACCTCCATACTGTTTTCCATAGAGGCTGTACCAATTTGCAGTCCCACCAGCAGTGTATGAGGGTTCCTTTTTCTCTGCATCCTCTCCAACATTTGTTACTACTTGTCCTGCTGATTATAGCTATTCTAATAGGTGTGAGATGGTATCTCATTGTGGTTTTGATTTGCATTTCTCTAATAGCTAGCAATGTTGAGCATCTTTTTTATATATTTGTTGGACATTTGCATGTCCTCTAGGGAAAGTGTGATGAACTACATTTTTAAATTAATTTAAATTAAAATCTTAAAACAGCTGCTTAATTGAGTTATTAGAAAACTTTTAACTATATTTAGAAAAACTTTGGTATGTACATCTACTTTTTCAACTGTAAATTTTATGAAATTAAAATCCAGAAATAAGATTTTGTGATAGAAGTTTAATATTCAAATTGAGCTGGGTTAAGTGTAAACTACACACAGGATTTTGAAGACAATATAAAAAATAACATAAACTATCTCAATAATTATTTATATTGATTACATGATCTAATAATATTTTAGATTGCTTGAAGTAAATAAAATATATTTTTAAATTAATATCACTCTTGCCTTTGACTTTTTCAGCATGGCTACAGAAAATTTTAAATTACATATGTGGCTCACGTGATTTTCTTACTGGACAGCAATTTCCTAGATGAATGATTCTCAAACTTTAATATGCATCAGAATTACTTAGAAGGTATATTAAATCAATAGTGTTTTAATTGAAAATAACAGAGGGTGGTCAAGGAAGGAATCTGAAGAAGTGACCTTTCAGGTGTCTGAAGGTGAAGATTTGGGAAGAGTCTTGCTACAGAGAGATGCAATAGTATGAGCTATGGTATGAGGGAAGAAAATGGTAATTCTGAGAAGCTCCAAGAGGCTCTTGTGGCCAGATCATAGAGAGGAAGGACAAAGACGTGGTAAGAAATCTGAAAGGCAGATGAAAAACAAATTATGCATGGCACTGTAGGTCTTGGTAAGGAGTTTAAATTTTATTCACAGTTCAAAGGAAATACATGGAAGAATTTCAATCAGTGAAATATGAGGATCTGATATCATTTCTAAAAGATTACTGACGCTAATGCCTGGAAAACTGATTGAATATTAGCAAAGTGGAAATGGGCAGAATAGTAAGACTACTGCAGCGATAAAGAAGGGGCTAAGAAAAGTATGCTGAAACAATCTAATGGAATTCTAAGCAGCTACTGACAATATTAATTATGAAGACGGTACAAATACTGCAAAGGTTTAGGATATGATGTTAACTGAAAAAAAGCAGTATATAAAATTGAGCAGACATTATGCTTCGACTATGTGAAGTTGTATGTGCATGCAAGGACTAAATGAGAATATACCACATGTACCTCAAAGAAAAAAAAAATAGGGCAAATATGTATATGTTTCCTTTTCCAAAAATTAAATTAACATAATATTACTTCAGAACAACATAAATTGGAAACTTATCTTTAGTTAATTGAAAGATTTATCTTGCCCATCCTCTTGTGAAATATTTTTTATCAGCTCAGAAGATAAAATTATTAATAATATGAGCCCCATGCGTATTTGTGTTTATCACTGCGAAATGAATTTCAGTTTATTTTTTTAATCAAAAGCATTTCATTAGTTTTTCGCTATCATTCTCTGTACTAGAACCACAAAGAAGATATCGTCCAGTTGAAGAATTCCTGATTCTGTTAAAATAAATGCATCAGATCTCCAACCAGAGAGCAATGGTGACCATCTGATTTCTAATCTCCTTGTATAAACTTACACCAACAAAACAAATAGAGTATCTCTTAACTAGTTGTGATTTGCATATTTACATGCTTAATGATTGTTATATGCTGCTACTCTACTGAATTATGCACCTAACAACAAAAAGATCTAAATGTATAATATGAAACTATACAAGTATTATTGTTGATGGTGAATTCCTGTATCACCTGAGAGTAGGAAAATGCTTTCTAATCATGACTCAAAACCTCCGGACTCAGAGCTAGGTCCAGTGATCTGTGTTCTTACAGTCCCTGCAGCTGCTTCTCATGCACACTAAAGTTTCAGGACCATACTTCTAAACTACAACATAACTGTAGTAATAAAAAATAGTAATCGTATTACAATCCATTTTAGGATTGTTCAGATGATTGAGATGTTACACATGTAGAGATGATTCTTTAAACTGTAATAAACCCATTCATCATTAATGGCAGATTATTATTGTGTGACAGAATTATGGGAGAAAAAAATTCTGAAACCAATAATAATACTGTGAGCTTTTATTAAACTGCTCTTCCAAAAAGCTCTAAAGGAGGTTATTTCCTCAAACCTTCCCACACTTGGTACTAGGTCTCACACTGGATTTGTTCACGAAGCTTTACTAAAGCTAGCTGAAATAATTGCCATTAAGAAAGCACATCACCAAGTACTTTACCTCTTGTTTTTGATACGGTCAAACTGGGAATACTAAACTTCACCGAAACCAAACAAGCTAGTAGTTTAAAAAGACAATTTAGCCTCTATGGTTAAGGGTAGAAGCTCTGCTTGTAGCTACATTATTAGGGCACCACTCATTGCTGTGTGACCTTGAGCACAGACATCTACCCACGCTGTACCTCAATGACTTTACTCATACAAGAGTGACAACAATAGTATCAACCTCATTAGAATGGTGAGGGTATTGATTCAAATTTTAAAGAACTTGGAGATGCCCCTGGAACATAATAAACATTCGATATTCGTTTTATGTCCTGAATACTGCATTTAAGTCACCTCTCTTTATCTTCTTCATTTTTTCTCCTTGCTTTCTTCTGGAATTTTGTCTGTGTCTATATGAGAACTTCCTTTTCTTGGCATCCACACATTTTCTAATGAAGGTGAAGACCAGCCACAAGTAGAAGCCTTAAATGTACGCAAAATGTTTTTGCTTTATTTATTAATGAGTAACTAATTGCAAGATGTTATACTGATCTGTCTGAATATATAGTGAGATAAATTATTTGAAGAAAGTATGAATAAAGAAAGAGGAGAATTTGAAGGGAATCATCAAACTCAGGCATACCCTATCACATTATGGCAAAATCTGATAGGTGATCCCTTGGCATGGGAATTTGCCCTGCCTCTAACTGACTTGGTCATTGGCCCTGAGCATCCTCATCTATGAAACAGGGAAACTGACCTGGACAGTCTGTGAAGTCCTGTCCTATTGTAACTCTTTGGTTCTAAATAAGACTATAGGTTAAAATCACTCCATTGTCATATAACACCTATAGGTTTTCAGTTATCTTCAGGCATTTACAATGTCTATATATATCATGCAAAGGCAGAACTACAATACAAATGCAACACCAAATTACACGTGATATAATAATAAATGCCCATTGATGAGCTTATACTTTAAAATTATAGCATTATGGCTAGAATTAAAATATCTCTAGAGGTAAAGCCATTCTGTTTTCAAAATGCAATTGTATTTAAAAGCTTTCATATTAGTTGTTAGGAAATATCCACTCCAACTGGCATATCAGAATAAAAGATTTTACTTTAAAACCCATTTTCTCATTATAAAGCAGTGCATGTTTATTGTAAGATATTTGAAAACATATAAACAAGAATAAATATGTACATATCTATATATTTGCTAAATTAGGACCTTAAAATAAATACAGTTTTGCTTCCTCCTTAGAGACCATGAGTATTTTTCTGCCTTTTTAAAAATTCTCCACAGACATGAGTTGAATGATAGAATAATATTGCAAAAGATGGACCTGCCATCTATTTAAAACTAGCGTTTATTATATTTAAGAGCTATGTAGAGCTATAGTGAAAATTTGGGAAAATTATGAAATAACAATTAAAATTCAAGCAGTCAAAAAATAGCTATTTCAAATATTTGTAAATACTCTTATCCTCCATTTATGCATTAGCTACAGCTTTAAAAAAATCAATTTCCTTGAGGTATAATTTACATACACTAAATCATAATATTTTAAGTGTACTGTTAAGTGTACAGTTCCATGACTTTGACACGTGTATACACCTGAGTAACAGCCACCATTAGCAAGATAGAGACCATTTCCATCATCCCCCAAATGCTCCCTCATGATCCTCTGCTATCAATTTCCTATTCTTACCTTCTCCCCCAGGCACCCATTAATCTGCTTTCTGTTTTCATAGATTAATTTCGCCTTTTCTGTAATTTCACATAAACAAAATTACATAGTAATTTGTTTGTGTCTGGCTTCTTTGCTCAGTATATTATTACAGAAATTTGTACATGTTATTGCATGAACTTCATACTTCATTTTACGGTATGGATATAGCATAATTTGTTTATCCATGAGTTATTTCCAGTTTCCCTTTCCCATTTTTACGGTATTATAAGGCCTTTTCTCATAATTTTAAAGTATTGAATATGTAAGCTCTTTTTCTGTTGGACAAGTACGCTCTCTATCATGATTTAAAATTATAACACATACTATTATAAACATCTTAATGGATTCAAATATCAATGGAATCTGATTGGGAAATAAGATTCTTGGACTATAATCTTTATCTTTCAAAAATTTAGAAATACTTTCACTCTTTTTTAAATTCCAAGGTTGCACATGAGAAGTCTGATACCTGTTCTGATTCTTAAGTAAATATTTTTTAAATTATATATGAAAATTTATACGATTTTAAATTTATACTTGTTCAAATGCATCTCTAGGATATGTATATATGCATGCCTCTCTTTTTTTAAAGTTTCTTGGAAGTCATTCACCATTTTAAATCTGAAAATCCTAATTTTATTATAGTTCAGAATTAAAAAAAAACTCTTTGATGTTTGCTTCTTCATTTTTTTCTTTCTAAAACTGCTTCAACCTGAATATTATTTCATATTAGGTATCCTTTATGTGTCTTAGTGTTTTTTATATTTTTATTCATGGTTTCTATTTCTTTGTATTTTTTTCTATGTTGTGAAGTGTGCTCTTTATTTAAGTCTGAGTTTTTTTTTTAAATCTGTGACCATTTTATAATTTTTCTATGATTTAAAAAAATCTCAAATCAAGTTTCATTTTAATTTCCAGAAACTCTTTATACCTTCTCATACTGTGTTCTTAAGATGTCTCATTTCATATATATTTGTGCATACATGTGTATACATGTATATACATATATACATAATATTTTTCCTTCAAATTCTTTAAGCTACATTTCTTTGCAGGGTTTGATATATTTCTTTGCTTTTGGAAGTCAGTTGAATTGGGTTTCCTAAGCACCTGAGTACTTTAAGGTGGAATTGCTATTGCAATGGTGAACCAGCATGCAAGCTTGTTTAGCCATTCTGTTGAACGATATGAGGATAAGGCCCTCTGGTCTCAAAAGTAAGCCAGGAGAGGCTACTCTGACCAATGCTGCAGCTGTCTATGGCATCCATGGCAACAGGCAACCTCTCCCAGAGCTGTGTGCAATGATTGGGCAAGAGCCGTCTCTCTGTGACCAGATGCCTGTTCCCACCCCACCACTTTCCACTCAGGCCTCTGCATCCAGTCTCATCTGTAGAGACAAGCATCTTTCCATTCCACGAATCCTCAATACCATTCTCTAGCTTTGCAAACACTGACTTACAATTTGTACCTTCTTCTTTTAGGATTCAAAATCCTGTATATCTGAGACTTCCTCCAATCCCAACCATTCTCTCAGTTATTTAGAAATTGTGCTCCCCAGCAGAATGTTGACATCAGGTTGAGAGGGGCAGAATCAAGTTTCTTGAACACCATGGATTAAATGTTTGGATTTTAACTTAAGGGCAGTAGGAAGCCATTGAGTTTTAAACAGGTGAGTGAATGTGATTAAATCTATAGTTTCATAAGACATGTTCTAGCTTCAGTCTAGAGAATATTCCTAGAGGTAGAGAGACTGGTTAGAATGGAAACTCTAAGAGACTAGATTAGGACAGAGATAGAGGATAAAATGCAAATCTGTTTGAGGGCTGTTTAGGTGTATGATAGCGGAACTTGGTGATAGATCAGCCATTGGAGCTGAAAGAGGAGGAATTGACCAGCCTTTTTTTGTTGGATGAGGTAGATGGTTGGGCCTACACTGAGGCATAGATCTCACTAGGGATTTCAAGATATGTTTAGTTTGGAGGTGATATATCCTCCCATCCTCTTATGCCCATATGACAGTATATTTTTAGAGATAAATTCCTAGAAGAGATATGACTAAATAAAACTTCATGTGCATTTGAATTTTGCTCTCCTCAAAAGTTTATTTTTTTTTTTTTTTTTGGCTGATTCAATACACAGAAAATGATATGTCACAATCAATTTGATTTTTACTCTTTTTCTTTTTGGGGAGTAAAGATGAGTATCTTCTAAATGTTTAGAAGATTAGAAGACATAGAAAACAGATATGTATCTGTTAATGTACCTGCTCAGTGTTCTATTGGTTATTTTCTTTTCTTTATTGATTTTTTTAAGCTCCTTATATGTTAAGGAGATCTGGCGTCTCTCTATTTTTGCCAGTTAAAAGCTTGGCTTATCATATACAGAAAATTTTAATTCTTATGGACTCAAATTGTTCAATTTTTTCTATTATGATTTCGGGAGGGGGGCGGTTATAATGCTTAGAGAGCATTCTCTATTCCGTCATTCTTTAAATAGCATCCTCTCATTCTTTTATCTAATACTTTCATAATTACATCCTTAAGCTTAAATATTTAATTCATATAGAATTGATTTCAGTGAAAGAAAATAATACTTCAAGGTTCCTACTCATGGCACCAACACAATTCATTGAGTAACCTATTATTTTCCCCTTGGCTTTAAAATGATACATTTTATATCCCTAAATTAAATTTCTGTATATATCTCCCTATTTTTGGATTCTCTGTTCCTTTGAGCCTATTCTAATGTTAATCAAAACTGTTTTAATTATTGTGATATTATACTTATTATCTGTTGAGGCTATCACATTGACTCATTTTAAATAGATGTTCTTACATGTTTGTTTTCTATGCAAACTTTAGAATCAGATTGATTTGAAAAAATTCATGTAGGTTTACTTCCCAGATTTATAGATTACTTTAGGGAAACTTGATACCTTTATACTGTTAATTTTTTTAGTCAAGAGGAGTATGTATCTCTGTTTATTTATTTTTTTATTCCTTCATGCTTATAACTGATAACTTTGGTTTTTAATTGCATGAAAGAAAATGATTGTTTTTTAGTCACTCGACTCTAGTTAAGAGCTCTATAGTTGATTCTCTTTGATTTTCCATGTATACGAGTATATTACTTGCAAATGAAAATTTTGCTTCCAATTTTTATTCTATTTTCCTTCTCTTATCTAATTGCATAGGCCAGTAACTTCATAATACTGTCAAATAATAGTGATGATAATGTGCATTCTTGCTGTTTTGTTTTTCCTGACTGTTTTGGGTGTTTAACGAATAACAAACATCAGATTTCAGTAGAAATACCGTTTACTGTATCTGTAATTTCCAATTCTCCTCGGTTTTCGTCACTGGCTTTCTTTCTCCAATACCTTTCTCCCTGAAAATTCCCTCTATTTCTTGTTACATATAAAAAGTAAGTTTTTTCTTCATCCATTGCTTCGAGGGGGAAAAAAAATGAAGTTCAGAACAAGGCAATAAAGGAGCTTGCTAAACTCCATAGCAAAGTGACTTCAGGAGAGGGACACCCAGATGACTCTCTAGAAGGAAGAACTGGAGCGTGGGGAGGAGTCGGGGCCACTCCCGCCCCCAGCCCACGTCGGTGCCACCAGCAGAGAAGAAATGTGAGGCCGGGTGGCCCAGGACTCAGGAGTGGCCGCCTTGCCCGGCACCGCCAAGCGCCACCAAGAGAGACAAAAGAGACTTCGGCCCGAGCGTGGCCGGCACCAGGCCGCCCGGGGTCCCCTCGCAGGCTCCCGGGGCAATGGCCGGGTCTCCGCGCGACTCCCCTCTTGGGAGCGCTGCTCTCGCCATCTGACCGCCCTCCATCCCCTGCATTCCCTTCCCTTTCCGGACTCTCCTTTCGCTCCCAGTCCTCACTCTAGTCTGACTGTCCGTCCGTCTGTCGTGGCGCCCAACCTCCGGCCACCGGCTTGGATGGACGCGCGGAGGCTGCGCGTGTGTCCAGGGGTCTTGCTTCCGAAATTGGTCCTGCTCTTTGTCTACGCAGGTCAGTGACTTGGGGCGGCGGCAGAGGGGAATGGGACTTGGGGCTGCGCTTGGGTAACGCTCAGGGCGGCGCGTTTTGGGCGGGATGCACCGGGACCTTTGTGGAGACGCAAAGATAATGGGGTCCCGCAGGGACAGTAACTCTCGGCTCGACCTCCGCGCGGTTTTGTTCAGTCCCTTTCCTTTAACGTTTCCTTTCCTTTTCTTCTCTTTTCTTTTTTCTTTCTCTTTCCGAAACCCCATCTCCCCTTTAGGGGATTTTAAACCCTGGATATACAATCATATACAACCATATCCATGACTCAGGACTCTGGGCATGACGGCAGAAGCTAGGGAGAGTGAGGAACGCGTTTTCACAAAGCACCTGAAATTTAGAGATATTGCTGAAGTTTTAACATAAACCAATGGGGTGACCTTTCCATTTCAGTATAGGCCAACAGGCCACTCACTGCACATTTTGAATATTCCAGTGGTTCTTTTTTGGAAATAAAAAAGCCTTAGACTTTTGTTTTTATCCTGCAGAAGATGATTCTCAAGTGTGGTAGACTGGGCAATTGGACTCTTTGAGGCCAAACATAAGGTTTTTGAGAAGCATAAACTGGAGTCTAATCCGTTTTTGTTGATTTCGTTAAGCACTCGAAATCTCATCCTTTTTTCCTAATTACCCCTGCTGAGAATTGCTAATAATTGATGAAGCAAGCAGTTTTCTTGTTTTGTGATTGATATAGAGCTCAATGATACGGCCTTCCATTGGTTATTCATGTATAAAGTTAATTACACCAGTGGTTTTGCATCTGTTTCTTCTTCATAAAACAAGCTAAAAGTGAAGCTCTCTGCAAAAATGTTTTCATGTCTCTAATTTCCTATGACAATACTAAAAAAACCCATGACCCTGCAACACTAAATTTATATACAGTACTGCGATTTACCTTTTGATATTTATAAAGATATTACAACTGAAATGAAGATGTTCTTCAACACTGTTATCTGAACATCAAAAGAACTGACTTTCTTTTTGGATATAACCAGAAATGAGTCACAATAACTTCTATGGAAATTTTTCCTATGACAATACTAAAAAAACCCATGACCCTGCAACACTAAATTTATATACAGTACTGCGATTTACCTTTTGATATTTATAAAGATATTACAACTGAAATGAAGATGTTCTTCAACACTGTTATCTGAACATCAAAAGAACTGACTTTCTTTTTGGATATAACCAGAAATGAGTCACAATAACTTCTATGGAAATTTTCAATCTGTTTATTAAAATGAAAATTTGCTTTCTAT
>NW_006433378.1:17141209-17143506 GCF_000325575.1 Pteropus alecto | reverse complement strand
AATGCTGACTTTCAAATGCAGAAATTCATAAAAGTAGGAAAAATACTTCGTATTTAATGAAGAGAATCAATATTCTAATCTGTTGACACTTATTCTTTTTACTTAAATTGTAAAAGGTTTCAGAACTTCAGGGACCAACAGAATCAATTATATTAATATTAGTTTTATATTAAAATCTCATTATTGATTTATTTGAAGCAATAATTCTTTCTGCCACCTCTGTTTATCAAAAGAATACAAAAATAAGAAAACAGAACACAGCAAATAAAAACTTCAATACCCTCACTTGCCCTTACTCAATCACATCATAGAACAACTTTTCCTTATTCTTCTATTTTATTCCATATGGTAAGTGGAAAGCTTCTAATTTGTGCACTTTTCCTTCCCTTCCTCTTCTTTCTCCAGTGCTAGATGCACAACCTCCTGAGTTCAGGAAACCCACAAAGCTGACCAGCCTCAAAGTTGGTTAGTTTAGAAACTTTTCTCTCCATTCATTCTTCTCTCCTCCCGCATCCCTCCTTGGGAAGCTACAAAGTAACATAATCACAAGCCAATAATGCTAGGTTGACTCACTGTCTTTGATTAAAAAATGTTTAGCTAATGTGTTCTTTGGTGTTAATTCTTGAACCCTTTATTTCAGAGGTCTTTTTATGCTTGCCATATTCATTCAACTAATATTTACTGACTGAGATATGATGAGTGATATACAGAACGGAAGCCATGCTCTGAGTCTTTTCCTGGAGGTAGTAGAGTGCTCCCTTTAATGTATAAAAGGCTATGTCATAGTATAGGAATAATCTATACCTATATCTACATGTGCTATAGATGCTCAGTGGAGGGGACCTTATTGCTGGCTTAGGAACGTAAGCTCCATGAAGATGATGTCTGTTTTGCTCATCATAATAGTATCAGAAACTAACAAAACACCTGGCCCATAAATGGAGCTCAGTAAATATCTGCTCAGAAAAAATGAGTTGAGGATTTTTAGGAACTAGACCTTTGAAGGATAGGGAAGCCTTGGACAGAAGAAATGGAGTAGGACATAGTGTGAGCAACGGTAAAAATCATGAGATGTGTATACGTAAAAATAGATAATTCAATTTGTTTGGAACTGAGAGAGACAGTTGGAAGTGAGGATTGGGGTGAGATGGGGGAACAATTCAGAAAAAAAAAATAGTTCAGACACCCCATTAAGTGAATTGCCAGCCCTAATGGGACAAAGACCTAAGTAGATATTCTGTCCATAACCTGAATTGTTTTCACCAAAGCAAATGCATTAAATTCACATTTCATTTGTTAAAGAAATAAGAGCAATGTTTCTTTTATCTGAAGCACCATGCTGTACTGTGGAGTCACTTTGGGAAAGAGACCCAATGAAATGTTTATATTATTATCCAGTCTTGCTGCAGGCTACAGAAATAGGATTTGGCCAAGGTTTTGCCTTCCTGGCTCAGCTAGTGACTTCTGTCCCCTCCTTTTCCTTCCTCTCTTATCCTTAGCTTATAAGAACCATTTCTGAGCAAGTGTTTGGAGCCAGATGATGCTTTTTGTGTACTACGTATTCTTTAAGGTGGGGTGGAGGTAGGGAAACTTCTTCTAGATTATGCTTTTAATTAAAGTCGTTGAAGAAAGTTTGCATGAGCTAATTTTCAAGGATATTAACTTAAATCTTAGAAGTAAAGTTACTTATTTTCTGAAGACAATTGGAATGTCCCATTCTTTTGCAAGGGAGAAAACACTCCTGCATTTGTCCAAACTCTAATTTTCATAAAATTATTCTCAAATAAACTGGAGAAAACAACTAACATACCAAAATAAGCTTTGAGGTGTGGTCATAAACTGTTTGGAAATGTTGTGCTTGTGAATATATTTGCCATACTATTTAATCTGCCCTTTTCAGTCATTTAATTCTGGGAAGTAGACAAAAGCTCTGGAAAATGCCATAAAAAATAATGAACAATGTGTGACATGATCTAGATGTTTGCTGCAGGTAAAATCTAGCTTCTTGGCTATGAGATTTTAGGCTTGGTTTCCTGTAACATTGGCTCAAAATATTTCAATAACACCATGTGTTTATAATAATAATAATAATTGGGCTACAATAGTAGTAATTGAATCTTTGATATTCATGGAGCATTTAATAAGATAGCACTGTTCTGGGCATCATTTAAAACACACCTCATGAAGCTACTTACACATTGGTTGTCCTGCTTCCACAGAATAAGTAGGGACATTAGCTCTCCCACTATCTGAATGGCTTTTAATGGCTTTTAAGAGCATGAAGTAAACATTCCTGC
>NW_006433378.1:17120480-17141189 GCF_000325575.1 Pteropus alecto | reverse complement strand
CAGTTTAAATATTTGAATTAATTAAACAGCATGAAAAATGAAAGCTATAGCTATTCAGTGGGAAAATGATAAAAATAAATTGCCTGAAAAAGTGTAATACACTCTGCAAAAAGCATACACTGTCAGTAAATCATTAGATTGTGTTTCTGTCATCAAAAATTTATTTTCCCCCTCTTTTTTTTAATTCCCACCTCCCCTTCCACCCCTGACCCATGGATGTTGCCATTTCTCCTTACGAACTGGATCTCTGAAGGCACCCGGGGTCTCGGGCCTGGGGTCTGGGGCCTGGCACACCCGGGGAATAGTTTGTGGCTCCCCCTGGGGCACGAACCTATAAAGCAGATATGCTAACCACTACACTATGGAGCCACCCCTTTCTGTCATCAAAATTTACAAGTAGATTTTAAATAGATTACTGCATCTTACACAGGTAATTATTTTCCCTTCTCATTTCTTCTTATCACATCCCAGAAGAAAACATTAAGGTTTGTTCATTTATGAGGTAGAAATAAAACTGAAGGAAAGAGAATATGAACTTTTTCACTTGTTTCAAAAAGGCCCTGCATTATTGATAAAGGTGAATGAACTTTGCTACTTTTTGATGGCATCCTTTTATAAAAAAATTAATATTGGCACAGAGATGATTTAAAAGCAAAATCTAAATTTTCCTTTCTAGATAAATCAATTTCATGGACATGTAGATATAAATATAACATATTGTACTTTTGTTATGACTTTAGCAAGGAAGCAAAAGACATATAATTTAGATAATAGTTGATTTTACTTTCAGAGATTGAGTTGGAAATGACTTATTTTGTGATTCTTGAACATGTAACTTAAATGATCAGATTATACTTAATATATTCCTAATCATGTACCTGTAACTCACATATCCATTATAATTTATACCACTCATTATAACTAAATGGTAACCTTAATTTATTAAACATAAACTATTTAGGTATAATAAAGAATTTTTAAAAGCCAGGGTAATTTTTATTTAATATTTCTGGTATAATTTTCTTTTCCAAAACGTATGGGAAAAAGATAGCAATTTGGTTTTGTTAGCTTCAATATAGCCTTTTTTAATCAGAAAATACTTTCCCCCTTCACATAGTTCCGTTTCATAGCTTATTGATTCTTAAATTTGATAGTAAATAAACTCTTAAATCTTCACAAGTTACTTATCTAGGGAAACTTCTTATCTTCCATCCAAATGGATTGACAGGTTATACAGAGTCATTTGTGTTATCATATGCAGGCAAACTGATCATGAAGGTAAAAAAATGGTGGAGAAAGAATAGCATATAATGCATTGTCATGAAAAAAATACATTATTTTAAAATTATCTCTAGTGGACATTATTCATGTCAATAACACTTTCTATTAAAAGAAGTTGAGAGTAATACCTTAAAGTCAAAAGACTTTATCATTTAAAAGTTATTATAAGAACTCACTGATGAATTGAACAACTGATTAGTTGAGTTATTCATTTCTCCCTTCACTGTCTCATTCAACTCTGGTTACCAATTATAGCGCTTGCTGCCGGAGAGTCTAAGAATGGTCTTTGCCTTTTTTAGCTATAATAATTTAAATATTTTCTATGTCTAACAGGGAAGGAAGACTAGTTTAGATGTTTGCAAATGTTTTAGAGTTCTGAGTACATAAAATGAAAAATCTAAATGCACTAAACAGTGGTCATTGACCAGGGAAGATATGAAATGGAATGATTTTTCATGAAGCTGTGATTTCAGAACTGTAACTGTACATATATGATTTTCATTTTGTAGACGATTGCCTTGCTCAGTGTGACAAAGACTGCAGGTCTTACTGCTGTGATGGGACCACACCTTACTGTTGCTCCTACTACGCCTATATTGGGAACATCCTCTCGTGAGTATTGGCCAAACTTGGCAATATCGATTCTCTTTCTCTTGCCTAGTTATGTTTTCAGAAGGTACTAAGTTATAAATATAGGCAAGAAATTTTAAGAGTGGCTGTTGACATAAAATCTTTACTGGAGATAGTAAATACTCATCACTATCTAATACATTAAATTATTTGACAAAATCTTCAAATCAATATACAAAATAAGATATTCTTTTATTGCTTAATTTGTTTTATAATAATGTTTTAAGTAGCCCATATTCATATTATTGATCTTTTTTTAACATTTTAAATTATGTATTTGTCTGCTTTATTTGATTTATAAGTTAGAATTTGTCATTTAATTACGACCAGTTTATTTTGCCATGTATGTATCTGTCTAACTCATCCAGTAGATATCAGAGAAAAGAGACATTAAGAATAAAAAAACAGGTGAGATATGAAATGTCAATTTTCTATACAATGCAAATAAAGCAACTTCAGGAAACAAGTGTAGAACCCAAGATTGGCTAGGCATCAACAATGTAAAGTAATAACCAACTACAAAAAGCAGTGAGACATACACACTTAGAATGTGTTAAGCATTTCTCCATAACAAATTAAGAATTTATTTTAAAGATGCTACTGGGCAAAGGGAAATGGAGAAGCAGGAACTGCCTTCAGGGTTGCATGTCTATAAAGTATACAAATCTTCATTCCTCTATGAAACCTTCAAGTTGAGAAATTAAATGTAGAGAATTAGGAACATAAGAATTTTCTCTATCAGAATCATCTGTGACTTTCAGCTAGTAGCAAGAGTCTAGACTCTGTTCTTCTTAGTTTTTATTTTTCAAGTGAACATCAAATGATTTGGGAGCTATCCTGTTGTGGCTTAACTCATGCCCTATGAAGGCTTAAGTGGAACCAGGGAAGATTAAGCACTAAGGGGTGTCCACTGAGATGTCTTGTAGCTCATTCTCTGTTTCCTGAGAATAGAAAACCTAGTAGAACATAAACTTCTAGAATCAAAGTTGAGGCTGATATTAGAGATCATGTCTCTCTGAATAAAACCAAAAAGAATGAGACTTCAGGATAGTCTTGAAGACCATCATGACTATGTAAGAAATATCAGGCTCTAATAAAAATTGGTGAATAGAACTTAAGCATTCTTTGAAATGCAAATAAGCTTTAAATAAAATGTTTGAAATTTTTCTCATGGAAGATGTGGTAGGAATGAGACGAAATCCTTTCCATACATTAGAGAATAGTCAGAATGATATTTATAGGAATTAATCAGCTCAGAATACCCTAATTATAAATATATAATGATATTTCGCATTTGTGTATCACTTCACACTTTTGAAGTAATTTAAAATACGTTATGACTAAATTCCAATTTTATTTCAAGTGGTCTCCACATGCCAGATACTGCTGGTCAAGGTAGATGTGCGTGGGGGCCCAGCAAGTGGTGTAGATTTAAATAAACTGGCATCAGAGTGATTTTATGATTCCATGGTCCTCTGGCTCCTTGCCTGTTTCTCTGTCCACTAACTACATCATGGTGTGCATTGCGTCATTATTTCTCACCTTATAGCTGCCTCCACCCTGGCAAATATATATAGAAGACATAATTACTTATTAATTGGAATACTTAAAAATTTAAATTTACAGGTGTGCCCTTATATGTTTTACATTTGCAATCAGATTTACATTTTTATGGTACATATTCTAAATCTTTAAATAATTTCACCACTTGGTTAAAGTAAGGAATTAGTTGAGTTGACATATATTTTATGGGTTATTAGGACCGTGTACTTGTAATATTTGAAAAAAAGAATTGTGTTTATTCTAGGAAATAAACACAGATGGTATTATATTTCAGGCAGTTAAAACTGAATTTTCTGTTCAAAATAGAAACCACTAAGTAAATCTCTTGCTAAACAATTCTTAGGGAAAAAAGGAGGGTGGGGGGTGGACTTTAACGTGTTTTCCCTTCTGGATAAAGGAGAATATGTTTTCAGGATATCCAGTTATTGTTTAAGATTTGAAAAGAGTTCTTAACTCCACCCAAAACTTTTTTTAAAAAGTTGTTTGAGGGGGTTGAGAGAAAAGGAAAATCATTCCAAGAATGCTTATAAAAGTTCTTTCATGCACATATTTTCAAATGTTGCTATTTTGGAACTCACAAACTATGTTTTCTCTCTTTCAAGCATCCAGGCACATTTTTAGTAAAATAATTTTAATCATCTTAAAAAGTTAAATTTTCATGGTTATCAGAAAAGTAATAAGGAAGAAAGCAATAAACATAATGGAATGTTATATATCCTAAATGAACAATTTTATAAATTGGTTATAATTTGCTTTCTATTCATTCTGTTTAGAAACAGAAGATATCCAGGCTGAGTTTAAAATGAGCTAAAAAGAGTACAAAATACAATTTGGGTCATTCTAGACTATAAATGGTAAGGTAAGGTACACTTGATCCTGGTTGCTGAGGTCTCTCCCTAGTTACCATCTAAAATAATCAGAGTACACATGTTTAACCCTTAATTTTGTTTACTTCAACACAATTAAACAAAATTTTGTTTTCTCCTTTTTGTTTTGCAAAGTAACCATTAAGAATCATTTTGGAGAGTTCACAAGAGCTAACTTTCAATTTACCTTTCAGTAGAAAAGTCTTATTTTACTGAGGTCCCTCCTTTTTTGATATTTTACCTGAATATGAGTTAATTTTGACAAATAAATTCAGATTCTCCCATCCTTTTTTTTTCCTTTTCTGCTTAGAAATTTTAAAATGTACTTGTGTCTCATGAAAACATTAAAAATTAAACTTTTAAAATAGTGTATCTACCTTTTTAAATTGAGATATAATTGACATACTTATTATATTAGTTTCAGCTGTACAAGATAATGGTTTGATATTTGTACTGCAGTAGGTCTGTTTAATTTAAGTCCATTTAAAATAGCACGTGTATTTTTGATTGTTATGGTCACAGATGATAACTTCGATATAGAAAACTAATAAACAGTATCATTTTCCAAAATTTAAGAATAATTTTACAGAAGTCAATGTATACTATGCAGTCAATTATTTACAAACACATATTGAGTGCCCATAACTAGGGCAGTATGGAGCTAGATCCTGAGATCCAAAGATAAATAAGTGATGTCCCCTGACCTCTAGGATCTCACAATCTAATTAGAGAAGAGAATGTATACAAATAATTCTAATTCAATGAACTAATCTATGAAGTGTTATTAGAGGGCGGGAAGAGTAAAAACAGCTACATGTTGTGTGGAGAGGTCACAATTGCTAACTTTCAATTTACCTTTCAGTAGAAAAGTCTTATTTTACTGAGGTCCCTCCTTTTTTGATATTTTACCTGAATATGAGTTAATTTTGACAAATAAATTCAGATTCTCCCATCCTTTTTTTTTCCTTTTCTGCTTAGAAATTTTAAAATGTACTTGTGTCTCATGAAAACATTAAAAATTAAACTTTTAAAATAGTGTATCTACCTTTTTAAATTGAGATATAATTGACATACTTATTATATTAGTTTCAGCTGTACAAGATAATGGTTTGATATTTGTACTGCAGTAGGTCTGTTTAATTTAAGTCCATTTAAAATAGCACGTGTATTTTTGATTGTTATGGTCACAGATGATAACTTCAATATAGAAAACTAATAAACAGTATCATTTTCCAGAATTTAAGAATAATTTTACAGAAGTCAGTGTATACTATGCAATCAATTATTTACAAACACATATGGAGTGCCCATAACTAAGGCAGTATGCAGCTAGATCCTGAGATCCAAAGATAAATAAGTGATGTCCCCTGACCTCTAGGATCTCACAATCTAATTAGAGAAGAGAATGTACACATCAAAATGTTTGTGCCAGTGATTATTTCTGGATATTGGATTTAGAGAAAACAGCTACATGTTGTGTGTGTGTGTGTGTGTGTGTGTGTGTGTGTGTGTGTGTGTGTGTGTGTATGGGGAAAGAAATGTTTAGAGAAAGCCTCATAAACATTTGAACAGAGTTTTGAAGGAAGAGTAGATATTTACATAAATGGCCACTGAAGAATAGAAGCACACTCCAAATAGAGAGAGTCTTTCTTACAAAGGCAAAGATATAAGAAAGGAATTGATCATGTTATTCATTGTTGCTAGGGAGGTAAGAATAAATTTTAGATACAACATGCAAATAAGTAGGTAAAACAGAAGACGAGCCCTTACTTTTGCATACTTTAATTGGTAGATTACATACATTTATTGGTCATGCCTAACACAACTGAAACAAAATAATTTATTATTTTCCTGGAAACAAGACAGCTGGTTTTATATAGAAAGGACACATTCTTAGACACCACTAAGACAAGGGACAAAAGTGACGAGGCGCCAAATGATGACGATTATTTTTTTTATTCCATAGAGAAAAGATTTGGAATAAACACTTTGAGATATTACACTATTTAGAACCTTTTACGCAGAATATGTGACCTTGAAATTTTTTCTACGGTTTTGACATTTTCGATCACAAGGGTAGGAGCCTCACTATGTTTGGAAATGAGAATTGGGCCAATTCAAGAAGTAGACAATTTCTCATCAAATTGATTCTAAAACATTTCATTCAGCCACTCTTCTCCATGGAAGATAAACATCTGTGATGATTATGAAAAGGGATATTTCAGTTTTTGCTGCTGATGAAATTGAATTGACATTCCCTGGGGAGAGAATCCAATGTAAAGATGTGGTTTTTAGAGCAGCCTTTAGAATTGGTAGAATTCAAGGGAATAGAGGATTTAGTTGAGTCTAATTATTGTTAGACTTTACTGAAAATGAAAGTAAGCTGTTATGAGTAAGAGAATAATTGTATAATATTGAATATGAACCGAAAATGACTGGGTGGGACATAGTGAGCCAGATGATAAGATGTAAGGTTGATTCTGAAATAGATTTTTGCTTTTCTAGTTTGCTTTTATAAAATGTAGATCTGTCTAAGGATTCTTCAGAGCTCCATCTGGCCAAAATAAAATCCCCGCAGGGAAAAATCAAGAGAGAGAACTAATAATGGAGATCCTGGTGGGATTAAGTTTCTTTTCTTCTCAATGAAATGTGAAAGATGTATTGCCCACAGTTTTGCAAAGACAGCTTACAAATATCACAACTGTGATTTTAGAGCAATGTTATGCATGAAAGCAAAACTGAGTTAAAAGATAAAGGTTTCATATTTTCAAATGGTATTTGAGGTCTTATGCTCATTAAGTAGCTTAGCATTGTGAATAAAACACATGAGACTATTCAAATACTGACAGAAACATAATGCATTTCGAAAGGCCTTTGGCAATGATAAAAACACTTAAATTAATTAAATTTGGGACTTCCAGTAAAGATGGCAGGGTAGGTAAACTCTATGTTCACCTCCTCCCGCAACCACCTCAAAATTACAACTAACCTATAGAACAACCATCACTGAGAATCACCTGAAGTCTAGCTGAACAGAAGTCTTATAACTAAGCATATACAGAAGAAGGCACCTCGAGACTCCCAGGAGGGGCAGAGATGTGGAATCAGTTGGTCCCACACCCATGTGTGGCAGTTAAAAGTCAGGAGGAATATCGCATCTGCAGCAAGGAGAAGTAAGGGGTTCCAGCTACACATGAGGATCCTCAGCCCAAGGTTCCAGTGCCAGGAAGAAAAGTCCTTATAACTTCTGGCTGTGAAAAACAGCAGAGATTGTGGCTAACTGAGACAGAAGACTGAGAGAGCCAGAGACATTTCTCTTAAAGGGTCTGTGCATGGACTTACATGCCTATGGACTTACTTGCTCTGAACTCCAGTGTTGAGACAGCAGCTTGAAAGTTCTGAATGACATACGTGGAGGAACTGAGTTGTCTGGCTTCGGAGTGCGAGCTAGAGGGGCAGCTCTTTTCCAGATAGAAATGCTGGCAGAGGCCGTTGTTCCTTTGTTGACCCCTCCCCCAACCCAACTGCTTATGCAGGTGGCTACCACATCTGAGTCTCCACCAACCTAGCTAACACTGTTCAACCCACCCTGGTGATTCCCTGAGACCACCCAACTCAAATGTCGGGCCCACTCAAGCCACTTTCAGTGGCTTTTCTATACAAATGGCCTGTCTTGGCTCATTCTGCAGATTTTCATAAAAGTTCTCAAAGATTCACAAACACTAAACAAGCAGCATCTAGCCTCATGATACCCTATTCCTCTTGCTAAGCAGCCTCAAGCCCAGCTATAGTGGCAGCCAGCCTCAGTTTGCAACTCAGCCTATCCCAGGTGCCTCTAAGACCAGCACAACTGGTAACCATCTGCAGATCACTTTGTAAATCAGACGAAGTTGTCCTGAGCAGGGCATAGGCAGCAGCTGACTTTGGCTTGCACCAGAGCCCCTGCCAAGAGACCCCAGAACCAATACAGCCCGTGGCTAGCTTTAGACCACATTGAAGCACCACCCAACTACCTCCACAAATGACACACCAAAACAGAAGATTTGGCAGGCACCAGAGCCCTGCTAAAATGAATCTTGATCAGCAGGGTCAGCTCCTGCACAACATTTCCTCTACTGGAGTCACGGTCAGTCCTCACAATCAATCAGACTAAGGGTCAGTCCCTCCCATTCACGTGCCAAGAGTAATCAAGACTAAATTGTAACAGAAGAGCACACACAACCCACACAAGGGACATACCTAGAGCACCTGGCTTAGGTGACCAGGGAGACTTCGCCACTGGACCCCACAGGACACTTACTACATAAGGCCACTCTACCAAGACCAGGAGACATTGCAATTCTACATAATACATCGAAACAAACACAGGGAGTCAGCAAAAATGAGGAGACAAGGAAATATGTTCTCAAATGAAAGAACAAGAATTAAACAAACGGAGACAAGTAATCTATCAGATACATAGTTCAAAACACTGGTGATAAGGACACTCAATGATTTCAGGGAGAACTTTAACAAAGAAATAAGAAACATAAAAATGGAGATAAAAAAAAAGAACCAGTCAGAAATGAAGAATACACTAACCAAAATGAAGAATACACTAGAGAGAATCAACAGTAGCAGAGGAATGAATCAATGATTTAGAAGAGAAGGTAGCAGAAAACACCCAATCAGAACAACAAGAATAAAGAATTTTTTAAAATGAGGATAGTTTAAGGGACTTCTGGGACAATATCAAGCGTATCAACATTTGCATCAAAGTGGTACCAGAAAGAGAAGAGAGAGAGCAAGGAATTGAAAACCTATTTGAAGAAATAATGATGGAAAAGTTCTCTAACCTGGCAAAGGAAATAACACACAAGCCTAAAAAAGTGCAGAGAATCCCAAACAAGATGAACCCAAGGAGACCCACACTAAGACACATTATAATTAAAATGGTAACGGTCAAAGACAAAGAGAGATTCTTAAAAGCAGAGAAAAAGCAAAGATGAAGAGAGATTCTTAAAAGCAAGAGAAAAGCAATTAGTTGCCTAAAAGGGAGCTCTCATAAGACTACCAGCTGATTTCTCAACGGAAACTTTGCAGGCCAGAAGAGATTAGCATGAAATATTCAGAGTTGAAAAGCAAGGTCCAACAACCAAAATTTCTCTACCCGGCAAAATTATAATTTAGAATTGAAGGAGAGATAAAGAGCTTCCCTGACAAGAAAAAGCTAAAGAAATTCATCATCACCATACCAGTATTACAAGAAATGTTAAGAGATTTCTTTAAGAAAAAGAAGAAAAATCAAAATCAAAAATATGAATAATAAAATGACAACAACTACACATCTATCAATAGTTACTTTAAATTTAAATGGATTAAATGCACCAGTCAAAAGACATAGGGTGGCTGAATGGATAGAAACAAGACCCTTATACATGCTGCCTACAAGAGACTCACTTCAGATTGAAAGACCTACGCAGACTGAAAGTAAAGGGATGGAAAAAGATTATTTCATGAAATGGAAACAAACAAACAAACAAAACTAGGGTAGCTATACTTATAGCAGACAAAATATACTTTAAAACAAAAGCTATCACAAGATACAGAAAAAAGACTCAGTAATTCCACTTCTAGGTATTTAACTGAATAAATTTAAAACACTAATTTGTGAAAAGATATACACATTCATATGTTTATTGCAGCATTATTTACAATAGCCAAGTTATGGAAGCAACCTGGGTGTCTATCAATAAATGAAGAGAGAAAGAAAAGGTTACATATATACAAGACTATTACTCTACCATAAAATAAGAATAAAATTTTGCCATCTGCAACATGAATGGAATTAGAAAGTATTATGCTAAGTGAAATAAGTCAGACAAAGACAAATATCACATGATTTTACTTAAGTGTGGAATCTAAAAAGACAAAATAAATGAACAAACAAAACAGACACAAACTCATAAATACAGAGGATATTTTTGATGGTTGCCAGATGGGAGGGTGTTGGGCATATATGTGAAATAGGGGAAGGGATTAAAAGATACAAATTGGCAGTTACAAAATAGTCATGGGATGTAAAGTATAGCATAGGGAATGTAGTCAATAATATTGTAATAACTATGCATGGTGTCAGATTTACTGGGGTGATTACTTCACAAGTTATATAAATGCCTAATCACTATGTTGTATACCTGAAACTGATATAATATTGTATGTCATCTGTAATTGAAAAATTAAAAAAATATTTTTTAAAAAATAATTATTTAAATTTAAATATTCTTAATACTTAGGTATGGAAAAAAACACTTCTGAACAGTACATGCTAAGCAAATCAAAGTTTGTGGGAGTCTTATTTTTGTTTTTGTAATGACACAAAGATAAATAATTAATATAATGTTAAAATAAATGTGACTTTGATTTAAAATGTAACAAATTATGTGTGTTATATAAAGAAAGTCAGTGTTTCTCAGGAGACATATATTTACACTGTATGGGTTATTTTATTAAGAACAAATATAAATGTGTAGATATCTAAAACTTTCTCAGTCAAATCTATATTCTATTTAAGCATAATTACCTTTGTAAATTAAGCTTTATTGTCAGAAACGTAATTTGTTTTTAGGAAGTAATAAATGAACTTTTTAGAACATATTCTCAACAATTTATTTCTATAAATATGTACAGAGATATTCTATGTTCTACACCAGGTACTGGGGATGCAGCCATGAATCAAACATGGTTCCTGCCCTTGCATTGCTTACAAGCTCCTGAGGAAAATAGAACTATAAATAAATAGTTTAATCTACTAGAGAAAGCACAAAATGCAGTGGAATCAGAGAAGAGGAGCTTTTAGTCCAATTTTAGGGTTCTAGGAAGACTTCTTTAAAGAGAGTAATTCTAAGATCAACCTTGAAAGAAAAAGAAATTGGTAAAATTCATCACTCAAAATTAAAAGAAAACACTAGCAAACTAGGAATATAAAAGAAAATTTCTTAACCTAGTAAATACCTTAAAAAAAAAAAAACAAACCTACCTCTAACACTAGACTTAATAATCCAGTGTTATAACCCTTCACTTTAAAGGCAACCACAGGACAAGCTAGCCTCTAGAACCATTTGTATTCAACATCCTACTGTCCTGGTCAGTGTAACCAACAAGACAAATTAAAAAGAGGTAATAAAAATTGGAAAGGAAGAAGTTAAATTATTATTTACAAATGATATGATTGCCTGTACTCCTCAGACTATGAAATCAAATATGAGAATTCACCAAGATTGCAGAATATGAGAATTAGTATATTCCTACATATCAGAAACACTCAGAAAATATAATATAATACCCAGTAAGAAATCCAATAATAACATTTGCATGGCATTTCTTGAGTAATATAAGTATATAAAAATTTCAAGGGATGAAAGAGAAAACTAAAGAAATTAAGAGATATAGCACATTGCATGTGGGAATATTGTAAGGATATCAATATTGGGATATGTCAGTTCTTCCTGAACTATATGTAAATTCAGTGTGATTCTAATCAAAACCCGCAGGACCATTTTTTGTTGAGTTTGATAGACTGAGCCTTTCATTTATGTGGGAAAGTAAAGGACATAGAAAAAAAGAAGACAGTTAAGAAAAAGAGTAAAGCGAGAAGACATGCCTTAGATCCATCAAGATTTATTATACAGTTATAGAAAATAAATTGTGTGATATTGATTCACACATAAACTGATAAAATATAGAGCTTGAAATTGACGCTTTTATATATGGGAACTTAGATAACAGAGACAGCATTACAAACCAGTGGAGGTGGATGGATTATTTGGTAAGTGATGCTGAGACAAATTACTATCCACATGGATAAACATTAAACTAGATCATTCCATCGCACTACACCCCAAAATCCACTCCTATTGGACTAATTACATAAGTGCAAGAAGCAAACACAACTTTTAAAAAAGGGAGAGGATGGGATGGCATTACGGTATGAGGAAGGGAAAGATTTCTGAAATAAAAGATAAAGAGCAGAAACAATAAAAACCACTAAAACAACTGTAAACCCAATAAAACTAAAATCACTGAATTGTATACTTTACTATGGTGAATTTTGCGATATGAGAATTATATCTTGAGTAAATAATTTTTTTAAATATATAAAGCAACAGAATTCCATAGAAAAAGTGTAAAGCAAATACCCCACTTGGAGAAGACACGTGCAATTAAATATATATATGTTATATATACGTATATATACATATATATACATATATATGTATATAAATTACATAAATTGCAAATATATATATACGTATATATACATATATACACATGTGTATATATACATATATACATATATATATGTACATATACACATATATATACGTACATATACGTATATATACACATATATATACGTATATGTACGTATATATACACATATACGTATATATATATTTGCAATTTATATAATTCATAAAAGATTAGTATCTGGAGGGACAATGTATGTGCACCAAAAAAGTGATAGAACAGAAAACTAGAAGGACACTGCTTACCGGACGGGCTGGCAATGCTCTATAAGTTCAGTAGGGGAACTCACACTGCTGGAGGGAGGGAGAACACATATAGGTTAGAAATACCTGGAGAGCAGTTTGTCCACATGCAGTTAAGATGAAGATGGGCATACTTTAGGACTTAGCAATACCTTTTCTGTATATATTCCCTAGTAAATTCCCAAATATGCACAGAGACCTTTATAATGTTGGTTGACATATTATTTAAAATAGCAAAACACTGGAAGCAACATAAATTTCTATCAGAGGAAAATGGATAAATTAAAGTGTATTCATACAGTGGAAGGAGATAGAGCAATTAAGTCAATGCATGTTAATATATCATTATAGTAAATCTCAAAACTGGTAATGCTGTGTGAAAAGAGCTAACAGAAAAAGAATGTGCCCAACATGATACTATTGGTAGGAAGTTAAACACATACGCTAATTCTGTGTATTACTTAGGGAAACATGTGGTAATGTGTGGATGTCTGAGGGAGAGAAGGGTACACAAGAATTCTAAGATCGCCTAGGATTGAGGGGTTTCCTGAGATGCAGGACTTTCAGTGCCCAAGAGAGATGGGTACTGGGCAAATTGGTTCAAATTGGTCATCCCAGAGAGAGGAGCAAGAAGGAGGCCTCCAACTCTAGTATTTTATTACTTAAAAATCAAACATCTGAAACAAGTGTTATGTTATTAACATGTAATAAGTCTGAGTGAGAAGTGTGTTGGTGTTTTAGTATTAGTATTAGTTCAATTCTTATATGTTTGAAAATCTTTATGATTTAAAAAAAGAAAACAATGAAAGAGTCCGATGATAACTGTAATGGATTCACCCAGACACCCGTAATTCTGAGACCAGTTCCATTGTGTTTTTTTCCATCACCAAGCAGTTGCCTCGAATTTGACACTATCTACATGGAGACAGCATCGGATCCCACAGATTAAGGGTTCAGTCCTATACGACTGCCCCTGCCTCCCACTTCAGCCACCAATTGCAAGTCTCGGTTGTCATCTGTGCTTCTGACTGACTGGCTATGGACTGGAGGTTCAAATGACCCCCATTTTGGGTTTGATTAATTTGCTAGAGCTACTCATAGAACTCAAAGAAACATTTTACTTACTAG
Source organism: Pteropus alecto (assembly GCF_000325575.1). Classification (NCBI taxonomy): domain Eukaryota; kingdom Metazoa; phylum Chordata; class Mammalia; order Chiroptera; family Pteropodidae; genus Pteropus; species Pteropus alecto. Next base: position 17,127,190 of record NW_006433378.1, on the reverse strand, counting down.
ATACTGGTTTATTATAAAAGAATATAACTCAGGAACAGCCAGATGGAAGAGGTATGTAAGGCAAGGTATGGGGAAAGTGTGCAGAGGTTCTACACCCTCTCCAGGCACTCCACTCCCTACCTTCCTTGTCTCCATATGTTCATCAATCCGACAGCTCTCCATATCCTATTTTGGGAGTGTGTTATGAAGGCCTTACACAGGCATGACTGATGAAATTATTGGCCATTGATGATTAAACTCAATTTCCAGCACCTCTCCCTTTCCCTGAGGTCTGAGATGGGATTGAAAGTTCCAACCCTCTAATCAGAAAGTTGGTTTCAGCCTCCATCCTTAGATACTTTCCAAAGTCACCTCATTAACATAAACTCGGGTATGGTTGAAAGGGGTTATGAGTATCAAGATATCTTTATTGCTCTTATCACTTAGGAAATTCCAGGGGTTGTAGGAGCTCTATGTCAGACACAGAGACAAAGACCAAATATATACTTTTTATTAAAAATATCATAACACCTTGTTAACATGCAGATTCTAATTCTATAGGTCTGGGGTGGGATCTGAGATTCTATATTTTTAACAAACTCCCAGGTGATGCTGATGCTGCCCAGCCTCCAAGCATACTTGGGCAGAGGGGACTGGTGCTATCTGGCAATGTTCTAGACAACAGGATGAAATGATAGAAGCGATCAGGACTTGAGAACTGATGGGGTGTGGGCAAGAGATTGAGACTAAAAAGAGGAATCAGTCCAAAATAATTCCAAACTTTCTTCTTTGAATGACTGGGTAGATCGTGTCATGGGAACAATGGGGACTATTCAAGAAAGTTCAGAGAAGAAAATGAATTTTATTTTTTAATACATTGAGTGGCAGGAGTGAGGGTGGGGATGGTGACAGTCTTTATAGCTTAGAGGCCAAATTTAGTGGGCCTTCAATTGGTGGAATGCCTAGAGGTGCTGTTTATAAAAGACGTGTGGGAATGAATGAGGTGTTTTGAAGAGGTGTGAAAAAGAGAACAGCAAGCCAATGACGAAGCCCCAGGAGATTCAGAAATACACTGTGATTTCTCCCCTTTCTGCATTTAATCTGCTTCCTGAGCAGTGGCCTGCATCTATTTTAGCCTCCCTTAAAGTATCCCCCATCCTTTTAAAGCTTTTGACCTCTATGATAATTGATCTGTCCTTCGCTAATCAGCCTGAACACACCTACCGTGATGGTAGGGAGAGTAAATGCCTTGATTTTCTCCTATGTGCTTTTCTCCTTGTATTTTATACTATATAAAAGACAGGATTCACGGTATTTTGCTTCATTTTGAATTGCATATGGTGCCATAATAAAGCAGTTTATGTGGGGATCCATCTTCATTTATTCTGATTGTGTCCACACCAAATCAATTCTTATCTGGTCATATATTCCAGGTTTTAAGGGCCATCTTAACTAGATGGTAATCAGAATTGGGTATTATAAGAGAAACTATGTTTGGTGGGGGCAGGAATTATTAGAGTAAAGGGATGCTCCCCCCACCAAATACTTAAAGTATGTTAGTTTATTAATCTTCAGAATAGCCTCATGACCTAGGTATTGTTATTCCTATCTGTACAGATGAAGAAGTTGAGGCTCAGAGTTAAGTATTGTCAAAATTCACACAGGTACTACTATGTAATAAGCTGGCATTTAAAACTAGGCATGCTGGAGCTCTTTCTGCTACTCGCTACTCGCCACTCGCTCCTGAAAATCCAATTTCAGGATGGGATGATGGAAACTATTCATCGCCATAAGACCTTGTGAAGTCCTTAACATTGTATTTTCTTAGCCTCAATATATGGATTAAATTCTTTCCTATTGCTGCTGTAACATTATCTTCTCTCTACCCTGTTACAATTTATCACTTTATTCAAGTTCCTAAATCATCTGTCTGACCTTCCACACTGTAGACCCTGCGGGAACAAGAAGGCAATCTGACCAGTAACCACTGAAGGTACAGGGTCTAACCAACTGAATGGAGGTTAGTCCTCTGTTTAAACATGAAAAAACTGACATTTTGTGTGCTCTAAATAAATACGTGTCATCTGGATAAATATTTGCTTAGAAAAATCAAATCATAATTTAAATACATTATTGATTTCAGAGAATTTCTTTTCATGGACTACAGATCAGGTATCATTACAAAGTAAAATGAGTGATTTCTTTGGAGTCAGTCATCACTCTCTAGTCACAGTGTGTATCATGATAAATTACAATCAGATAATAAGATTAGAACTCAAGCACCAAATTGATTGTAATGATTTAATGTCTTGTCATATTTCATTGGCAGAGAACATATTTGAATTGCTCTATCAATGAGGAAATATGGTCTGCCAGTCTGACTATTAAGGCAACAGGCTGCCATACAACTCTAGTCAGTTGCATAATTTTGGGAGATAATATGTTTTACTGATAATATTGAAGAGGGAAAGGTTATGCACACACAGCAATTCTTATTCCATTATATTGGAGGAATTCTAGGGTGTAGCTGCAGGCTGGAACTCAATATCTTCCAGCTATTTCACAAGTGCAAAATGTTAGGATGAACACACCCGTAACGACAGTTTCATAGGGCAATGGTAACCTCATAAAATGTAGCAGGATTCTGAAAGTGCTGTGGGTGAAAGCCCGGCCTATTTAACCCAGAGCAACTGAGAGACAAACAGAATTTATAGTGTTGACATTCATTCTTACAGAAAGAGGAAGAAGAACAATTTTACACGTAACAAGAAGAATGCTTTTTTTAAGCTTTGGCACAAATCTGACAAAAATAGAGAAAAACATGACAAATTACTTCAAACATAGTCTGTAAGAAGTCACGCTGTCAAAAAGTGGGCAGAAATCTTTCTATGCTGTATTTTACAAAAAATAAGTGCTACCTGTGGTTGCGAGTAACCGACTGCATGATGTCGATACAACTTTTTTCCTCTACAAACACCAGAATAATACAAAATCGATTTCCAAAGTATCACATGGAAGGAAATAGTTGAATTTAACTTTATCAAATAAATGATGAAAACTCGACTTTGCAGTTGCAATCTCGAGTAATGCCCATACTTACATTAAGTAAATAAACCTTTCTGCCCTTTGCCAGGTACAATTAAACAGGAAACAAGTCTTTGTGAGTCTATTTTTAATCAGTAGTAATTCTAGTGATAGTAGGTTGTAGAAGAAATACCTAGTGTGGATTGATGAAAATTATGAGTTCCTCTTCCCTTATGCTGTGTGAACTTTGTTCTCCTAATATCACTGAGCCTCAGTTTATTAATGTATAGAAAGAGAAGAGCCGTAATTATTTACCTATCTCTCAGAATTAGGCTGAAAGAAATATTTGTACATAAAAACTCTTAGAAGGGCTTTGGAAATGTTTCCTATCCTTAATAAAAAAAAAAACATGGATTATGAAAACACCTGCAGTTTGGGAAAAGAGCAAACCGATGGGAGTGACGTGACTTCTCCAAGGTCACTGGAAAGCCCGTGACTGACCAGCAGAGCACCACTTTGTGTGTGAGGCTCTCTCCCTGGTCCTCCAGGCCAAAACATGGGCATCGCTCCTCAGGAGAGCATTCTCAGCCAGGAGTGAAATAAATGGCCTACTTAATCAAACATGATTGCATCCTGATAACTGCAAAGGCAGCTGATTAAGTACTGTGTCCTGCTGCCCAGCAGTTGCTAGCAGCATAATACAGCCCCAAAAGTCATGTGCACTAAGTGGAAAGATCTGCCATGTTGCCCTAGGCTGACCTATGAATTAGAGAAGCTGACTCAAAAATGGGATAAACAAGTTTAAATAAAATATATATATGATTTATAAAACTATCACACATGTAATACCAAAAATCAGGGGACAGTGAATTTCTTTACAAATGTATTCATTAGAGAGTTCTAATTAATTCACTATCCAAAATTTATTCACAACTTTTCAGACGTGTACATTATGCATATGGCTCATTCATCTCTATTGATGACATATTAATAATCAATGCTCAAAACAGTGATCTAATAGCTAGCAATCATGGTACTCTATAGATCTGAGCATGCTTTTGCATGTAAAAATTTAGAATTTCCCTGATTAGGCTTTTTAAAAAAGGTGATAATCAGCAGTTCCCTTTATATGTCAAGTGCTTGTAAAACCTATAAGAATAAAAAGGGCAATGCCTTGCTTCTGATGATATTGTATACAACCTACATTTGCAACAATTACCAGATTGAAAGTATTTTTAGTGATAGCAAACAAATGCCAGATGGCATGCTGAATAAAACGTCATTGATCATAGCGAGGATCAGCTGAGGTCTATCAATTCTAAAATGAGTTTCTTTTACTCAGCTTGCTGGCTTCAGACAGCTTTTTTGTACATGCTATAGATTTTGCTTAGTGTTTGCAGTAAAATCACTTTCGTCTTATTATCTTTCATTGGAAGGATTGGCTCCAGTTTTGGGTAAGACTGAGAAACACACTCCATTCTCTGCCTCCCACTGAATGCAGCTATAGAATTTGGATGGAATGCATAAAGCGGCATTTCAGATATATGGAAAGTAAACAGTAGTAAACAGATTGAGGAACAAGACCAAAACTGAAGTACTGCCTAACTAGTCAGTTTACCATTTTTCCTCCTCTGTTATTTTACTCTAAACATAGCACAAAACATATTAATAGGCATCAGGAGATAGACAGAGAGAGATACAGGAGAAGCTCTCTACTTCTGGCCAAATAAGCAAGTTCTCTTTATAATCAAAGACATTGGGGGATGTACCCTGACATATTTGTTCTCTTGTGCAGCTCCCAAGTGATCTTTCGGTTGCTGCAGTGGTGGCAGTGACAATGACAGCAACAGGACCTGACAGAAACCTAAAACTCTGAGAACAGGGAACCTTTCTTTCTGATCAGAATGATGACATACCAGGAAGATGGGGGAAATCCACATTGCTCTTCTTTTTGTCCTTGTCCTCCCACTATTCAACTCAGAATAGGAATTCGTTCGTGGAAGCATACAAAGAGCAGGGTAAATAAAGCCCATCTTTCTGACCAGAGAACCAAAAAGTATTGCCCAGGGAACGAGAAAGTACTAGGAAGATCACCAAGATAGAGGAACTCAAGAAAGTGACCCCGAAAGTTGCTTATGAATTCCTGGGCTCATCTGAAGTTGCGCACGCATGAGTCTGACCCTAAACAGTATACCATAGACCTGGAGAACTGAATATAAGATAGACAACCACCAAGTCCCAGACTGGCAATTAGGTATTATAAGCATGGGGCAGATCCAAACATTACTGCAAAGGCTTTGAAAATGAAACTTACATTAAAACTACAACCCACAAAAGTCTGATTGGAATGTATGGTCTAAATTGAACCTAGTTGATCGCCTGATTAAAAAAAATCAAAATTCTCCAGAACCTTCAACAAAACCCCAAAGTTTTACAACATAATATTTAAAAGAGTCCAGGACACAATCCAAAATGACCCAGCATACAAAGAACAAGGAAATCTCAACTCACAAAGGAACATACAATCATCAAACCATGGAGATGTCGGAATTATCTGACAAAGTCTCTAAAACGGCTATAATGAAAATGACCCAGGAAATAAGAGCAAACACTATTTAAAGTTAGTGAAAAGATAGAAATAGAAAAAATAGAACATATAAGGAACTCGATGGAAATTTCAGAACAAAAAATACAACCAACATTTAACAAATTCAACAAATTCTGCTCAATAGCAGAATAGAGATGTCAAAGTAAAGGATAAGTGAATTTGGAGACAAAGCAATAGAAATTATCTGATCCGAAAACAGTAAGAAAAGATATTGAGGACAAATTAAATAACAGAGTTTCCAAGACCCGTGAGACAATAACAAAAGGTCTAGCATTCATGTCACCAGAGTCTTAGAAGAGAGGAGGAAGAGTGTGGTGCTGAAAACTGTCCAAGTTTGGTGAAAGAAAGAAATTACAGATTCGAGCAGCTCGATAAATTCTAAAAAGGGTCAACTTAAATCCACGCCCAGACATATTATAATCAAACTACTGAGAAGTATAGAAAAAAATCTTGAAAGCAGCCAAGAAATAAACAACAGATTATCTTTTGGAGAGTAATGATTTGAATGACTTCATATTTCTCACCAGAAACCAGGGAGGCCAAAGAAGTGGCACATTGTTTAGTGCTGGAAAAAAAAAAAAAAAATGAAGTGTCACTTCAGACTTCGATGACCAGCAAAAATATCCTTCTAGAATAAAGGTAAAATAAAGACATGCTCAGGTTAAGTAAAACTAAGAATATATTTAGTGAGCAGACTTGATCTAAAAGGATTACTAAAGGAAGTTTTTTAGAAAGAAGGCAAATGATACCAGAAAGAACTTGGAATGTCAGGAAGGAAGAGTAACAAATTGGCATTTATCTGGGTAAATATAACAGTCGGTTTCCCCCCTTTTGAGTTCTTTAAATATGTTAGACTGTTGAATGTAAAACATAACATTGTATGTTAGTATTTTCAGTGGAGGTAGATGTAATATATAACACAACTACAACATAAATGGAAAGGGGAAAGAGATCTATAAGATGGTGAGGTTCTATATTTCAAGTAAATTGTTATAAAAGTGATTGTAAGTGACGAAGAAAAGTTAAGTATATACTCTAATTCTTAGAGCGTACACTAAAAATAAAAATAAAAAATAAAAAAATCAACCAAAAGAGAAAA
>NW_006433378.1:17118883-17120429 GCF_000325575.1 Pteropus alecto | reverse complement strand
ACTCAAAAGAATGAAAAACAGAGAAAAACAGAAAGCAAATAATAAAATGATAGATCTAGATCCAAACACCAAGAATTACATTAATGGTTAAAACACACCAACTGAAGAGAATGGGTATTTTTAACCGACAGAAATTTATCCTATCTTCATGAAACTCACTTCAACTACAATGACATAGGTTGGTTAAAAGTAAGGGAGGAGGGGAAATAGGGAGACACTGGTCAAAAGGTACAAAGTTTCAATTATATAAGATAAATAAGTTCCAGAGATCTGACGTTTAACAACAAAGCGACTATTGTTTACAAAACTGTGTTGTGTAACTGAAATTTGCTAAGAGGTTAGATCTTAAATTTTTTCAACACACCCACACCCACACCCACCCCCCCCACACACACACAAGAAAAAGGTAACTCTGTGAAGTCATGAATATATTAATTACCTGAGTGTGATGATTATTTTATAGTATATATGTATATCAAATCAAGTTATATACCTTAAAAATATATCATTTTAATTGTCAATTATACCTTAATAAAGCTGAGGTGGGGGAATAAATGAGCTATCAAACCATGAAAAGAAAAAAAGTAAAAAGATGGAAAAAGATATACCACTCAATCATTAACTGAAAGAAAACTAGAGTTTAGCTACATTAATATAAGACAAAGTCCAGAGTAGAGACTATTACCAGAGATAAAAATTGATACTGTATAATGAAAAAAGGGTCAATCAATCAACCAAGAAGAAATAGCAATCAAAAGGAGAAATTCAAAATTTTGACAGTTTTTTTTAAACAGCAAACAAAGTGATAATTTTGTTTGTTGAAACTCATAAGGGAAAAAGAACAATATGTGTATGTTGACTTACCTACAGGGTTAAATAAAATTATTTGCATTTTCCCTTTATTTTCCTCCTTTATTTTAAATTATGATTCATGTCAGTTAATGCAGATAATACAATGGAAGCTTAGGTTTACTCTTCCAATTTGAAACCAATCTAAAACTTGACAATCCCTGGCGTTTTTCTGTGTAAACACCTCAACTAGGAAATGAGATCTTTAAGGAGATGGCCCACACATATGCTTTTTTGTAGTCCACCAAAAACTCATTCTAATGTCATCACCATTTTGCAACCCTATTGGAAATAATAATTTAACATACTGGATGGAGAGTGTGTTCCGTAGGTGACATGGAATAAAGACAAATAACACAAGCACCAGAAAACTGAGTGTCGATAATTAAATGCTATGATGGAAATGACTAAAATAATCAATTTCAACTAAGGTTTATTAAGAGAACTATATTGTTTCATGAAATGCTGAAGGGAATTTTGGGAAGGAAATGAGTGTAATATTAAAACCAGGAGTCTTTAATCATTAGCAGGCTTTTCCAACTATATTCATACATTTTTAAAAATTCATTAAACTTTTTTAAAGAATGATCCTGGATTTTTTTTCTTCTAATCTAAATATTGATGAGAGGGGAGAGCTCACACAGAACTGCAAGACTCAAAAATTCATTCCTTTCCAGAATGAAATTAGTTCATAAAG
>NW_006433378.1:17041934-17118841 GCF_000325575.1 Pteropus alecto | reverse complement strand
ATTTATCCAAAGCCAATAAAATCTATTCTATTTTTCAGATTATGCTATTAGGAAGACTTACTCCCTTAAAGATCTGCAGAGTCTAGTAGGATTTTTTTTTTCTTCTGCTGCATCATTTGTTTCAAATAACACTTTAAAGCTTATATTAGCATAGAAGAAACAAAAACATTTATTAATTTTTAAAATAACATTCAAGTTTTTAAATGCCTTGCAATTGTAAATACTGGACTTTAATTATGTCTGTTCATCCGACGGTAAAGTAGATTTCACAGCATTTACATTAGTTTAAATTGGAGGTTTCTAAACTTCAGTGTGTATGAGAATACCTGGGAGGGCTTGCTAAAAAATATATTTTCCCAGTACCTAATCTGGAAATTCAGGTTCAGTAGATCCAAAATGGAGTCAAGAAATCTGCATTTTTAGATCTAGATCCAAACACCTCCCACTAGGAGATTCTGAAACAAATGGACCTTGGACCACGCTATTCTAAATAGACCACACCAAAAAATATTTCATTTTGAAGTCCTATTATCTTGCTTAGTTATCAAATTAAGAGATATAATCAAATTGTCATTTCATGAACTACAACTTTATTACATAGACTTACATGAAGCCTTATTTCAAATTACTATGGTAAATATATTCTGAAATATTGAAAATAAAATGATATGAAGGTTTATTTACATTTGATCAAAGTAATTTAATAGAGTTCTTGGTATTACTTAAGAACCAATGAGCTCTCGGTAAGCCCATGAACAGTCAACTTTACAAAACTTTTACCTCTACCAAAACTAGAGTTGCAAAATGGTGATGACATTAGAATTTGTCCCATAGGTGGCAACAAGGAATAAATTAGTACTTATGAACCACTTAGAACTGCAGGTGGTGCTCAGTAATTGTTAGTTACCATCTATTCTCCATTGTATGCTTCCATTACATCAATTATCTCTTACATGATGAGTAACTCAGGGGATGGTATTAGTATAACAAGGAAGTTGTGTTGGTTTAAACATGATTTTTCCTTGGCAAAGAGTCAAAAAAGTGAGAATATAATTACAGTCTTCAGCTGGACAGGATAAACCCTAAGCTTAAATGCTACACAGCAAGACCCTTTCTTGCTCTGTTTTAAGTGGGGTAAAAAATAAGTGCTCACACTCTGGATTCCCTAACCAGAAAAATGTTCCCTGGCCTTGCTCAGCTATTGACTTCGGGTAGATTACACTTTCATCTGCACTATCTCAGTGCTGAGAAGGTGGCATTTCCACCAGATTGTTTTTGTGCCTTTTTAATATCCTCTGAGGCAGGCTCCTGCCACAGTGAGCTTCCTTCCCTAACGGTATATTTTTTTCCTGAGTATCCATTATTGTTGCTCCAGGACTCCAAGCCCAGTAGAATCTATAGTGGCATTAATGAATCTTTCTCCTCAGGGCTGCTATCTTGCATGAGCCCCTTCATTGCATCTAAGAGGATGCATTCACATGGTTGTGCATTTTTGAATACTTGCAGAACAAGATATTTTGACTGTCTCTTTTAAGACCAGTTTCTTTTTCTCTTGTTTCTTCATCCTCAGGGGCTTTGGAATGGCTGCACCATTTTAGGAATATAGCTGGGAGAAGTGAAATTGTGGATACATTTAGTCTAAGATTAGTATATATTTATGTGATTCATAGTCACGTGCACGTGTACTTAAGTTATTGCTAGCCATTCCAATATAGGAATGGCTCCCCCAAATGATCTAACAGCCCAAAGCAAATTTTAATCCCTCCTGCCAGAGGAAAGACTATATTATTTTTCTCTTCTCTGTTTGGAAAAAGATATTGCAAAGTTATTGTCATGTGAAGAAGAGCTCAAAGAATTTGCAGCCAAAAAATGCAGTAAAACGTATAGGAATTTATACTGCTGACTTGCATCAGTCAATTAAACTAATATATTTTTCTTAAAAAGGGTCTTTCTGCTTTAGATTCCAGGAAACACTTATCCACCACTGGTTTTGACTAGGGAGTTGCATAGACCTCAACTGGTCTGTCTCCAATCTGTTTTATCCATAAATTATATATATTTTTAATTTATGATAATTGTAGAACTTGTGTGCTTTCATACATCATGTTATAGCATGTTATAGCATGATGAATTCATACATCATGTTATAGCAGAAACACCAGTTGTCGTTATTGTCATTGTTACAATTATTGGAGCTTAGGATGAGGAGGGAGGTTAACGAAACCTGTTCAATAATAGAAAGGTTTTTTAAAAGTATGATTTTGTATTTTATATTTATTTTTTATTTTATGTATTTATTTACTTATGTATAGAGTATTTTTTTGATGTTACTTCGATCTAGTTAGTCACATCTATTTGCATATTTTCAACTCGGGGAAATTTTCATTAATTATGTGTATATATGCTTTTTTATTACAGTGACATTGGTTAACTAAATCTAATAAGTTTCAAGTGTACAATTCAGCAGTAAGTCATATTTATATTGCATTGTATATTCTCCACCCATAGTTAGAGTCCTTTCTGTCACCACATATTTATTTTGTATTTTTAAAACATTCCATTTTGCATTTGAAAAAAATGCATTTTAAGAAAATATCGAGAGAATCAAATCCCACAGAAATATCACTCAACTATTTCTGAAATTAAAAACTAAGCAGGTCATAGTTTTCTTGACATATGTACTGAACTTGCATTTTGTTTTAAAAGTTACAAACCATTTGTTCCTGCTTTATTTTGTTTTAGAAATCTCTGATATCTAAAGTAGCAATGTCCATGCCCCAACCAAGAAAATACCTAATTTATGAACTTATTTAGATTACTTTAAATTAGCTATTTAATCTTTCATTATTGAGAAGTAAATAAGATAAACCATCTTTAATATTTTTAGGAGTATTATTTTCATCGGAAGGTAGAAACTTCACAGTGCATCTGTTTGCTTGTGCCATCGTTAACTTTGCCATCTTGGAATTAAACTTCCAGTTGTTCATCAGCATCTTTCTATGAAAAATACATAAATAAAGCAGCCTAGAGGATAGAGAGTGATGTGGGTAGCCCTTTAAGCTGGATGGTCAGGGATGAGCAGATAAGGGGTCCTGATGAGGTCACATTTGAGCAGAGAACTAAAACAAATGAGGAAGCAGCCATGTGATCATTTTGAAGACTACCATTTCACCAGGTGGAAGGCAAGTGCAGAGACTCTAACATGATCTAATAAATGAGGTAATGGAACTTTAAAAATAAAATATTTCAAAATAGCAAGAAGATATTATATTTGTAATAAAATATATAATTTAATATAAAATTATTTGCCAAATTAGGGATTAAACACAGAACAGTAGAGAAATTTTATTATTGAATGTATTCTGAAACATTTAACTTATTCTGAAGTGTTTTTGGTGTCTCATTAAGTTATTCTTTTCATGTCATTTTATACTTAAATTATAATTTGTCTTATTCTCTAAACCCATATTTTCATAATATAAAAATATATAGGCATTTCAATTATAAAATTATCCTTTAAAATGTATTTAAATAATGTTAAGCAATTTTATTAAAATTTTCTTTCCTTCTGACATTCTCATTAATTAGTATGTCCTATCACCAGAGTACATCACAATGTATACCCATCAAGTGTCATTGGAGATAGACCCTGACTACAAGGAGTTTATAAAATTTAGTTTTGTAAGTCAGAAAAAAGATTTATAAACATTGCATTCTTATGATAAACATTTGGCTAATAAATCCTAAATAAGTTTTGATTTATAAATCCTTTTATTGCCCTTGGGATTCAAGTAACTGATTTATGCTTCAGTATGCTGAAATCTATAATTTGATCAGACATAAATCTTATTCAATGATTTCTCTCTTAATAAGTAATTCATAAATCCTGGTCAGTGTAAATTATTACATTCTAAGTGCTCTGCATTTAGCAGTGGGTCTCATAAGTACCTATTTTAGGATGTTGATGATTAAAAATGATCATTTTTACATAATTTAGTTAAATAAAAACAGCTGCTGAATAGAACTTCCTCTGTATTCTAGTGGGTGAGTTTAATAGAAGTGAGCTCTAAACATACTGATGATTTCAAAGTATTTTATCTTTCAAATGATGAAATATTGTAATTAAAATTATTGTTAATCATACGTCAGAATAGGACTGGGAGGCCAGAAACCAGTAGCTGTCCTCTAATATCCAGTCTGTCTTTTTCTATAGTAACAAAATTTTCATAGAGCACAATGTTAGCCCAGGATAAACACTACACTTTCCAGCCTTCCTTGCAGCTATGTGGAACCATGTGACACTTACAGCCAATGATATATGAGCAAAGGTATTAAGCACAACTTCAGTACATATACTCAGGGTAGACTGCAAAAATAACTCAGGCTCAAGTGGGTGAGGGTGGGAGTTTTGAGCCGTGGTGGACTTCTACCATGACAGATAAGTGAGAAAACAACTTCCAATATTTTAAGAAGTTAATTTAAATATCTGTTACAGCAGACAAAAATTCTTTTGTTTTTCAACAAATTTTATTAAATATTATTTGTCAGAAACTCTGCTAATCGTTGTGAAATTAAAGGTGAATGTGATTCATTCCTTGCCTTTGTTAAATTTATTCCTAAGTAGTAATTTGTTACTTAATGCTCCAATATATAGAGCTGTTTTTAATTTTGTTTTCTGTTTGCTGCTAGAATATACAAATATAATTGGTGATGGTATATTTATCCTGTATACAACCTTGCTAAAGTCACTTAGTACTTCTAGTAATTATTTTGTTAGGATTTTCCGTGTAAAAATTGTCATTTGCAAGTAGAGTTATACTTTTTCCTTATTTCTTATTTTTTTTGCTTACCTTATTGCTCTGAAAATATTGAATAAAGGTTGTTAAATATCTTTGCCTTGTTCCAGAACTTTGAGAGAAATAGTCCATTAAGTATGACCATTGTAATTTATTTCACTGATTCTCTTTGTCATATTAAGTAAATTCCTTTCTGTTCCTAATGATTGAGATTGAAGTTCATCAAATACTTTTTGTGTCTGTTGAAATGATTGTATGTTTAGTTCTTTTGTAACAAGAATTATATTGATTTACTTTCAAATTTTAAACCATCTTTGCATTCCTGGGAAAATCCCCACTTAGTAATGATTTTACATTTTTTTTATATATTTCTGAATTTAATTTAGGAAGTTTTATTATGGGTTTTGCACCTATGTTCATGAGGGATATTAGTTTGCAATTTTATTTCCTTGTAAATGTCTTTAGTTTTGCTTTCTAAGTTATGCTACCCTCATGCAACAACCCAGGAAGTGTTCTTTCTTACTCTATTTTCTGAAAGAAATTGTATGACATTGATTTATTTATTCTTTAAAGGCTAGATGGAATTCATCAGTGAAGCCATCTGGGTCTGGAGTTCTGTTTTTGAGATACTTTCGATAAGACTTTTTTATTTTTAATAGATGTCAGACTATTTAGATTTTCTATTTCCACTTAAACACTTTTCAAAAACATATTTTTTCCATTTTACCTGTCTTCAAATTTAATTTTATTAAGTTTATAATATTTCCTTATAATTTTTAAATATCTATAGGATCTTTAGTGATAAAACCTCTTTAATTCTAAGTTTACTAATTTATATTCTTGTTCTTTATATTTTGTCAGTCTACTTTATCTAGGAGTTTCTCAATTTTATTGATACTTTCAAAGAAGCAACTTTGGGTTTTATTGTTGTTTTCTGCTGTTTTTCTAACTCACTAATTTCTGCTCTTTATTATTTTCTCTTATTTATTTTATGTTTGCACTGTTCTTCTTTTCCTAGCTTCTTAAGATGGAAGCTTAGATCATTGATGGTACATATTACTTCTTTTTTTAGTATAATCATTTAAAGATACATTTTCTTCTATGCACTGTATAATTACATCCCACAAATGTTGCTCTGATGCAATTTTTTAATCATTGATGTGGAAATCTATTCTAATTTCCTGTATGATTTCTTTTTTCATCCATTAATAATTTAGAAAAAAATTGTATGATTTTTTGATTTCTAATTTAGTTGTGTTTTGGTCTGAGAACATAATCTGGAAATTTTCAAATTTTGAACTTTATTAAGATTTGTGTTTGGCCCAGCAGATGGCCTATGGACCATGTACACTTGAAAAGAATGTACATTCTGCATTTGCTGGGTGTAGTGTTCTATAAATGTCATTACTCAAGATGGTTGACGGTGCTCCTCAAATGGTCTGTATCTTTACTGACATTTTATGTAGTTGTTCTCTTAATTGCTGAGATAGGTTGTTAAAATTCCAACCATAATTGTGAATTTGTCTATTTCTCCCTTTAATTCTACCAGTTGTGCTTCATGAATTTTGAAACTTTTTGTCACTAAGTGCAAATGCATTTTTTAATGTTAAGTCTCCCTGAAGAATCGACCTTTTAACATCATGAAAACATTTATATTTTTTCTCCCCAGCCTTTAAGAGTCTTTGAATTCAGACTACATTTATCCAAATTTTTATATTTAAATTATCTCTCATGTAGACAGCATGTACTTTGTGCCTTTTAAGCTATTCTGAAAATCTCTGCCTTTTCATTGGAGTACTGAGTTTCCAATTCATATAATTGCTAATGTGGTTGGAATTAGGTGTATCAGCTTACTATTTGTTTTCTGTTTGTCCCATTTGTTTTGTGTTCCTCCTATCCTGTCACTTTGGAGTTAATTGATTGCTTTTAGAATTCTATTTTAATTTATTAATTGTTTTATTTTTTTGCTTACCTCTTTGTATTATTATTTTAGTGGTGCTTTAGATTACAACATACATCCTTAATTTTAAAATCCGTTAAAGGATAATGTTGTCATAAAATATAACTTTGCATTCTTATTTTTTTAGTGCAATTTTATAAGTCTTTTATGCCATGTTATTTGTGCTATGGTTTTAATGTTGGTTACATAATATGCTATACATGTGATCATTTTTACTTTAAATAGTCAAATTTTTTATTAATTAAGATCTGAATTTTAATCTGGTATTATTTCCCTTTGGCTGGAAGAACCTCCTTTAACTTTTCTCATAGAGAAGTTCTGATGGAGAATTATCATTGTTTTCTTTCACCTGAAAAATGCCTTCATTTCACCTTTATTCCTGAAAATTATTTTTGCTTCATATAGAATTCTAAGTTAACTGGTAATTTCATTTGACACTTTAAAGATGTTATTCCCCTGTATTCTGCCTTCCAATGTTTCTGATGAGAATCATTGGTAACTTGTACTTTTGTTACTATATAGGTAATGTATCCTTTTTCTCTGCATAGTTTCAAGAGTTTCTTTATCTTTTGATTTCATCAGTTTATCTCTCACATTTTCAAGGTTTGGGGGGGTGATTTTTTCTTTTTATATTATATAAGTTTCTCTGAGGTTTTTTAATGTATAAATTTCAAAAAAACATGTCACCTATTCTTTCTTCAAATGTTGGATATACCCAATTCTTTTCTTTGTCTCCTTCTAAAACTCCATATTTATTTGACCTCTTGGTAAGAGTCCCACAGATCATGGAAACAGTTATTCTTTTTCCTATCTATTTTTCCTTCTTTTCTCCATATTGTATAATTTTCATTAAACTGTCTTCAAGTTACTGACTCTTCTTTTATTTCCAGTATGCTGTTGAGCCCATCCAATGATTTTTTAAATTCAGATGTTGTATTTTTCATTTCTAGAATTTCCATTTGACTCTTTTTTATAGTTCTTATCTTTCTGCTAAGATTTCTTGTGTATCCTTCAATCAAAAACATGTTTTCCTTTGTTACCTTGAGCATAGTTGTAGTAGATACATTTAAATTCTTGTTTGCTAATTCTACCAGATAGGTCATTTCAGAATAAGTTTCCTTGATTAGCAGACATTTAGTCCTGTCCAAAATATCATGGAAACATTTGGTCCATACCAAAAGGCTTTTAACATTTGGTCCTGTCCAAAATATCCATAGACATTTGGTCTATCTCCCTCACCCCATGTGCCATGACCAGGTAGGCTACTGAGGCAAGAAGGGTTATTATTGGCAATACAGCCACAACACAATTATTTGAGCAAAAAACACAATAGTATTTTTTAATATATTAATCCGGTAAACCAAAAGTATAAATAACCATTATGGGCTGTTTGAACCCAGGATGTTTCCTAAACATCAATGTTTTAGAAATGACCAAACATCAAAAACCTTTTGCAATGGACCAAATATCTTCATGGACGTTTTAGACAGGACCAAATGTCCTGCGTGGCTTTAATTGCCTTCCCTGTGACTGTGTATCTAGTAATTTGAGATGTATCCTGGATATTGTAAAAAATACATGGTAGAGACTAGATTCAGTTATTTCCTTGAGTATTGATTTCCATTGTTGCTGTTTTATCACGTAGTTAACATGGCAGGACTCAAGTCCCAGTCTTTGTAACTCCAGCATTGGGTAGCTGCTAAAATCTCTGTTCAGTTCTTTTAGCCTTAGCTAGGCTGCCGGCTATTCGCCTCATGCACTTATAATTCAGAGGTCATTCTGAGATTTTCTCCAGATTTTATGTGCGAAATTTAATGTTCTCCTTCCCCTATAGTTTATCCTTTCCCTGATTTACCTCCTCATTTTTCATCTACTCTGATAGTCCTAAACGCTGTCCTCTGGTTTTTAAACCAGTGCACTGCAGGGGGATCTATCCAAGATTTAGCTAATTTGCTGAATCTGACTGGGACATGCTCTTGAACAAAAAGTCTTATCAACAGGAAATCCACCAAATCCCATTTCCTTCCTCAAAGTTTTGACTCTCCTCCAATTTATGCCTGCTTTTGGTTTCTCTCCATTGACTTCACGGTGGTATTTTTTAATTTTTTGTCAGGAATTTGCAGTTATTTTCTGTGGTAGGGTTATACCAACAGGAGTTACCTCATTTTTGCCATTCTATTGGAATAAGAAACTTCCCACCACCCTGGCTATTGCCTTTGAGGAACTTATAGTCTGGTGTCCTAAGGAGAGACACTAAAAGCGTCTAAGGCAGTGGTTCCCAACCTTTTTGGTATCAGGGACCGGTGCTCCTATGAGAATTTAATGCCTGATGATCTGAGATGGAGTTGAGGCAGTGATGCCAGTGGTGGGGAGCGGCTGCAAATACAGATGAAGCTTTGCTTGTTCTCCTGCTGCTCACCTCCTGCTGTGTGGCCCAGTTCCCAATAGACCACGGACCTGTACCGGTTCACAGCCCAGGGGTTGGGGACCTCTGATCTAAAGAGAGTCTAAAAAACTTTCTTTTAAGTTGATTTTCTTAAAACACAAAATAGACATCTTTCTTGAAGTGGCAATGCATAGCAACCTTGTTTTCTCATTTACTTTTATATTAAATCAGAGAGAAAGAGATATGCTATTATGAGGGTAAAAAAGATATGAATCCAGACATAATAAAACTCTTTATAAATTTATGAATGCATCAAAGCTTCTGTTAAATAGCATAGATTGAATGCAAATGTCTATCTGTACTTCCTCCTGAAACTTCACAAAGCAATGACAGTAAAGGAATTAAGTAAAAAAAAAAAAAAAAAAACTCACAAGGACAAAAAAAAGACAACAGACAATAAAAATAACATTCTAGAGAATGCAATGATCTAAGTGTGTTGAGGCAGAAAGCCAAAAAGCCAGTCATTTCCACACAAAACTACAGAAATCCTCAGGGATTAGCAACAACTGGCTCTTGAAGGCAGGTGTGTGAAAAATGGGACTGAAAACAGAAGTACAGATTGAACGTCTGTAAAAGAGAAGTTAGACTTCCCATATTCCTCTTTCCATTTTTGCCCCACCAAGAGAAAAACTGGAGTCTGCGCCTGGAGAGGATTTAGCTGACAGCCTCTGGGTTTAGATTCAACGAGAATAGTTAAGAATGGATGGTGAGTTACGATGCTGATATCAGAAGAATTATAGGAAAATCTCCCCACTGCAGAGCAGTTTGCCCCCTGCATGGCTCCAAAAAGGCCTGTAGCCAGGCATACATACTTGAGGTAGGAGATTGGTGTTGCCTTCTGGAAAAAAATCAATCCACCCAAAAGTATAGACTTCCAGTAGGGATTTTTAACCAAGAGTGTGAACTTGAAGGAGAACAGTTATTCATTTTTGTTTTCACTGACCTCTGAAAGTTAATGTTTCGGACATTTCTGAATGTAGGCAACAAACCATCATAGTAATAGCAGTACCTGTGACTTTGTCACCAATAGGAATCACAGTTATTTTCTTATCACATTACTCATTGCATATATCTTGAAATGGTATTTACAGTCATCATTTCAACACTTATTAGACACAATTCTAAAGCTTATTATATGATGCATTAATAAATAAGCACATATTACTCTACCATTAATTTAACTTTAAATATTTTGATATAATTGATTTCATGCATTTGAAAACACTGTTCTGAAACAGAGTTCACAGGCTTCACCAAACTGCCATTGCACAAAGAAAGTTAAGAACTTCTAAACTGTAGGTACAGGCATTTGGAAATTTCCCCCAACTGAATGAATGATCCTATAGTAGCAACCCTACAGTGAGACTCACAAATAGATAAGCCACACTCGTGCTTCCGAATAAGGTACTTTTGGGCCTCACTTTTAAATATGATTTGACAACTAAGGAAGACCAGACATTTGAGGACAGCCTCTACCATTCATGGTAGAGACAAAGCAAAATGAAATGAATCCAATAAGAAATAAAGAAGGCAAAGAAACAAAGTAGTGAGAAAATAAACATGTGAAAGAAACATCATAATTAATATCCTAAGAGAAATGAGAGACTACATTGTATTCGTAAAACAAGACCAGGACACTACCTACAAAGGAATAAAGAACACAAAGAAGCTCTTGGAAATTCCATTAAGGTAGCTTCAATAAAAAGTTCCACAGACATACAGAATATAATATTAAGGACAACACGACTCATTTCCTTATTCCAGGAAGTAGAGGAAAAGTCAAAGAGATGGAAATGGTATTTTATCAGCTCTTCCTATTCTCCATTTACGAAATATTGCACTACTGACCTTCACTATAATATTATAACTCCACTACAGTGTCCCACTCTGCCCTTCCCCTGTGCAGTAGTAAGTGTTTGGAAATGGGAGAAGGTAAGAAAATGGGCTGGTTGCAGGCAGGTCACCAGTAATTTGCTCTTTCTGTAGACTGCAATATCTGATAAACGAAGGTTCATCTCCATGGTGATCACTACTGTTCCTTACCAAGTATTTCTGACTTTCTTCTTACCAGCCTCATGCTGGTAGGCTGCTCCCTCTATGTTGCAGTTTAAGGGTGAGTATTGCCTGTGACTCGCTTTGGCCAGTGAAATGTGCAGCACTTCTAGAAAGAAGCCTTCAGAGCTGGTCCACTATTTGGCACATACTCTTCTCTCTGTCTCAGCGAAGCCTCTGCCAGCCTGGGCTGCTGAGTGCCAATACAGGACAAAAACCACTTCCTGCCAACCCAAGTTGAATACAGAGTTTGAGCACTAGATAAACCCTGCTTGGACCAACTCTGCTTGAAGTTGTATTACAATGTCAACTAAAATCTCTACTATCTACCGCCCTGTATCCGCTCTTTATGTGGCCTGAGTTGTGAACCAAGGGGAATGCCATACAGAAGAATAGGATAGAGGAAGCCAACTTGGACCTTCTGATATCTGAGTCTCGATCTTATGCATAACTTACTCAGACTCCAGTGGTTTCACGTCAAACCCTGCATACATTCATACCTTATTTCAGCACCACAGTCTCTGAGGCCCTGCATATGCCGGTCTATCTGCTAAACTCATCTAAGACTTTCTCCTGTACTCTTTAATTAATGAGCTTGTGGTCATTTATCCCAATCCCTTTCAACATCATTTTCCTATGAAAATGTTTCTAAATCAGATGCCAGGTAAGGTCACCTGGCTTTATGCTCCTATACTTGTTTTTCCTTCGCAGTGTGTTTATAATTATCAGTGTCTACAACTGCAAATATTTGCTTCTTTCACTTGACTCCATGAGTCCAGTATCTCTTGGCCTGGGACACAGTAGGTGCTCAATAAATATTTATTGAATAAAAGAACAAGTGCATATAGTTTTAAGAAAGCTGAGAATAAGTCTGGAGAATACAGAAATGATGTGGTATTTGGGGAACACAAAAATAAAGATCAAGGCACAAGAATGAAAACAGAGCTGGTTAAAGGACTCAATTTAGTGTTGCCCAGGTAACGTCAAGAAGAAACAATTTAAACCATTCCGGTGTCTCAGGGCTGCTAGTGTTATAAAAATAATGGCTGAAAATCATTTTTTTTAGAGTTATCATTTTCTTTCTACCTAAGTATTGAATTTTAAAAGCAAAAGACCCTTTAAAATCACATTAGAGTGACTCCTGCCATGCTTTTCTAAAAGGAAAACCTCTGAAGTGTGGAGGGAAAAAGGTGTTTAAAATGGACTCAAGTGACTCACACGTTCCAAAGAGCCTTACGTTCCTGCCATACCCGATTCTGAAATGTTATAATTTGACATTGCTTCCCTTTGATAATGTACACTGTTTCTTAATTCACACAGACTGTACATATACCCATTTGTTAAAAGCCTAATGAAGCATCCCATAGAAAAGCGGGGCTTGATATCTGTGTGGCTTTCAACAATACGTTACATCGTCTTTTTTCATGCCTCTCGGGCAAGTTAAGGCTTAAGTGCCAAAGGAGACATAGAACCTTGCTGGTGGTCTGTTGGACAGGCAAGTTCCAAACACCCTCAGGTGGAGGCACTTCAGAATTACCTTGACTCTTGAGCCTGATGGAGAAACTGAGGCAGTCCTTGGAGGGTGGAATCCGAGAGAGACCAGTGATTCGCCGTGGCAGCACAGGCAAGGAAGAGAGCCTTTAGAACACAGATGTTATGTGTAAAATGAATGAAATTAGAGAGTCCCCCAGATTTTAGAGAGGACTGTAATCACGCTAAGTGAAATAAGTCAGACAGAAAAAGTTGAGAACCATATAATTTCCCTTACATGTGGGATATAAAACTGAAAGCAACAAACGTACAAGACAAACAAGCAAAATCTCATAGACACAGACAACAGTTTAGTGGTTACAAGAGAGAATGAGGGGAGGAGGGAGGTAGATAAGGGTAAAGGGGGTCAAATATATGGTGACGGAAGGAAATTTAACTGGGGGGGGGCGGTGAACACACAATGGAATATACGTATGACATGTTATTGAATTGTACATTTGAAATCTATATAATTTTATTAACCAATGTCACCCTAAATAAATTAATTAAATAAATAAATAAAACCTAGCTTAGAACTCGTGGACTTCACTCCATAGCCACTGGGCTCCATACTAGTAAAGGTCTCATGAGCCTGCCTGCCTCCATCCCAGTGAATAAAATGAGCAAAAGTTCAATAGGACAGTTCTTTCCAATAGCAAACATATTCAGAGCCGAGCCTCCTCCATTCCTACTTTTATAACTTCCTCCTCCCCCGTTTTGCCCTCACTCAGCATAAAGCCCTCTTAAACTGCCTTATTCTTTTACCCAACAGAGGCACTCACTTCAGGATAGGCTGTCTCTGTGGCACTCTGTTCTATCAGGAATTATACCGAGTAGTTGCAATGTCACCAGACAAATTTCCAATGACTTTTGGGAAACAATGAAAAATTGAATGAATGAATGAATAATATAAGTTCCAGGGAGGATGTATTTCTCTCACAGCTAAATTGTAAAATGGCTATAGTCCTATTTTCCTTACAAGTGCAAGGAGTAAAATTAATTACATAAGATTTATGCAAGCAGCTATTACGGTACCTGTCAGAGTTCTAGCAGGAAACAGCACACTCAAACAAGAAATCGAAGGGAGTTTAATAAAAGGACCTTCTATAAAAGTGCAGATAGGGACTGGCGAAACCAACAAAAGATGGTGCAATATTCTGGGCTGCCAACAGCAGGGAGACTTTACCATCTCGAAGCCCGAGAGGGACAAGGGGAGGGAGCAGTTACCAAAATCCAGAGAGAGAAGCTGTACAAGCAGCAACTTCCTCCCTGCCCCACCCCCACCCCCCCTGCTATGGCTGTCTAGGAAGGCAGCCAACTGGCAGTGCCTGACCAGATGGGGAGCCAGAGCCTCACAGGTCTCATTCTCACTTTCAACCTCTAGCCTCCTGCATCAGGCTTCCACTGGCCAAACCCACACAGAAGTCAGAGGGCAAGTTGGTCTATTGATGCAGTTATTAGGGGTCAGTCTTTCTGATTACTGAGCAGGATGGAGAAGGGTCGAGGGTGGTCAGGAAGGGCAAGAAGAAAATATCCGCATAGTAGAGATGCAGTGTGTGGCCACTGACTCTGCAGCTGTGTGTGATGAAGCGAGAAATCAGCAACTCATATCCATTGACTCATTCATTTAACATTAACCCTATATTAAGCCCTTATTATGTAAAGGAACTCTGCCAGTTCCTAAGGATACAAAAAAATAAGATATCATTTCTGCTTTCAAAGAGTTGTAATGGAGAAATCAGACAGATAAACAGGCAAATGACAATACATCACAGTGATATTAGTGAAATATTGACAAAGTTTTTTTGCGAGGTCATTATTTTGAGATTCTGATTTAAAAATGCCTTAAACTGATTTGAAACAAATGCTGACATAGTGCCAGAAATACTGGTGAATGGCATGCCATATGTACTTGAAGCTCCATGTATTCAGAATTTGATACTGAATTTTATATCATTTGAACCAATCTTACAGCAAATAGAGCTGAGTCCTAAATTCTTAATATAAGCCTCTAGGCCTTTTTTCATGAGAGAATAAGTAGCTTTGGCTATGTTACATAAACTGGTGTCTGTTAACATTAACCTGTACACTCTTAGAACCAATGCCAAACATCAAACACAAAACATACATATGCATGTGTGAGCACATGTACACACACAAACACACACGGGCGCACACACACACACACACACACACACACAGCAGCAGCAGCAGCAGCACCACCACCACCACCAGCGATAGTGAAAACCCAACCGATGTTTTGTCTTGAACAATTTTTTAAAGTGTCGCCTGCAGTGTGGCCAAAATAATAGGATGCCCATCTTCTAGATACCTGTAAATTTATTCCTTAAAAAGACATAAATTTATTATAGTAAAAGCAGTCATGCAGGCTGCTTGTGAACAGCTCAAATACCATAAACAGTGTCTCAACTTCAATGACTTTCATAACACAAATACAAGCAAACTGGCTGACATATCTAAGCTTCACAGTGCACCCCAAATGACATAGCTTTTAAAGGTTTGTTCTCCTCTTTAACAGAACTGTTTATTTATTTATCATAGTTGTGGAGTCACTTACCAATACTAATATGTCACACATTCTTGTCGATACACACAAGACTAGTTCATCATTGTCACTAGAAAAGATGGGTTGGGTGCAATAACAAAACGTAAAGAAGGAGCTTTCAAAATCTTTCGGTCCCTTCGTTTTGTAGTCCATTGTTACCGAGGCCTAAAGGCTAACTCCTTAACCTCTCCAAATATACCTCTGCCCCTCAATCATTTGAGCAAGCAACTTAAGCGTTAATAAGATAAAATCCAATAGCATTGAACCAAAATGACCTCTGTCAAAAACACTAGCTGCAACTGATAATTTTAAATTAAGTGAAATAGAGACCGATGATAACCCTGACAGTGCAAACCACGTTCTCCCGTGTTGTCGGGATCTGTGTTGGCACATGCCATGCTATTGGTCCAGCCAGCCACTAAGTCGGCAGTAGTGTTTACTTATTCCCAGTCCGTGCTAACGGCTGCTGCTGGCTCCAGCAAAACCGTGTTTTGTACAGATTTAGTCCATGGCAAAGCCAAGAGTGATCATGTGTATTGAAGACATAAATACATATTGTGGTCACTTGTTTTCTTCATGAATTGTATACTTTCTAAATGTACTACATGGCACTCGTTTAATTAATAAGTACCTCATATACATGCTAATATGTGACTCAATTTACAAAAGGTAATTTATATCCAGTTTATCAGAAACTCATTTATTTTATAAAACTCTATACTTTTCTAAAAACATGCAAAAGGAACATGTGTAAGAAAATCCAATGTGAAAGACACAGATGGACTTTGAGCTAAACATACTTCCATTCAAATTGCCACCTTGACACTTTACTAACTAGGCAACCTTAGGCAATTACTAAACTCCTCTGAGCCTTACTTTCTTTATATGTTAAGTAGCAATGACAATACTGATACATTGGATTGGCGTGAGAAATAAGTATTATATGTAAAGTATCTTTGTAAAACGTAGAGAAAGACTCAATCATTATTTTAATTTCATCTATGCACCTTTGTTTGCTGTTAATAATAGAGTAGGTGTGTGTAATAGATAATAAACCAGTAAAATTTTATGACATTGGCCTACCTGCCCCAGAAAACCTTTATTGAAAAGGCTTATAAAAGATTTATTTGAATGTTCTTCCTTCTCTTATTTATTTTCTCCTCTAATGGGCACAAATTATCAGTAACTAAGCTCTTCAATAACAGTAAGTCAAATTGATTTCTGATCAGGAAATTACTTCTCTCCAAGTACATAAATAATGGTACCATCCTAATAAATTGAACTGAATCATAAATTTTCATTTTTTTTTTTCCTATTTCAATGTCTTTCCAAAGTTGCATCATCAAATTTCTGGAAAATTCTATTTAATAGGAATTTCCAAAAAGAAATCAAAGCTTTAAATGCAAACCTTTTTGAACTAAATGCAGAAATTTAGTTATTAACAAAATGGTAATATTCTAGCATAAAATAAATATTTTTATTTCTATTCTGTCAACATCATTTTTCTGTAATAATATTTGCCTCCTTTTGATTGACATTGACCAGATTTCTACCAGAACACTTTTAGATTTTCACTCATTTTAAGCATTGCTGAAATTCTCCTTTTCCTTTTTTTTATAGAATTGCTATACTTTATTTCTTGAAGTTTCTATATGATGTTTTTATAAAAAAGTTCACTCCTTTAGCAGAGCTTTTTTTAAAAAAAAAATAATAATGCCTTTACTTTCATTACCTCTGACTCTATAGAATATCATATTTCTAGAGGCCCAAGAGGTGAACAGAACCTCTGATCACCGCGCTGTTATATTATTTGAACAAAATATTCTCCTGGGACCTATAAAAGATCCTGATACCTCAAACCTGAATTTAGCTTTGAATTTGGCAGCAGAAGTCTTTGTAAAATAGCAGTGTTCTGAAGGAGCTGAGCTGTCTTTGTATACGATTCATCTGGCCATATTCATGCAAAAAAAAAAAAAAAATGTACAGAAGCAGCAATGGAACAGAATATACTCATCCCACATTGGCCATTTTTACTTGATGATGAAAACAGATCTATTCAACAATAAAGAATTGTCCATAATGAAAGATTCCTAAATTCAGGGAGAATGTAAAAAGCTGCTTAGTACATATTCTTTTTTAGTTGGCTTTCTGACCTTTGAGGTTTATATTACATTTATGGAGAAAAAATAGAAGTGATTTGACTATTGCTTATGTAAATTGGATTCTTTTACATAATTCAAATATACTGAGCTTACACAACTTCATGCCTGCAAAAACAAAACAAAAAGCCATAACATTTTAGAAAGTATGCTTGGTAACTGCCAAATTCCAAGCCTTGGTTTATTGATAGGTCTGCTTATTTTGATACTATTATGGCCTGTAGAGAAAAAAAGAAGGAAGCTAACAGTGGTACCAGGCTTTGCTCTGGCTCTAATTTGCTCCAAATGTCCAAACACCCTTTTATATGTTTACAGGGCAGAGTAGAGTTACATAAGGACAGCCATTCCCTGACTTCTGATCATTCATGTTATGCACACAATGGTCTATTTGCAAGAAAAAAATAGAAGAATCCAGAGCCTCTTTACCTTTGGGTCAACTTACTTTATTGTCTAATTCATTACGAGTGACCGGCCTGAGCTCTTGGCTTCATTTATGTGAGGAGGAGAAAAGCCTTTTCTCAGGCAGATGTTGAGAATTAACAGGGCCACAGTATGGAGCACATGTGATGTGTTCCTCAGTGGGGCTCCTGAATTTTAAAATGCTTTCACCTTTCTTATATCCTTTGATACCTAGAATCTCGAAGTAAGCACAAGAATTATTACACCACTTTAGAGATTAAAACAAGTAAAAAAAAAGAGTCAAAGAGGTGAAGAGCCTTACACAGAGTTACTTAGCTAATAAAAAGTCATAGCAGGGCTCAAAAATAAAGTAAATGTCTCCATGGACAAAAAAAAAAGGAATAGAAATGCATGTGTGTTAGTGAGGGCTACAGCCTCCCGAGGGGGAAGGAGACAGAGATGGCTAGATTGTTGACCTGAGATTGAAACTTGGTTTTTTGAATCTTGTACCAGGATGTCAAGGTAGATATTATGTGTTCCTGGAATCCTTTAGTTGAAATTGGATTCTTTTTTTTTTTTTTTTTCATTTGAAACACTTATAAATTATTTTAAGTATAGCTGGAATCATCATATTCATTAAACAAATTATAATGCACAATGGTTGGCAGGGCCTTAACATAGAAGTAGTTTCTACATTACAATAAGACATTTAAAATGTAACATTTGTAAGACAGTTTATTAGTAAGTTACAGACTGCCTCTAGATAACTTTCAACAGGCTAATGTTAAACTCTTTAACCAATTAGAACCACCCACAAAGTTAGCAAAGTAAAATGATTTTAAATGTAGACAGTGATCATAGAGGTTCGTGAAGGTCAGAGAGCCTAGAATGACTTTAATTAATAAATGGGTCCCTTCAGAAAAATGATAACCTTCCATTTAAACATTCCATATATACAAGAAAATAACAGTTTTTACTTAAAAAGTTTTACTGGGGCTCAAAAATAAGATAAATATCTCCATGGGAGCCTCTGGGCAGGGAAGCAGGCAGGACGGCAAGGAGGTAGATTCTAAAGCACTGCACTCCTTATGGGGGGCCTCCCGGGGCTGGGAGTTGATACCAGACTCACTGCTTGAGCCTGCAGGCTGTTATGAGGCTGAGGCCAGCTCACCTACCTAACAGAGAGGCTGAAATAGCTGCAATGAATCTATATGATGAGCCATTAAAAATTCATTCAGAATAAATATTTTTAAGATTCTCAAAGACATAGAGGAACAACTCCATTAAAGAAAATTTGAAAGAGCAACACAGAAAAACAGGCAGAAATGGGAGGGAAAAGTATGCGAAGGAGGAAGAGGAGAAATAATTAGAAATCCTGAAAGTAAAAAAAAAAAAAAAAATGTGGCATTGGGATAAAAGAAAAATAGCATAGCATAAGATCTGTGTACGGTTGAAGAGAGATTTAGTGAATTGGAAAACTGTACTGAGGCATTCATAAGGGGCATCAGAAAGGGTATGATACAGAGAATGCTCTAAAATCTCCATGCCAGTTATCAATTTATTGCCTCTTAGCTCCACAGTCACCCTTCAATACATTCTCTGTGAGAACAGATGGAATTCTTTCAAACATCGCTTTTATAAATTAAGCATGATGCTAAATTCTCTCAGTAGAAGGTAGTGGCAGTGCATGGGGTAGAAGAAGGTCAGAAGAGTGGATATGAGGACATCAAGTGGAGCCCTGCTCCAGTCATCCACCCAGAATGCAAGATCTCTTAACAACTTTGCAGCTTTGGCCTGAAAGGAAGAACCTTTCCCTGGCTCATTAACCACAAAAACCACAGCCCTAAAGACTTCCTGCCTCCAGCAGAGGCCTCCTACGCACACAGGCACTCTGGATTTCCTCAGTAGGCTCCCTAATTGACGGAGCATCCCCAGCAAACCTCCACTCCCTCTGCAGATGCCCGTGCAGCCTGCCAGCACCCCATAGAATTCCCACTGAGCTGCACCAGCTGTGCAGGCCCAAGCCACTTGTTCCTGATCACCTGCTCTCAGCCCCCTCTCTGGAGGGTGGCATCCTGCTTGCCCAGTAACTACAGACCACATTTGGCCAAACTGCAAACTTCTCTGCGACCCAGTGGCTGAACTAAACCTCCAGCAAGTGAAACCTTTCCAGTCTGTGCTTCCTTGGGCATTCTCTCTCAGTGCTGGCGTACCACATAGTTCCCATAGACCCAGTGGCTGAACTAAACCTCCAGCAAGTGAAATCTTTCCAGTCTGTGCTTGGGCATTCTCTCTCAGTGCTGGCATACCATATAGTTCCCATGTATCTTATAGTTATCATCTTATCAAATTTAATAATTCTTTAGGTATAGACTTCCTCTCTTAACTAGTGTGTGGTTTCTATCTCCTGATACAATCTCTGCATTGTTGAGAAAACCAGTGGAGATAGGAATTACCTTTCAATTTATTTATGCCAACTCTTCATGTTAAATACACTGAAGAAATCAAAATAGAATGTATTATTTCTGAATCAGCACCAAGGAAAAGAGAATAAATCGAATCGATGTAATCAACTCAGTAGAATACATAAAGGAAGGTTGGGGGGAAACTAAAGGAAATTGTGGTTTAACGCATACACACACACAATAACACAAAAGAAAGTTCCAAAATTATTATAAACACAATAAAAGTAAACCAACTAATCCACGCATTAAGGAACAAAGATGTTCAGGTTAGATTTCTTTCATTGCACCCAACTTTTGGATTTCTACGAGAGCCAAAATAACATAAAAAAAAAAAGTTTGAAAATAAAAAGGAAGGAAAATGACACACCATGCAAATATTAATCAAAAGAAAGCCTGGCTTTGTACATTTAATCAGACAAAAAAAAAATCTTTAAAGTAAAAAGCACTATTAAGCAAACTTGAAAGCAATGGCACTATTATATAAAGATGATTATTAGTTATAGGAAAAAGAAACCATCCATCGGTTCAGTTATAAGATACACAATCCTAATTCTATGTATCTATCAACATAGCCTTAAATTATATAAAGCAAAACTGATAGAACCTCAAAGAAAAATTGACAATACCTTATAATGACAATGGGAGATTTTAACAAACTCCTCAGAAACTAATAGATCTTTCAGACATATAATTTGTACAGACCTAAATGATTAGAACGCAGGCGAATATGTTGGTCAAAAGTCCTGAACCACCAAAAAGCAGAGAATTCATTTCCTTTTCAAGAATATATGTGACATTCACAAATTATGACTACCAAAAAAAGTTAAACAGATGCCAAGAAATGATGACATATAGACCACTCAAGGTACAATTAAAATATCAAGCATCTAAAGATAGTTAAAATATAACAACCTAAGTTTAGAAACTAGAAAAAATATCACTTCTAAATAAATTATGGATTAAAGAGAAAATCTTAATGAAAATTATAAAATGATTTGAACACAGTAGCTTCAAAAGAACTATATAAAGTTTTGTGAAATGCAAAACTAAACTACTTAGAAGAAAATGGATAATCTTAAAAAGATTGAAAATAATCGAGTTAAGCATTCAGCTCAGGAAGTCTGAAAGCAGCAATAGAGCTCTAAGGAAAGCACAAAGCAGGGAATGATAAAAACACCTTTTTTGTACCACTAATTAGAATGTAAATCAGTAGAACCTTTGACATATGATGAAAGGGGCATATTCAAAGATATTCATTGGAGTTTTATTAGTCATGGAGAGAGAAAAAACATTTAGCCCCTAAAAGTTTATCGAGGAGAAAAAAGGAAATAAATTGTGGGATATTCAGGCAATGGACGACAGTACAGTATGCTCACACTATCATGCCTGCTGTTCTTTATGCCTACAACATTCTAGCTTTCTTCCTGTGCCTCGAAAAACTTGTTCATCTTTCTAGGCCCAATAACCCTTGGTAGAATTCATTATTCTAGGGATTAAACTGCTCTTGAGTTTATTTTCCTAATAATGTTTTTCATGTATGACCATTAGCTGTATCTGTATCTCTCCTGAGGTACAGTCTGAGATTCTCAAGAGCAAGAACCTAGACTATTTTTTTCATCATTGTATCTACTACTGTACAGTAGGTGCTTGTAAATGTTGGTTGAAATAAATTAAGGTCTGTCCTTCTATAAAAAATTATAACAGGTAAAATGAAATATTTTCTTTTATGTTCTTTTTTTTTGAGGAGTACCATCGCAGGTGCCTTTGAAATTGTGACAAAAACTGTTAGATCATTTAACAAATTCATATCGGTACACAACTTTGCAAATAATTTTAGAGGCTCCCAGGTCTACTAAAACCCACTCATGGAATAAATAAAGACTTAGTTAAAGTGTCTTTATTGAACTTTTTAAAAAATAATATACAGTCAATCTCTGT
This sequence comes from Pteropus alecto, assembly GCF_000325575.1. NCBI lineage: Eukaryota > Metazoa > Chordata > Mammalia > Chiroptera > Pteropodidae > Pteropus > Pteropus alecto. Next base: position 17,096,530 of record NW_006433378.1, on the reverse strand, counting down.
GGTTGGAGTATTGTCCACATTGTCAATTGTTACTATTTTCATAGAGTAGGTGTCTAAAATTATGGTTGGTTTCAATGTGCTAATAAATATAGGTGAAATTTTTATTCTAGACAGCATATAGTTTGACAGAATATCACATATAAGTATACAACATCAATGTAAAACCATTGGTAAATTTTGATTTCAGATAGAGGTTATTAGTACAATGATTACGGTGTAACCGTTTCAATACCACCACAGATCACTTCCTAAAGGACTATACAGCTAAGAGCTCAAAAAAAAAAAAAAAAAATTACAAATGCTACCTTAGCCTGCTAAAGAAATGGACTGAATTTCTTCCTGAACATGAGCAAATATTTGATTCTATTTCTTCATGTTTTCTTCTTTGAAATATGATGGTCCTGTGACTCAGAGGCTATGTCACAGGTGAGCTATGAATAGGTATAGTCGAATGTACAGCATGAACCCAGGACCCAACGAAACAACATTTTTTGATCATTCTCTTTGGAATGAGATACACTTAAGAGTTCAATAGAGGTAGCAGTACATCGGGAATTCTTTTTTAAAAATATGGAAATATTATTACTTAGTCAAAATTAGAACAAATTGAAGGAGACTATTATTTGCTATTATTGATGGATGTGAAGTTGAATGTTCCTTTCAGATAAGTTAGTCCTGACAGTTTTTATTGGAATTCGTTATTGAATTCTGTGTCTATTCAGTGTACCACCAGTTTACAAAAATTAATTAAGACAATATCTGAGAACAGCTCCAGGTGAAAATATATTGGCAGTGTTGCATCTATTTAACTGGATTTCTTTAGTACACATATAAAGCAATTTCAGTCTGGGCTAGAGAACACAATAGGTTAATTCATTTGGAGACCAAGGTTGCTGCTTTAATTTCTTAAAAACATCTCTCATCTGGGTTACTGCAATTCCTCCTACTTTACCGCCAGTCCTACAGTCTCTTCTCAGCCCAGCAACCAGAGTGATGAGACCTTTCAAAAACCCAAGTTTTCATTATGTCGCTCCTCTATTAAAAACCCTTCAGCAGCTGCCATTTTCATGCAGAGTAAGAGCCAAAGTCTTTAAATGGCCTACAGAGTCCTCAGATCTACCATTTTCCCCTGAGGCACTCTGCCTCAGCCACGCTGACTTCCTTGCTTGAATAGATGAGACACGCCATAGGGTACTGTTCTATCTGTGCCAGCTGCCTGGAATGCAGCCAGGTGTCTGCTTGGCCAACTCCTTCACCATCTTCTAGTCTTTGTCTCTCATCTCACCTGTACCCCTTCCCTCGATCCTGCTTATTCTGCTGACTTATTATTTTCTTCCTTGTGGAATGTAATACTTTTGGACAATATTTACACTTTATTTATTGCATAAATATTTGTTACGTTTATTGCCTGTTCTCCTACTCATTCAAGAATGTAGTCTCTTCAAGGATAGTTATCTTAATAATATATTCCAAACATCTAAAATAATACTTGGCACATTGTAGGCTCTCAATAAATATTTGTTGAATCAAACGAATGAATGGATTGGCTGTACAACCTAAGATTTACATAATTCATTCTGAGGATATAAAAATGAATAAGATATGATTCTGTCCAAAACTGAGTTTACTTCTCATCTTAGGACCTATATTAAAATGTTTGCCACTGATCATAGACTGCTTGAGTGAAGGAACAGGGATGGTTCTACTAAATCTATTCAGCTTCAGAAGAAAAGATATCTGTTGCCAGGATTTCAGTGATACTCTCAAAAATGTAAATTACAGGTCAATTTCCTAACTCACTGATCCTGGGCCCTTCCCCTTAAGTAGTCAGTTGGTGAGAAATAAATCGAACCACTGTCTGGTGTGTTGGAAGGCTGAGTTTTAGGAATATAGTAGTCTGGGGGCATCACAAAGTGTGAAGCTACAAGGAATAAAGTAGCGTAATTTCTGCTTTTCATAAAGGAACAGAAAAAAAGCAATAGGTTCTAAGAGTTAGTATCCTGGAAAACCATACTGGGGTCCAACTTTGGATCGCAGATGGTTGCAGATACATAAGAGCTGATTTCTGCTTTCATAACTCACTCACATTTGAAATCAACTCTTCCTTGTTAAAGATCCAATGTCTTCATCATAGCTGTGCAGGCAGCATAGGAGCTGAAGCACAAAGGTTCTGTGATGTGTGGGCCAAGACCTTAGGGGAATGAATCTTCAGGTCACAGTCCATTCAGGCCGCTATACGAGAATATCAGTGTTGGTTGTGGCTTCTCACAGGTGTGGATACTGGGAAAGTCACGATCAGTCAGCATGGTTGGGTTCTTGGTCAGAGCCTTCTTCCTGGTGTACAGACAGCTGCCTTTCTGCTAGAGAGATGGGGTGGAGTAGGGCGGGACATTGAGAGTAAGTTCTCTGGTCTCTTTATTATGGACACTACTCTCATCATGGTGAGATTAAACCTAATTACAACTAAACCTAATTACAACCCAAAGGCCAAATATCATTGCATTGGGATTAGGGATTCAACATATAAATCTGGAAGGGGACACAAACATTCAGTCGATACCAGTCCCCAAGAAGTATCTGTATGTGCCTGTACGGAAATCTTTTGGGGTCTTTTAATGGTTTAATGAAGAATTGTCTAGGCTACTTCAAATTTTGGGATTCCTACTCCTACCTCCTGACACCCCTATGCCCACCTGTGCCCACCTCCATCCGAAAGAATAGATAGAAAAATATTTTTATAAAAAGTAAATATGTCTAAATAAATAAGTTTGGGGCAGCATTTTTCTTTTAGGTGCAAGTCACTTCTGGAAAATAATTAGGTTTATCTGACAGCAGTACTTGAAAGATTAGAAGTAATGCCATATTAAAACTACATATAATGACATGAAAAGTAAAAAATGGATTCTAGAGGGAATAGGCTCAGATAATCCTAGTATAGGGTGTTCTATTTCTGCCTTGTAATTAACATTATTGATGGGTACATTATTTTTACCCTTGACTGTAGTCAAAATTATAATTGGATAGATTATCTTAGTGAATTCTTAAATCCTGGCTAAATATTTCTTTTATTATTCCCTAGAATGCCTTCATTACTTACTAGCTTGTAGAATAATTTTAACATTAAATTAAACAAAGAATTTTAAGCAAATAGCCCTTAAAATATGTAACACATTTTAGGGACTCGTATAAGTGGCTTTAAATTTCACCATTATCATGCATAATATACATAGCTACTATGGTCTATTTACATAGATAATTAAAAATGATTACATTTTGGGAAACTTCTGTAAACCTATCAAAACTAGGGAAATTATCATCCAGCAGAATCTATCAGTTTGATTTTCTACCATCAATATTTTTAAGGTGCAATTTCCAAAAGAATGTATTTCATAGTTTTAGTTCTCATAATGGTGACTTATCTTGCAGTTATTGCAAACTCAAGATTGTTTTTTCACAACGTAATGCACTTTGGTCATCCATTAAAAAATGCATTAATATTGATCAAATGAGAAGAAAAGACTCTTTTAATATAATTTTTAATGTCCTAAATATGTTTTGTTCTCTAACCCAAATTGGCTTTTACAGGGCTTGTGAACTCTCAAGACTGCCACAGTGATGTAAATTATGCAGTTATTTAAATAGAATTTCTTGGAAGGATATATGATCATAGGATGCAAATCAGTATATTTCATCGAAGACTGAAAAACAGATTGTATGTCAATAAGCCAGTACATACTATTGGTAGTGAAAAGTATTTTTAGACTCAGATCTTCAGGCTTTGCAAGTGATGTGAAACAAAGAGCCATCCCTAGTCTACTTCAATATGCCAACCTCTTCTTCCATTTCATACAACTGCTTCTTTCTAAAGAATTCCAGTGATAGGAAAGAATTGTATTAACTGGAAAGACTTAAGTCCGAAAATAAAGGGGAGAAAGGGTGAGTATAGGAACAAACTTCTGAGGGAAAAATTGCCCATGTAGAAGAGTCTAAGAAAGTGAAATTTTATTTATACATTATTCTTTAGTACTTTTTATTTTGAAACACCCTTTTTTGGGTGACTGGTGCAGTGAGGCACTATGGGTAATAAAAAGATGTATACAAACTCTTATGTTTTTGGAGTTTACAGTATGTGTGCAAGTATTATTTTAGATTAAATATAGCACCATATAAATGATATAGAAAGAAGTGCTATAAGAGAGAGAGAGACATTGTTTCTGAATAAAGAGATCAGAGAGGGTTTCACTGAGGAGGTAACATTTAATATAGGAGGGATAAGGTGTATGCGGGTTGATGGGAAGGCAGTAAGTAGCCCAAGAGAACTGAACAAAATAAAATAAGCCTGGAAAGGAAATTTGGACTAGTTCGTGAAAGGCCTGGGAGGCCAGAAATCCAAAGCAGTTGCCTAGAGCAACCAGAATATTCTTAGAATATTTCATGTGCCTTCTGGCTCATGGGACATAGAGTATCCATGAGTTGTGAGCAATAGAAGAGACAAAAACTATGTAACTTATAAGGAAAAAGCTAGAGAACACAGGAAGGGAAAAGATTAATACTATCACCTATATCATACTGAATTATAAAAAGTGTGCATTTAAATTTTTTCTATCTTTATTATTTATCGAATAAATTTTTATTAAAGAAGGGTGATACAGTGGTGGGGAGCTGGAGGAGTTGCTTTGGGTTCACTTAGGCCTGCCTTCAGATCTCAGCTCTACTAATTATTTATGATATCTCTAAGTCACAATTTTCTTATCTATAAAATGGATGTAATAGTGCTTCCTTGCAGAGCTCTTGTATATGTTAAGTGAGACATTGTAAGTAAAAGACTTATCCCAGGGACTGACATGTGCTCAGTGCTCAAGAGGTTCGTTCCCTCTCACCCTGGCCCTTTCCAGGCTCTGCCTCTGTCCCTTCTTTTGTGTCCCTCGTCTTCCCCAACCACTAAGGTCACTTAATTCTTCTTTATAGGCTTCTCTGTAATATAGATCTTAGAATTAACTGGCAACTTAAGCCCGAGTAATTTAAGGAGCTCCTATCCGATATTTGGGACTCAGCTCAGGTCACATTCTTGATAGTAGTTTAGCTCTGATCTTGGGCGTTGTTTCTCTCTTTGGACTTCTGTCCAGTCGTCTCCTTAGAACCCAGTCTTTTTAAGACTGCACCTCTTCTTGCCAAACCTCATAACTCCTACTTTATCCCCTTTTCTGTTGGCTCTGTTGCCCTGGACCCTGGTCTAGTTGATGGAATGAGCCCTCCAAAGCTCATTTTTTGTATGTGTGAAAAGCCACTCTGCCCCACAGCAGCTTTATTAGAGCGCTAACTTGGGTTTTTTGCACATCACTAGAATTTCCCTGGTCCCTGCAACTAAGGACATATGCAATTGCATGTGCGCTGACATGGTTCCTGGTGTTCATCCCTCAGTCCATACGGATCTGTACCAGGCCTATCTGCATCTGTACAATTCTTAAAGGTACAACGATGACCTGAGGATCATGTGATAGAATAGGAGGAACGAGACAAGTGCATGACTAAGTACACTGCCAGGCAGGATACGATAACATGTGTCAGAGAAGTTTGAAACACTGTGCAAATTCATAGAAGCAAGAAATCACATTAGGTTGACACGTTTCTGAACTGCCATGTTGAAAGTGACATTTGAGCTAGGCTTTCAGTGTTAGATATCAACAGATAGAGGAGAACACACAGCTAGAACAGAGAAGCAACATGAACAAAGACACAACTGGTCAAAAGGGTACCAAGGAAAGAGTAAGTAGTAGGTGGGCAGGCTAAAGAGAATGTGGTCTGGATCTAGGTTATGAGAAATCTTAAATGCCTGGCTAGGAATAAAGTACTTAGCATGATAGGTATTAGAGATTAGAGCCGTGGTATACAACCACACAGGCTATGCACAGACCAACTCCAAGAGGTCCCATTCTTATACACTGGGGATCAGCAAACTTTGTTTTCTCTGACCAGATAGTAAATATTTTAGGTTTTGCAGGCTATGTGTTCTATGTTGCAACTACTTAACTCTGTCTTTGTAACAGAACAGAAGGCACAGACAATATGTAAACAAATTAACATGGATATGTTTCGATAAAAATTTATGAACATTTAAATTTGAATTTCACGAAACTTTATTCTTTTTTTTTTCAATTATTTAAAAGTGTAAAAAACTATTCTTAGCTAATAAGCTATACAAAAATAGGCAGCAGACCAGATTTGGCCTTCAGGTTGCAGTTTGCTGAACCATATTTAGGCTCAGTATGAATGACACTCCTGAATATGACACAGGGGCCATGATGGGAAGTCATTAATAGTATGTATTAAGAAAAGCACGATACCGTCAAATCTGAATAAGAAATAAGTTAGTGGAAAGAGAGATGTGAGATAGGACACCAAGCCCGTGGCTACTGCTACAGTTCAAGCTGTGTGTGTGGGTGTGGGTGTGGGTGTGTGTGTGTGTGTGTGTGCGTTTTCACTAGTTTTTACACATATTCGAACTGCCATCTAGAAAGAGACATTTGACCTGGAATTTGTTTTTCTACAGTGATTATTCTACACTTTCTATACCAAAATGTCTGTACAATGTATGACCATCAACTTGGCACTGTGACCAGTTCTCTTCATGTCTTTTAGAAAAGAGAATGGCAGCAATGTCTAAAGAGAATAAAAGGAGAAAAGCAATCATTCTCAAAATTGTAATCTTTGGGGGAGGGGTGGAGGAATTAACCCAAACCCTGAGTCAAGGCAGTAGTATCAGCTGTCAGCACAAGGAAACAAAGAAGCATTCGCTTTACAATGACCCGGTCCTATTTCCTCACAACATTACATAAAACATCTTATAAAATTCACTGTGCTTTCTGTACCTCTCTATTTTAATAGCCAGCACTTGGGCGTGTGTCAGAAATCTTGATTCAGTGACCTTCTGCTTCAGAAAGCTTTATCTCATTGTTCATGTACTGTCTGCATTCCAGCACCTGCCTGTGGGTATCTATTTGTGGCCGGCTTGTCTATGGCCATGCTACCCTGAACAAGCCTGATCCCATCTGATCTCAGAAGCTAAACAGGGTCGAGCCTGGTTAGTATTTGCATGGGAGACCACCTAGGAAGACCAGGTGCTGTATGTGTGTACAGTGCTGTTTTAGAAGCAAGAAACATCTTTTGAACAGGTGGAGGTTCTATAGAGGCAAATATGTGCTTAATATAGGAAATATTTTATCTGATATAGACATATGAATAGAATGAGCTTTCTTGTAAATAATAAATGGCATCCCAGTAGGGTTATTTTGTTTCCTTGTTTGTTTATTCGTTTGGATTGTTTTATTTTTGGCAGATATAGACAAGCTTATTCCAAAATTTGTATGAAATTTTCATCCAAAATGATTATGGAAGAGAAGAGTAAAGCTGCAGGAAACACACTACTCAATTTTAAGACTATTTACAAAGCTATAGTAATCAAAATAATGTGGCATTTCTGAAGGGAGAGGCACATAGATTAATGGATCAGAATAAAGAACTCAGAAACATATCTGCAAAAAACTTAATTAATTTTTGAAAAAGGTGCAAAAGAAAGTCAGTGGAGTTTATTATATGTCAAGTATATCTCAAAAAAGCTGTTTTAAGAAAATGGCATGCTAAGATAATAAGAGTTTCTCCATAGGGATAATTTGTTAATTTTGTAGAAAATTGGAACAGATGACTTAGACTCCTTCTACGCTAATGTTGTAGGATTCCATTCAGTTTCCCAAAGAACCCAAAGCATATTTTAATAGTAGAATCCACATCATTAATTAATTTGTATTAAATGTATTTAAAAGATTAAAGTTTTTATATACAAGCCCTCTTTGAATGTAGAAAACTGACAAATAGGATATCATTATCACCATTATTAACATTAACTTTTTATCATCAACAATCTTGAGGTGACTAACAAAATAATTACATATAAATTCAGTATCTTTTTGAAGCCTGAAAACGAATGTATGCAGTAATTACCCAAAACAATAAAAGGAATGTTATTGAAAGACTTGGATATAACCTTAAAAACATTCTAATGAGATTTTCACATAGCTGATGTTTGGTCAGTATTATACCTTGTCATAAATATTCATTAATCCTTGGAACATATGATTGACTTTGTCACACAGTAGCTAATCCAGGAAAACAGCCTCCAGCAACAGAGCAGAAGATGCCACACGAGTTGCCAATATTGGATTCATTCATTCACACTTGAAGGCAAGGATAACATGAAAGTGTCTTTATAGTCTGCAAACTTGTGCTTTTGGTAATCTTATATGTCGTTTCTATATCTCAACTTCTTTGGCATTTCTTTATGTTCCATACATAGAATATATGCCAATACTGATACATGAACAGCTCCTTACTTTGCTGCTTAAGCATTATAGCTATTAAGCCAGTAGGTCTGGAAATGGTACCAGTTTCTATGGCTTTAACAGTGGGATAACTTTTTCAGTGTTGATGTTAAATGAGAGTATAATTCATTTTATCTTACCCGGGCAGGTGTTCATTATTTCATGTGGCATTATTTATGCATTTGTATTTAAATAGTAGCCTAAATTTGGTAACTCTATTTGCAAACTTTTATATTTGAGACTGAAGAACCCCTCTGACATAAACAGAATGTATATTATTTCCACCATTTTGTGGATTTGAAAACAAAGTCCCAGGGATGATAACTGACTTACTCAAGGACACACGGATAGTGATTGGTTCAACCAGCTCCTATGCCCAGCCCTGCTGAATCCTGCTCCCACACCTCCTCCATTGCATCATGCTGTATCTTAACAAGATCATTCCAGAATTGGCTACTGTGGTAGACCTGAGGAGTGCTCACCCATATCCAGGTCTCCTCTCCTCCCAGGGCACCTAGAAGACTATACTTCCCAGCCAGCCTTCTTGTAGTTGAGTGGGACCACGGGATAGCTCTGACCACTGTACAATGAGCAGAAATGTGCACCACTCCCAGACTGAGTTAGGCAAAATCCTCTATGTGACCTTTCAGCATCTTTCACTTTGCTGGTAAGAATGGAAGCTCTGTGTGGGGATAATGGAGCCATAAAATAGAGAGCCTGGATGGCTGAGTCATTGCATGGAGGAGAGCTGTCCTGGTGAGTTGTCTGACTTAAGCAGATTTTGGTTGAGGAAGAAACAAGCTTTCTTAGGCCACTGAGATTTGGGGCTTGTTTGTCACAGCGCCATGAGTTCAGCCTATTCTAATACAACTCACCTAGATTCTTTCTACAGCTGCTATTAGTACTTTACCATTATCTCCCAAAACACCATTACCTATTAAGATGTTAAAAAGGAGTACAAAAACTGCTCTTTGCTGCTATGAGAAAATAAGACAGGAGAAGATCACAGGGATTGATTAAGGTTTAGGTGCCACAATTTTAAATCAAGTGGTCAAGGAAGGACTCACTCAAAAAATAACATTTGACCAACAACTCAAAGCCATGCAGATATCTGCAGTGATTGTTTTCTAGGCAAAAGAGAACTGTCAATTATCTGATGTTTAAGGAGCAGCAAAGAGGCCAGTATAGCTGGAATATAGTGACTGGGCAGGAGGGGCATAATGAGAAATGCAGCCGGAAAGATGAGGAGGAAGAGGCACATCATGCAGGGCTTTGTGTGCTATTGTAAGGACTTTGGCTCTTACTCTGAGTGAAATCAGAAGCCACTGGGAAGTGTGGTGCAGTGCAGTGACATGGTTTGATTTATATTTTTGAGAGATTGTTTTCTAAAAGCATATTTATGACAATACACAGTTATTAACAATGGGTGATATCGCAATATAATCCTGGCTTCATTCATGTGTCCTTTTGATCCATGAGTAATTCTCACCAAACTAATGCTTGTGGTGTCAATTCACAGTGCAAATTAAATTGATGACAATCGAACTTCTGTCTAAGGTTCCCAGCCATACCATTGGTTCAGTGCCCTGATTTGAAATACTTGCCATAAAGCCATCAAAGAAATCCTTGCAAAAGCCTTTATTCTCCTCAACCTCCACTGTAAATCATCAAAATCGTTGCATTATAATTTCACAGCATGTGAAACGGCACTTGGAGTGTCCTAGGCAATGACAGAGTGACCACATTGATCTCACAAACCGTTTACTTTGTCATTTCCACCTGGATACCCAAACAGACATCTTTGGCTCAGTATCTCCAAAAATAAAATCATTCCCCACTCCCATCTCGCTAGTCCAGAACTTATGCCCATTGTATTCTTTTTCTCAGTTCAGAAAACTGACATTGGCACAGTAACTCAATGCAGAGACCCTGGAGATTGGTAACCATTTCTAAAAGTTCTTTGCCCTACTCACCTCTCAAATCCACCTTTCCCCTCTTCCTCCAACACAACTTCAAATCTATTTCATTTTCTCTCGTGTGAATGCTGGAAGAGCTTCTCATTACAGACCGATGCAGGGAGCATCTTTCTAAAACACAAATCTGGTTGTCAGTCCCCTCTCTGCAAGGAATGAGCTACATTCTTTGGACTTAAAGAGCTCTCACCATCAAATTCGTGCCTGCGTTTTTAGCCACATCTCTTGCCACTTCTAGACGGAAACCTTGGCCATAGCTTGCTGTTTTACAAATATCATAAGCCATTTCACATTTCTGTAACTTTGCACATGCCCTGTGAGCAAATATTTTTCACCTGTTTAACTGTCAAATTCCTCTGCTTATACGTCATGTTGTTTTTAAAGCCTTCAGTGATCTCCCCTCAAGGACTCTTAATATATAACTTTATTTCAATGGTGACTTTGAGCCTACATCTGTCACTCCTCCAAGACAACTCTTTGTATGCTCAGCCCCTCCCACAGAGGCATAAAAGATACTTAGTAGGTGCTCAGTCTATGTCAAATGAATGAATTAATAACTCTAAACACCATTCTAGCTCTGTTGCCTGGTATTAACATAGCATGTCTATATCTCAACACCTGTCCTGTGAGGCTCATTGGGTAAAAAGTGGTGTTGTGTAGTCAGAACCTTTGTGAAGGAAAATGTAGTAATTTCCTTCAGCAGTTCATTGGGAAACTTGAAAATAAACAGCACTTTAATGTTGCACTTGTTCTTACTTAGGTTTTGTGGAGGACATTTTATTGCTTCAGATTGATTTATCTTTGTAATTCTTTTTTGGCTTGCAGCCGTTTTTATTAAATGATTATCATGCTTCTTAGGACTGACCTCATTTTCTTCTGCACTGTACGCTTTGGCTCTGAAGGGGATATCTGTTGAGAAAAACCAGCCTCTGGTTTTTTGGTTTATAAGGGGACCTGAATGCTGAAATTTGAGTAAAAATAGATTTCATTTAAGAGAGCAGCTATTCTAAAAATAATAATCAAACAATGGGGAAAGTAAAGATGCTTGATTTTTTTTTTAAGGGAGTGCATTTCAGAGATACAGTGCTGTTTAGTATTTATATTTGGCTCTTTTTTCTATTATAGGATAGCATATGTTCTGAGTTAGGACATTGCTGGTTTTGCTCCATCAAGTCGAAACCCCTCTCTAGTCAGCATAGGGGATGTTTGGCTGAATATTGCAATAATATGCTATTATAGCTGGTGGCTGAGTCATCTATTTTTACAGAATTGGTACTGTAAAGAAATGAGTCATATGCCTCATGTCAAAATTAAGTGAAAATTTGAAAGTCAAAAGTAAAATGCTCAAGTGAAAAATCACAGCAACCTGTGGGTTGAGGGTTTTCATAGCTACTATTTGATTTTTCCCCAAGTTGCATTATTATTCTCTGTATTTTCATGCACCAAGTGAGAAAATCCAAGCTCAGAGCTCACTAGTACTGTTATGAAAAGGATGACAATAGAAATGATTCTAGTTTCTCTGTGATCAACTATAAACCTTGATCCTCTGTTCATTATGGGCTTCATTTGCTCATATGAGTTTCCAGTGGTCAAGTACTCGAATGAGGGGCCAGGGTCATTTTAGCAAGTAGGCACCCCCCTGGATTGGGTAGGGAGCCTACAAAGGTCCTTTCACTTTGTGAGCCTGTTTCTCTTCCCTCGAATAATAGGATTCATAGCATGGGTACCTTGTCAGGTATCCAAGGTACAAGATTCAGGGCACAGGAGACAGTGATTATAGAAACACTGGAGAACTGCTTCAGACCAAGACAACGAGCTCATTCTTCTGTTGCGTCATGATTTAACTCTGTAACTAGAACCAGAAATCTTCTTTGGGGAAGTTGAGTTTGAGAATAGAGCTACCCTACAATTCACCTTAAGGCTTCGTAAAGCTAATTTTCTCTGTCTCCTTATTTGGCCCAGGATATTTTGGAAAACGTAATATAATGATGGTTGAGAAAATAATATTTACAGAGTTGGTAAATAAAAATAATTCAGTGAAACATCATTAATATAATAGTGGAGGGAGAGCCTCCTAAATGTCAGAAGGTTCTAGTTCATAAGCATTTATGTCTGGAGACTATTCAACATAGTACTGATAAATTAGATCAGGGGCGTGTTGATGATAGGATACCTATGGGGTAGACACAAGGTGACGTAGACTGTGTGTAAAGTAAAACGTATCAGGAGTCAGGTCTAGCCAGGGAAGAGAATGAGGGCTTCAAAAGTCTCACGGGTCCTTTTAGGACGGGAATCCAAAGTTTCTTATCATCAACAGAAAAGCGATTATTTTTGAGGGGTGGATGGTGATTGACTGTGAATGGGCACGAGAAGGCTTATTGAGATTGTGGATAAGTTCTTTATGTTGGCAGATGGTGGTTACGTGGCATATGCATAAAATTATAAAGTTCATCAAGCAGCACATTTAATATTTATGTACTCCACTTAAAGTTATACCTCACTAAAGAATAAACAAAGCAGACATAGAGTAGAACTGGGTAGAACTTTGATTTTATATTTCTCCCAAAAATAAATAGTCCCTTAATGTAATCTTACCTTCATTTCTTCTCTCACACCTGTAAAATAACATTAAAAACCTTTATGTATGTATGTATGTATGTATATGTATATATGTGTGTGTGTGTGTGTGTGTGTGTATTAACCTAGTTTCTTCAGAATGTGCTCTTGGTATGGTATTATATAGACAATAATTTCCTTTCATTTTCTTAAGCAGCAGTTCACAATTAGCTATGTGGCTCTGTAACTGCCTTCAAATTCATCCTCAGAACTTTATAATCATATCGGGTTAACTTAATAAGAATGGTAATGATAATAGCTCATGTTTATTAAGCGCTTATAATGTTCTAGGCACTCTGGTTACATACATACTCATTTCTCTCTCATAGCAACCTCATGAATTAAGTACAACAAATATTTGCATTTTTCTTGCTAAAAATATGAAGTTTAGTGAGGTTGAGCAGCCAGTGTATGGTCACATTGTGAAATGTGGCAGAAATTTAGATCTCTCTGTTATCAAACCACAATCTTAAGCTCTCTGAACTGCCTCCCCTTCCAGTCTCCAAATTCTCATGTAGAAGCATATCTGTATTTGAAAGTCAGGCCTGCTTTTATTGCTTTTTACATGCTTGGAGATAAAAAAAAAATTTTTTTGAAAAAAAATATTAATTCTAAATAATTTACCATACCTTGGTGACCATGAGGTACCACATGAAAAACAAAATGTAAGTAATGGTACAAAACCATAAAACTTTAGTAAAGAGGGGCTATTTTTTTTTCCCAATATCATCTCTGAGGTATGTTTTAATTCACGTAAATTTTCTAATTTCTAGAATTTTTTTCTTTTAAGCATAAACATTTAAAAATATTTTAACTATCTATAGCCTGACTACATCCTTAACTTCTTAAGTGGTACATACCTTCTATCATATATTAATCTGTTTTGGGTCTCTGGATACCATTAAGATGTGCTAGACTCTTAGAACTCAGAATGTTTCTTTTTTTTTTTTTTTTACTATTTACCTGTATTATTTCATTATATTTCAAAATTATTATTATATTGTCATTCTTTAGAAGGCATCCTGATCCCGATTTTTTTTTTTTTTTTTTAGTTTCAACTATACAGCATAATGACTTGACATCCACATAGGGGTGCAGCTACCTCTTTGACATAGTGAGTTTATTTCCTTCCGATAAATACGCAAAGTGGAATTACTGGGTCATAGGGTAGTTATACTTGTGTTTAAGTGTTTGAGGAACCTTCATACTATTTTCCAAAGCACCAATTTACATTCCCACCAACAGTCCACACGGAGTCCCTTTTCTCCACATTCCCACAGACATTTGTTCTCTTGTCATTTTGATGCTAGCCATTCTGACGGGAATGACGTGATATCTTATTGTGGTTTTGATTTGCATTTCCCTAATGATCAGTGATGTTGAGCACATTTCATGTACCTATTAGCCATTTGACTATCTTATTTGAAAAAATGTCTATTCAGGATTTTTGCCCATTTTTTAATTGGATTATTTGGTTTTCTTTTGCTGTTGAGTTGCATGAGTATATATTTTAGATGTTAACTCCCTATTACATATATGATTTGCAAATATTTTCTCTGATTCATAGGTTGCCTTTTCATTTTGTTGATTTTTTCTTTTGTGATACGAAGTTTTTATAGCTGTGTTTTCTCTCATTTATTGTTGACTTTAACAGTTGTTCTTATGCCATTTCATTGAATTTGCTGCTTCAAAATCCTTTTGGGCTAACTGGAATGTTAATAGACATACACGACAGAGCTAAAAATACAGATAGCAGAGCTTTCAGAAAGGTTTATAAAATTAGAATAAATAAACGATGTGTGGGAAGACCTGAAAATTTCTCTTATTTTTTTAAAAAAAAATACAGAGATTTTTTTTTGTGACACTTCCTTTTTTCATGGATTTGTAAAATTCACATTTTTCCAAAGGTATTTTTTTCTCCTTTACATTCTATACTTTAGGTGTTTTGATAACCTGAATAGATAATATCTAGATATGTGTTTTATTGTGACTTTAAAAAAATATTACTTACTTAAAACAAGCTGATGATTTCTGTCAGCTCCTCATTAGACATCTTAAATCTCCAAAAGGTCATGACAATGGCTGTTCTTCAAGATTGGTCTCCAGGCAACAGGATTTCAGGCAGATAGATACTGCAAAGGATATAAAAATGAACGGAAATATGATAAGATGCTGAGTTTGGAAAAAGGAAGAATTTAGAAGAAATGTAGATGTATTTGATATAAACCAGAAAGTTCTAGGGTCTTGGAGAGAGGAGTTAAAAAGAAAATTTTCAATCTATAATTTATTTCTTAAATTAGACTGTGGGCTTTTAATTATTTATTTAGGATTTTTTAAATAACATTTAAATTTTTAATCAAAATGTAATGCTCAATAATGTACTTGTAAAATATAATTTGATTCAATTTTGATCATATACCTCAAATTACTTTTTCCTTTTTTAAAGAATGAAATAAATGGTTAAGGAAAGAAGGACTTAAATATTTGAAATTATGTCCCACCTCTCAAGAAAAGACTCGAAATTATCTCACAAGTAACCTAAATAAATGAGATTTCCAATATATATTCTATCCATTATAACAGTAACTACAAGTGTTTTTCATGGCAATAAAATTACTCCACTGCAATTAGACTTAATATCATAGAGACTGATTTTTTGGTAAAATCCAGTGCATCTCTAAAATTGAATCTTGTGGAAAAAAGAACGTTAAACCCATTATGAGTTCCATTCACTTTTATTTTCCTTGACCCACCTACCTCTGGAATCAAGTATAAAATAGACACTTTTGACTACAGTAAATACATTCTGAACATATCTATAGAGCAAAATATAAACATTTGGGCAAAAACAATATAGCACATATGAATAAGGAATAAAAAGAAAAAAATTTCATCATCAAAAATATGCATCTACAGAAGCAGAGCACCACCTGTTTCACAGATGGTATTTAAGATAAGAGAATTTAAATAAAATTTCTCATCTTAGCTTTAACATTAGCTATAGCTTTCTAGTGTATTATAGCGCAGAGGCAATCAATACAAAAAGGAAAATATATTTGGAGTTAAATATAAATAGACTTATGACACCTGTTTCAGGAATATCAAAAATCAGGTCCCTCTAAAAGAAAAGACAGACACTATAATATCTCATCCTCGTAGGTGCAAAGACCAAGATAAATTGTAAGGATCAAAATAATTTATTTTCTATATGCTGGAGGGTTTACAGTCTGAAATAATTACTGTACAGGAAGAACACAGTGACTTCAACTTTCTTCGAAAATGTTTAAATTCATAAATAACTTATTCTCCTCTTATTGCTCTATAAATGTAACTTACTCTTCCTGTCAAACTTGCTATGCATTTTTATCTGCTCCCTGACTACCTCCAAAGCAAGCAACATTCATATCCCCATTTGATCTCTTTTTGAAAGACAAAAAAGAAGTTATCAAATTTACATATAGCCAGTGAACTCTGTCCATGCTGTGTTCTAAATTGGAGAAGGAAGTATCCTTGATTTCTTTGCCATTTGAACAGCCCTGTCTTTAGTTCTTTGCCTTCTTGTATAGACTATCCTAAATTTCCAAGGCATATCATTTGATTTCATTACAGCCTTAGTGCATAAATCAGTAGTTTATTTTTAAGATTTGGCTAGTTTTTTTAGAATGCGAAGAATATTTCACTGTTTATGTATTTATGGTCTTGGATTGTATGGGTCTGTTATTGCTTTTATTTTTCTACTCAAATATTGCACATATTCCTTTCTACCCTAAGCCATTGAGGTCCAAGGGCACACAAGCCAAGGTCCTTTGCCATATGTTTTCTCCACATTCATTAAAATATACTTATTTGTTGGAACTTTTAATTATTCATCATGGTGTTCTCTTCATCTTCAGTACATTTTGCAGAAAACCATTAATTCTTACAACATTTCAGAGTGGTAGATAAGTGGGCATTACTGGTCAGATTTTAATTCAGTCTAACTATGAGAATCTTTCTTCAAGATAGCAAATAAAATTGGGACCCATTATCTCTACTGTACAGATGAAGAAAATAAGACCAAAAGATGAAGTGGTGAACCAAGGGGAAAGAGAGAGTCTGTGTGAACAGAGTGAAAACACTTTTTCAATTCCAGCTCCAAACCTAGGTCTTTTCTATTTCTCTTGTTAGAAACTCTCTTGGCTGGGGAAAGCAAATGGAATCTGTATGTGGTGCTCTTGAAAGTTCGGTGTAAAACTTTCTCTAAGAATTATAAGACATGATAAAATTAGAGAAAAACATTATTTAATAATCACTACATGATTTATTTTTCCTATATTTAGAACTAGGGAATTGAGGAAGCCTCTATTCAGTATGGTCCTTTGCCACCTTATTGATTGTGTTCTGAGGAAATATGTCAATTACTGGAATTCTTAGAGAAAATGACCTTCCTTTTCGTTGAATGTCTAAACAGTACATAGAACAAGCATGATGCTTCACAGATAAGCAAAACACAACTGTATCTCACTACTTTTTTATAGGAAGATTTTTCTCTCCAATGGCTGAAAATTTGGCCCATCTGTGGTTTTTCAGCGCACTCAGTCCATAACTCTTCTGTCTCAAAACACTCTTATTTGGAGATTTTAAATGCCTAATCTGAGATGTCAGTAAACATTTTAGACCTCAAGCCGGGCTTCTCCCCATCTTCTAGCTGAGGTGGGTCTTCAGGGAGAGAGGTGGGTCCGATTGCTCTCCTTTTCTACCCATTTCTCACTCAGCAGATCCCTTCCTCCCAGTGCAGCCCCAGCAGAGTGAGAGCTGTGGTCAGGAAGAGAGAAGAGGAAGGCATAGGAAAGTTCCTGCTCAGCTCGGGACACTTAACTGGCTTCCTGCCCTCTGCTGGGCCCTCTGACAGCAGCCCCAAGGGCTTAGAGCTTCTTCCCTGATGGCTTGGTGGCCTTGCTAGCATGTAATTCATGTGACCACTGTCTTTTTTTTCCTGCACCACCTCCTACCTTCCATCATCCATTACACACACAGACTCAGCAGTCTTCCCATTGCAACCCCATTGCCTCTGCTGTCTGTCAGGACCTAGAACAGCTCCCCTACTGTCTCTTTATCCTACATGGACCACATCCCTTGCCTGTTATGGACTGAATTATTGTGTTCCCCGCAAAATGCATATATGGAAGCCCTAACTTCCAATGTAAGGGTGTTGGGAGGTGAGGCCTTTGAGTAGTGATTAGGTTTAGGTGAAGTCATGAGGGTAGAGCTCCCATGATAGGATTAGTGTCCTTCCAAGAGGAGGAAGAGACACCAGAGCTTTCCCTCTCTACCATGAGAGGATATAGTGAAAAGGTGGCCATCTGCAAGACAGAAAAGGGGCTCTCACCAAGAACCAATTTTGCCAGCACCTTGATCTTCCCTGACTCCAGAATATAAATGTTCAGAAAAATAAATGTCTGTTAAGTCACCCAGTCTGTGACATTTGTTATGGCAGCTCCAGCAGACTAAGGCGCTACCCTGTGTTTGACTGGGGTGTAAATTCTCCAGACCTAGCCCTTTCCCCCTCCCTGCCATAGACCTTTCCTCCAGCAAGAAAATACTGCATTCTGTTCATATTTCCTCCCTTTTGAATTTTCCTTCCCATTGTTTAAGAATATTCTTCTTCTTTTCAGCCATTCTGATCTGCTCACTGATATTGCATGCATTCAGACCAGCAGATTTTCACTGATATAACCTTCTGCTTATCTGTCTACCTCATTTCCGGCCTCACTCATGAATGCCCTTAGATCTTGCTCTTCTGGACTTCTGCAGTATCCTAAATGCACTGTGTCCTCTCCCTCTTCCACAGTCTTTCTCTTAGCTTGCTGTATTAATTTCCTGTGGACGCCATACAAATTACCAAAAACTGTAGCTTAAACCAACAGAAATTTGTTCTTGTGATTCTGGAGGCCAGAAGTTCAAAATCAAGGTATCGACAAGGTCATCCTCACCCTGGAGACTCAAGGGGAGAATCTTTCCTTGCCTCTCTTCCAGTTTCCGGTAGCTGCTGACATTCCCTGGCTCGTGCTTAACTCTCTGCTTCTGGGCCACATTGCCTTCTTCTCTTCTGTCTGTCAAATCTTTCCTGTGTGTCTTTTATAAGGATACTTATCATTGGATTTAGAATCCATCCAGATAAACCAAGGTGATATCTTGATCTCAAGATCCTTAATTTAATTACATCTGTGAGGACTCTGCAAATAAGAGAACATTCACAGGTTCTGGGAAATAGGACATAGATATATCTTTTTGGAGACCATCATTCAACCCACACCACTTGCCAATGCCTTTTCTCACCTCTTGCAAACTTCTAATTGGTGTCCCTCTCTCCATTCTTGCCTCTTGTAATCTATTTGTTATTCTACTGACATCTTCTTATCTTTCAGTGTAGAAAAGAATGTGTTTCTTAAGCATTTTAAAACATATCATTTAGGGTCCTTGGTCTTAAATTGATTTATCCCCTAAAAAGCAATTATTAGTTTTACATTATCATGATAGCGTTGTCAGAGGCATTACATATAATTCCTTCTAGGGTTGGTTATATGACATGAGCCACACTTCACTGAGTCCACGGCATTTTAATAACTTGAACTTAAAATAGTAAAAGACCAAATTATACTTCTTAGCCCCATGCGGCGTTAGAACTTTCCTTAGGGACTAATATAAGAAGCAAACTATCCACTAGTAGCAGAAGGGGAAAAAGAGGTCAAGATTTATGGAATAGAGCCAAGAGGCTCTATGATCATTTTTCTTTTAGGCATATTTCTCATAACACTCTTGCTAGCTGATTTGCTTTTTTAAAATGACTTTTTTAATAGAATAAAATCTGAATTCTTGTTAAAGGGTTTATTTTGTTCTCCAACTTGAGTGATAGAAGATTGATTAAACAATCTTTAAAGTCCTGAACTGGTAGATTTATTGACATAATCTCAACCGTTTTCATAAAATAAGTTTTAGGTACTGGTGATGTTCCCTGGAATTTTTATGATTTGGATTTCCTTACGAGGGTACATTGGTGAAAAAGGGCTCATTTGCAAATTAAATCTTAGCTAATGTGTGAGTATTTTAAGGACCAAATTTATTAAGACTGTTGACTTTGATTTCAAGTAAGGAAAAAAAAAAATCTTTGGCACTAGTGCACCTTAGTGTAACTGAATTGAATACTCTAGTAACCTTTCTATATCATCAAAACCAAGTAATTAATATATTACTGTCCAATAAATACCTTTCATTACCAGCAGATATTTTCAAGTTTGCCATCCCACTGGACATTAGGAGTTCAAAAATGGTTAGGAGAAATATGAGTAACCGTTATAAATGACTAAAGGAAATTAAGGTATACTTTTCCATTAAGATTACATCTGCTAGGAAACGGATCTTCCTTGCTGAATGCTGCTTAGGTCGGCAATTGAACAGGACGTGAGATAAATAACGGGTCTAAATCAATCTGGCAATTCTAGGTTGCTGGACTGAGTTTTCTCCCCATTTGGGAAAAACTGATCAGCCTATTTTCTTGGAGTCAAACATGTTTTCTAATGGCTACCTATGAACTTGCAAGCAACTTTGCAGTTTCTATATTTCTGTAATACAAAATGTTTTACTAGTTTTATATAGTACCAATCAGAAATATTTTTCTATGTTGACTGTTCATTTTACACACCTGTAATTTCTTCCCATATTTTTCATTTAGTAGACAAAGAATATGAAATAGACTGAAGACTGAAAATAAAATAATAGCAAAATTTATAATGATATTTCTTTCATTTTCCCTCTACAAATGGAAATGTTTTGACTTAAATTACTGTCTCCTTTTTGTTGAGAAATTGCCGCTAAAGCCTCCTCTTTTTCTGGTTCCACATATCTGAGTCCACCTGGTGTTTCTTTCCTTTAGGCTCCATCCTTCACCTCCTGAACCAGTTTCAACTGAAACAGAAACCTCTTAAGACCCCTTTGTTACTGTAACTCACTGATTCCCAATTCTAGCTCTCTATCAGCTCTGTATTAGCACCGCCAGAGTAACTTCGCAAGTGTGGGTCTCATCCCCAGAGATTCTGATTTAATTGATTTGAGTTAGGGGCCAGGCTAACTCAAATCAAGCACCCCCAAATATACGTGTGTGTGAGTGTGTGTGTGTGTGTGTGTGTGTGAGAGAGAGAGAGAGAGAGAGAGAAAATCAAAGAGAGAGAGAGAGAGAGAGAGAGAGAGAGAGAGAGAGAGAGAGAGAGAGAGACTGATTTAATTTGAATCTAATATGAAATCGGAGTTGAGGATCACAGCCTTCACTCTGAGGCAAAATGGGATTGGCTCTTATATTATATACCAAATCAGGTGTACTATGGGCCCCATTCAGCTATACAACTCTGAGAGCCTAATGGGCACACACGATTCCTTGGAAGTTACCTCTGTCTTGGAATGTAGTATTTCCAGGGACCACCGCTGGACTTTCATTTTGTTTCCTGAGTTGAAACCCTTTATGAAGTCTCATTCTGGTAACAAGATTCTTGCCCCCAAAACTGAAGCTCAGAGAGGTCAAGTCACAGAGCTCATCAGTG
This sequence comes from Pteropus alecto, assembly GCF_000325575.1. NCBI lineage: Eukaryota > Metazoa > Chordata > Mammalia > Chiroptera > Pteropodidae > Pteropus > Pteropus alecto. The sequence goes on along the minus strand of NW_006433378.1, from coordinate 17,074,993 downwards.
GTGGAAATTGGATTTAAACTTTGTCATGCTAAATCCACATCCCGTGCTCTGAATCATGACACCCAGGCCTAGGATAGTTAGGCTATTCTGCAGAAACAGGTAAACCCTAAAATCTCAGTGGCTTACCCCAACACCATTTTATTTCTTGATCACATAAGCAGCTCAGCTGTGTGGCTGTCTCTCAGGCTGTGACTCAGTGACTCGATCTCTTTCCATATCGTAAGGTCACCATCTCGGAATCCTTTGGTTTCAGTCTCACAGATAGGCTAATATCGTAAAAGGAGGTGAGGAAAAAATATTGAGTCCTAGCTCATCTTGATAGGAAATGATGCATCACTTCTTTTAATATTCTGTTGGGAAGAATTAGTCGCATAGCCCCTCCCCTCCAAGATGCACGGGAAGCTGGGAAATAAGAGGAGCACATGGCACTCACTATCTCTGCCGCAATCCTGCTGCCAGCACTCACCTGCCTTAGACGAATCTGTGAAATTAAAGATTATTATCCCCCTAATCTCCTGCTGTTGTGTTCTCCTTGTTGAATCTGCCTCTCTTTGCCCAATCTGCATAACTTTGATCAGAATCATCTTTAATCTATAGTGATGACCCATGTCGTAATTTGCTATTCTGCCTGTCTACACCGGCAATAATTACTTGAATAACTGCAGTTTGCCTTATTCTGCCAGGCCACACAGCTTGTATTAGCTAATTTTTTTTTCTTCCCAATAAGAGAATGGTCATTTCTCGATCCAGTCCTCCTGCTCTTTGCCTGTCCTAATTGATGGAACAGGATGAAGTGCGACTGACTTCTGAGACATACAAAAGAGACGAAACTGGTGTGATACCACTCTAATGGTTCAAATCCAGCATCATTTCCTCCCTGTAACTTACATGGCAGTAAGAGTGGCCTATTAGAATTTCAGAGCACATTATAATAGCTGCTCCTAAAAATGCACAAAATCAATCTGGTTTTCAAATCATTTATGCTCTTAAAAAATCACATAAGATATCTTCCAAACCAACTATTGTATCACAGTATAGCCATATTTGCCAAGATCTTTGAAACAAATCTATAATTTCCAAAGTAGACGTAATTAATTAAGAGCTGGCTAGATGATACGAATGAGTATATGCAGTTATAATTACCTAGCTCAAAATACCTGGATGATTATTATATCTCCACAGACTTGACATTGTTGCTTAAATTCATAATAAATGAGATAAGAATTATTGAACAAGATATCTCTTTCCTCCTCAGAATTGGAGGTGATGTTGGGGGAGAGATTTGTGGGAATGAATATAGCTTAAATTACAATTAGCCAATATTCAGAGAACTTTGTTCTTGTTGGACTGTAATTAATTATCACACCGAAATTTAAAACTCTTCTAATCTTTTTTTATATCTTCATTAGGCTGAGATTTCCACTTCTACTTTGCTTTCCTTTCTTGACCTGCAGCAGCTGTATTATTAGAGTGGAATTTCTGCTAATTAGTTGTGGTACTGAGGAGCTGGAAGGGACTGCGGGCATTCTCTGATCCAGTTAGATTTCAACTACACAACGACCGGGATCAGAAGATCAGACTGCATGAAGCAACCTAAGAATATCTCAAGGACTATTATTTTTAATTTATGTTTTACAGAGATTCAGGGACATTAGTTTCAGAGAAGGACAATTAAGAGTTCATTGATTATACAAATAAAGCAAACCTCCTATCTATGCATGCTCATCATGCTAAAAGTTTATGTAATATAATATTACAGAGTACATAATGCTTTTGATAGACATATTCATTTTGTAAATAAAACATACTCAGTTGAAATCAGACCAATGAGCAACAACAGAACGCGAAGTTTATCTTCTGCCCTCTCTATGTCATTCCTATAAAAGATCAGCACTTTCTCTCTGCAGAGGCCTCTTCTTTGGTAGAGACTGGAGATCTGGGGAGCTAAATCATACTGAAGTGTCATGCACTTACAGGGCATTGTCCCGTAGTGGAATAAGCTGCCTCCAGATTTAATGGCTTTTAAGTTCTGGAAGTGTCCAAAAGCTCTGAGTGACTGGGCATAGCATAGAGTTATAATAATCCATGTTCGAACTTGATGACCTTAAGGCACCACTGACTTCACCTTTTATGTTCTACTACTTGAACTCCCTCCTCCGCCTTTCTCCCTGCCCCACTGCCACAGTCAGGTTGCCTTTCACCATGTTTTCCCAAATAATTACAATGGCTTTTTAATAGGGCTGCCTGGGGACATTCTCCACCTTACTCTTAGACTGACCCATGCTTACAGTTTGTCACTTGTTTTCGATATCCTTTAATAAAACGGCCAACTTCTTTACAGATCAGCCCCCCAAGCCCCTTCTTTTTCTCCAGCTCACCTCTTTATTTTCTATTCTAGCAACATTTCCTGGTCCCTTAAACACATCATGATATATCACATTCCTGTGGAATTAATATGTTGTTCTTTTGATCTGAAATGTGCTTCTGCTCTAATCCCCTCGATTCTCTTTGATTAAATTTTAATCTTTCTTTAAGATTCAGAAGGGGTTACCGACTCAGGAAGCCATCTTCAAGTATCCCCAAATACACATATACTCTCACACCCTCTTTTACTCATACACACTCACACATACCTTCTCTCTACTCACACACACCCAATCTATACTCTCACACCCTCTTTTACTCATACACACTCGCACATACCTTCTTTCTACTCACACACACCCAATCTATACTCACACACACACACACACACACACACACACACACACACACACACACACACATGCCTGCACACATGCTAATACATTTCGATTAGGCGCTGTCCTCTGCTCTCATAGAACCTGGTCTCTGCTTCTCCCATTTGCACTTAAGGTCATATGTTATAATTACGTGCATGTATATCTGTCTTCCTTGAATCTTCAACATCATATCTAGCCTAGAGAAGATGTCAAAAAAATGTATGATTCTCTCCAACCTTGCAATCAAGTGATTTTATTTTTGAAATAAGATCTTATTTTTGAAATAAGTGATTTTATTTTTAAAATAAGTGATTTGAAATAAGTGATTTGAAATAAGATTTTATTTTTGAAATAAGTGATTTTATTTTTGAAATAAGATCTGCTAGAGCAGATGGCCACTAGAAATCCTCAGAGCCCCACACCTGCAAATTTGCCTGAAGTTACCTGATTTTGTGGTACCACTTATATATTTAGGTGAAGAACAGAGATCTGAGATTTGGAGTCATTTGTCTCTATCCGTCCTTTATTCTTTATAATCCTAGCTCATATCTATAAACTCAGACTTGGATCTGGAATCCTAATAACGCCAACTATACAAAATTGTAGTGTATATGAACGTCTGTATTGTGTTTGCAAATCCCCTGCTGCTCTTGAGTCACCCACCTGCATACCCTTCATGCCTTTCCCCCTTGGTCACATAGTCAGGCCTGGAGACAAGCACTGACCTAAGCTGGGCCAATTGCCATATTCCTGGTCTTGGCTCAGTGGATTGAGCTAAAGGTGGGTCCTCAATCTAACTGGGCCAATGACATTCCTTCACTGGGATTGTACCTTCTGGAATGAGACATGGCTGAAATCGGTTTTTCTCTCATGGATAAATATAAGACAGAAAACTCAGAAACTGTTTGGAGCTAGGGAGAGGCAGCCATCTACAGTGAGAGAGAACGGCAGTGGTACTATAATGAGGACGTTGCTCGTAGATGACTTTAAGCTGTCACTAGTATCATAATAACTATGCACAGTGCCAGGTGGGTACTAGACTAACAGGGGCTGTGGTGTGGGGAGAATCACTTCCTAAATTATATAAATGTCTCGCCACTGTGCTATACACCTGAAACTAATACAAAATAATATTGAATGTCAACACTAATTGAAAAGAAAATCACTAAAATGAGCATGAGGCCACGTCCTACTAGAAATCAAAATCTGACAGTTCCGATCAATAACATCAGGCGGGCACAGGTGAGGGTGTGAGCAAGACCTCTGGAAGGGTGTGATCAGGCAGCAGCATTTGGGTCTGGGAAGCCACAAGCTCGTGAGAATTGTATGCAGACAATAAATGTCAGAATCGAGCAAATCACTGGCAGGCCTAAAAGAGGAGATCTCCCCAGCAGATGGTGATCAGTGACAGGCTTGTCTCAGCAGAGGATGGGGACTTGCCAAGGTCCAGGAAGAGGATCACAGTTGTTTGGGTGGGCAGGCCAGTTCGTAACGTCCAGTCTAGCAATTGGAAGGGCTGCAGGAGGAAACACTGGCTTAGGCAGCGTGTGGGCTCACTGCCAGGGGTCCATTATGCCATCGTGGTCTGTTACCTGCTTCAGCAGTTAGATCAGAAAAGGCTACATGCTGCAACATCCACCGCAGTCCTATAGGAACTTTATTAAATTTTTAAATGTCTAAGCCTGAAGGGTAGCTGCTATTCTGCCAGGTCAACAACTGTGTGAGCCTCCATACTTATTTGAAACTCTCCACGCTGGAGTCAATGGGAAGGAAATCGGATTATGCCGAGGGCGCTGCATTTTCATAATCAAATTCAATCTCTGAAGTCTGATATGTTCTCAGGATTCAAATCTCAACAAATAGACTTTCAATAGAAATTCTATGTCACTGTTACAAAAAACTGCTTTGTGATTTTTTTTTCTACTCAACATATGATAAAAAGGTACAGAAAGAAAAAAGAAGAAAGTCCTGTCTAAAGCAATCTTCATAAATCAGGGTAATTAACTCTGTGCAAAGTTTCAGCAAAGGTTACTTCATAAGACTGAACTGTGCCAAAGCCTTAGAAATGAGAGAATTATATCTAGAAGTAATTGGGAAATTTTTAGGTTTGGAAGGCAGAAGGCAGGGAAACCTCTGTGCAGAGGCTGTTTCTATTTAAATTTAGCTTATGACCGCATGTCTCATCTAGTCTTCATTTCAGCACATTTTTACGAACTGCATACTATGCAGCCAGGGCTGTCACCTACATGGAAGACATTCTACACTCCTGCCTGTCACTTAGTTGTCCCCAGTTCAATCAGCCCTCAGGTCTCAGAGCTTCAATTTCCCAAACGTTCCAGGAATCCTTTCTCTCCTCTGTTTCTCTGCTTCCCGACAAGACTTTGCTCATTTTCAGATGCCTGATGCTTCATAGAGTATCCGGCAGAGTGAAGAGACTCCATAAACATATGCCGGGAAGATGAGAGAACAAGAACAAGGCAGTCCGCGGCAGTATCAGCAGCTCTGGGGTGGACATTAGGACTGCTGAGCTCTATTCTTTATCAGGAAGATCTTTATTTTGGCCTCTCACAAAGTTGGTTTTCTTACCTGTAAAATAAGTGGGTTGATTCTATTCAACAAAAGCATCCTCTGGGTCAAAAAACTGTATACGCAACTAAGAAATATTAAGAAATCATTAATACTCTATTACATTCATGTTGTTGTTTTAAAAAAGAAGTGGTTCTCTTTTGTTGAATATGATCAAATTCTTTGTTTTATTGTCTTACTCTTCTATGCCTGGAGATAATTGATCTTCACAATCAGTCTTTTCTTACTATCCCATGAATGGCTCTAAAATCCTTAGAGGTACCATGTATCACTCAACTTTGTATCTTGTCACCCAGAATAGTGTTTAGTACATGATAGATGTGCAATATATACTGTATTTCATGAATATTGCTATCTAGTGGCAGCTGTTTAGAATTACAGGCATAATAAAGACAAAAAAATCAAACGCTTCTAGGCCATGCCTATAAGCTGATTTAAGTCTGGGTCAATACTACATTTCTAAATATTGCTGTTAAATAAACAATGAAATTGATCACATTTATGTATACTGCACAAAAAGGTTTTAGGAACTTTCGTAACTATGAATGACCGCATTTGGACTTTGACAGTATTTTATACTGTGTTATGTCGGGTTATATGGGCAGCTAACAGAATAGTGACATTTGGAATCCACATGGTACACAGAACATATCAAGTAATCACTCAGATTCCTGTTTTCTTAAATAAAATATAAATATCAAGTAAGGATCTATACAATACACATATACATACATACACATATATATGTGTATCTATACATACACACATACACACAAAGAGAGAGAGAGAGGAAGAGAGGGAGGAAGAGAAGAAAGAGGGAGTAAACTGCAAAACAACATTTAATTGCTATTATTATTATTACTCTTATTTTATTACATGTATTTGAACTGCATTGAACTCACTTTATAAATCTAATGTAGAAAATAGGCAATTGTTCAGAAAATTTGATCAGCGAAGATAAGTGCAAACCAACCAATTCTCAAAAGGTACTTTTTGCCTTGAATTATTCTTGCTTTCTTAATCAATCAAATCATTTGCTATTGAACTCCAGCGATGAAGTGTTATGTGCAGGTCAGCCTACTGTTCACGACACCTTCAAGACCATTTTTTATTTTCATCTTATATACTTCTGAGAAGTCTAGGCAATGTAGAGTTTTCTTGAAGGTCTCTCACTGAACCATAAAAATTTAATGACTTCAGATGGAAGATGAATGATCTCAACTTAATAGAAGTTGACTTACTGACTCTTCCACTGTGGTAGATACACTTGTCCACCTCAGTATCTGTCCTCTACATTTGCCTTCATAAAAGAACCCTTGCTGGTTAATTGGGTACATGGAGTCTCATGCTTTTTTCAGAATACCTATACGCTCCTTAAAACTGCTGTTTCCACCTTAAATATTTCTTTTTGTTTACTCTGTGTGCTAATCTTGGCAAAGTAATTGTGTTAGGTAAGGTCACGTGGCATATCTCACACAAACACACACACGTAAACTAAAATAACAGAGGTTTTAATGAAAAAAAGTTTAATAGTTTATTTCTCTCTCATGAAATCCAGAGTTGGACAACTCAGGGCTGATATAACATCTCCATATAGCTATCAGGGACATACACTCCATCAAACTCACACCTATCAGATCCCTAGGCAGACTGTCTTCACAGTCCAATGTGGGGGCTAGAGCTCAGCCATTACTCTCATATTTCAGAAAGTGGGAGAGAAGACGAAGAAGGGGAGGAAAGCCCATTTCAGCCATTAAAGTTTTTTGAGTGATTTCACAAAATATATTTTACTTACAACTATTTTCTAGAACTTTATCCTCTATATAAAGGATATATAAAGGACCCTACTTTATTGTGTGTGGGGGAGGGGGTGAGAGAGAGAGAGAGAGAGAGATACAGAGAGAGAGAGAGAGAGAGAGAGAGAGAGGGGATTTAGGAATATCTAGAAGATACAATATTTATTTCAGGTAGCCATGTACCCAATTAACCATTGAGAGTTCTTTTTATGAAGGAAAATGTAGAGGACAGATATTGAGGTAGACACCTGCCTCTACCACAGGGCAAGAGTCAGTAAATAAGGTAAATTTATTCATTTAGAGAAACATTAGTTTCTAATTTTATTATTCTGAGGATAACAGAGAAGTTACCTATAAAGCCCTAAGAAAAAGGATTTGTTAAGAAGTGTTGTTAGAGACAAGGACTAGCATAAAAAAAAAAAAAAAAGGGCAAAATAAACATCTTTGGCATATCTGAAATTTACAGGATGTTTTTTGCAAGTAACATAGACTTAATGGAAAAATCATATGGATTGGTGTTTCTACCCTCCATTAACACTTTACACATGAAATTGTAATAATATTTAGTAATAATTTACTAATACTTGAAATTATAATTGTCTTATTTGATATAGATGTATATGTAGCTAAATATAGATACATAGACACAGACATATGGGTACAGAAATAGATATAGATAGAAGAGAGAGAGAGAGAGAGAGAGAGAGAAGAAGAAGAAGAGAGAGAGAGAGATGGAAACAGAGACAAACAGACACAGAGACAAAGACAGTCCTGGAGTCCTACTGTTATCAATAGAAGTTATAGAACCACATATCCTTAATACTGAAAACTGTACTCTCTTGGGTTTATTTTTATATTCTTGCCATTCTTGAATGATTTATTAAAGCAACAGAAAGAAAAAAAATATATTATTTTTTTTAATGCCTACAGCAATTGATATTCCTACATGGTCTCCCATCCCAGTACTAATCAGGCCCGACCCTGCTTAGCTTTCGAGATCAGATGGGATCGGGTACATTCAGTATGGCATGGACGTAGACCCATCATTTTTAAAGTAAGCAAGTTAAATTACTAAATTATATACCTTAAAATTGCCAATAAGTTTAGAATAAAAGATTGGTTCTAAAAACTTAAGAACAAGAAAATATTGCTTTACAGTATTTTAATGCAGTAGCCAAAAGAACAAATTATTGAGAAAATGGAATAATCTGAAAAAAAATCTTCCAACTTTTATTTTTCTCATGTGTGCATTTTACTTTCACCCCTATAGCTTGGAATGAAATTTTTTTTCATTGCTTTCATTCATCACACATGAATTATTAAAAAATAAATAGGATTATGCAATGTTCTCTTTTTAGTAAAAAGATTAGAATGCTTTTCCTTCACTTTTATTTTTCATTACAATAGAAAATGAACTCATTTTAAGTTTATTCTTTTGAAATTGTGGTCATTTTTTCTTGAAAACATTTACAAATTTTAACTTTCATTTGTGGACTTCTTAAAAACTCAGTCCACGTAAAAAATTTCTCCTAATGGAAATATTCTATGATTTTGTTTACATCTTATATGGGCATCATATATCTCTGTACTCTTTTTTTCTATTTTCTTGAGACTAAGGTTATTAAATTATAGCATAGGATATTTATAAGTCCTTTGTATTATACTGTTTTATAAAGTGCTTTTGTAAATTGGTCATGTCAGAAAAGAAGTATTCTTTTCATATCTACTATTTACCTTAAACATTATTTAATAGTAAAACCATGTTGATATATTGTATATTGTATAGCAGTGCCGAGCTTAAAACTGTGTTGTAAATATTATTGTAACAATTGCAACATTATCGGAATCTTTTTTTTTACTTATCAAAAACTATTTATGGAATGAAATATATTCTCTCTAAGTGTTATAAACCAGTTTCCTAGTATCATTAGAGCCACTATGAATACATTTAATATTTTGAATAAAAAGTCTCCTTTTGTTACAAATTTTCAATCCATACTTTTGTTCAAAATTTTTTCATTAGCAGCAAGTGATCAATACCACCCATGGAGCTAATCAATACACACTGATACTTATATTCATCTACAGAGATTTTCGGAGAACAGAAAAGGAAGTCTGTGAGGTGTTTTACTTCCTGACACCAACCAATTCTCATATCAACTAGGTGTCCTACAATCCAATTCAATTCTGACACTAACTGCCCGAAGTTAATGTCAGACTCCAAAGGTTTAAGGAATCAGTCCCATAAGATTTCTCTCACTCCAGATACAGGTCATAAGTATCATGTCCTCAAATTAGCTACACTTCCATCCAACTTGGCTACAAAGTCAAGGATGCCCACAACCTCTTCCTTTAGGTTTGATTAATTTCTAGAGCAGTTCTCAAGACTCAAGAAAACACTGTACTTACTAGGTCATCAGTCTATTATAAAGGCTACAACTCAGAAACAGTCAAATGGAAGAGATGCATAGAGCAAGGTATAGGGGCAGGGAACTGGAGCTTCCAGAGCTTCTATAACCAACCTCTCCAGGAGCTCCATCCTCCCAGCATCACAGTGTGTTCACCAACCCAGAAACTCTCTGAATCCCATCATGTAAAGGTTTTTATGGAGCTTTCCTTGGGTAGGCATGATTGATTAAATCATCGGCCATTGGTGATTAGCAGTCTCCAATCCCTGCCCCCTTCCCCAGAGGTCAGAAGTGAGGCCGAAAGACTCAACCTTCTAATCATGCTTTGGTCTTTCTGATGACCAAAAAATATGCACACCTTGACATACATTCTTTCCAAAATAAATTTTCTAAATTTTTTTAAGGTTTTTATGATGTCAGATTTCTCAATTTAGTAGCTCGTCTCTTTCCAATAGTTGACTAAACCAAATTATTTATATGTTTAGCTTGTTTACTGTTTCTCTGAATTAATAATAGTAATAAGGCTATAACTTTTATATTTACCATGTCTTAAATAACTAACTTAGTATTGTTAATGGCTATCAAAGGATCAAGGACACCAAAATCATGATTTAATTGAAAAACCTATTTTAACATATTAGTTGCAATCTCACTGCTGGCCTCAAGAGTAAGCACTTTTGTTAGAGCTACCAAGAAGAAAACAAAATGTGACTAATTTTCTATTTTCCTCTATTTAAAAAAGGATTAATGAATATAAATATATCCCTATTTGATATTAACAGTTTCTATAACACATATTTTGGAAATTATATGCCTGAATAATTGAGCTGTTGATTATTTCTGGATCATAAGCCCTTCAATTTAATCTTATTTAGACCTAAAAATTACAATAAAAAGAAGTTTCTGGATCACTTTTAGTTTTCTTATTTCAAATTATTTTCCTTGATAAATCTTTTTTCTTGAAAAAAAAAAACTTATTAAACTGCTAGACTCTGCCCTTATGTCTCACATTTCACTTTTACAATTTACAATTTACTAACAAAGTTAAAATGCATGTAGTCATCTATTGGAATATTGTCAATATTATTCTGTTTTTTATGGGGGTGAGAAAGGTCATAGAGAGAAAAATCTCTTCTGAAAAGTACAAATACAAGTTCACAATTCATTGGCTAAAATTCTGAAATCTTCAAAAAGTTTAGGAAAGTGAAAGGTTTTATATAACTCGATTGGCGGTAAGACTGGACTCGAACAAATCCGGCGCTTTATTTAATATCTAAATAATTCACAAATGTTAATATTCCCACCTTTACTGCAGAAATGTAAATGCATTATGTTCAGGATGCTGGTCCTGGGCATATCATATAATATACAGTGTATGTACTGTTTTCTCTTTCCAAAACCTGAAAATTCCTGATTTATGAGACATGTCTGGACACAGTGGTTTGGGATGAGAGATTATGAACCTGTCCTAGAAAAGTGTAGGATGGATGCTCATATCACACTAAGAAGAATAACTTATCTTGCAAGTGAGCCAGGAGCACAGATATTTTATGCCATGAAATTTGGAAGGAGAGTCAGTTAAACACCAAACTGACCTCTGTTTCATTAAGAAAACTGAGTGGAGGGGTGAGGGTTAGCAACTACAGTTGGAACCCAGGCAGTCTGGCTTCCGAAGTCATGATTTAAACCACGAAGATTTTTTTTTTTTTTAATTTTTAAAGGCTTATCCTGAAAGCCTCCACCATCACAGTAGAGTGAGACTGAGTCTCTGAGCTGAAAGCATGAGAATTTTGTGAAAGTTCATACCATTATGGGTAAAACCCCAGGCTCTGGGAAACGCAGTCCAGCTCATACTCGCAAGTATGAAATTGGAGGATCCTTTTAAAGAGGAAAATGAACAGCCCCAAAGAAAAAACCTATGGGAACTGACCTCAAGCGAATTCACCTGTCCAATGCTAGTCTTGTACACTGAACTTCCAAGCAGATATTTAGTATTGTCTTTTTTAATAGGAAGAGATTCAGGGATCACTAGATATTTAAATATATATATATATCAAAAATAAAACAGATAAAAAAAATTAAATAGAAAGTAACCTAGACAAGACAAAGGAAATACAAAGAGTAGAGAAAATCTCAAATAATATATCATTGGTATCTTCAGAGATTAAGGAAGAAAATTACATCCTTGAAAGCAAAACAGGACACTTTAAAAAGGAGTGTTGCAATAGAGTATAAGATAAAGCTTCTGGAAATTAAAAATATGATAGCTGAAATTTAAAAGTTCAATAAAACTTTGGAAGATGAAGTCAGTGAAATTCCCCAGAAAGCAGTTCAAGTAAACAGAGATGAGAAAAGTTAAAGAATTTATCCAGAAAGTTCAAAGGCTTATTTCAGAATAAGCTTTTAGAAAGAGAAACAGAGAAAATGGTGGAAAGGAAATTATCAACTTATGGAATGGTTTCAAGAACAGAAGAACGTGAGTCTCACACATGAAATATCCCAAGGACCTGGCAAAATAATTTTTTTTTAATCCAAGTACATTACAGAATTTCAGAAGACAAGAGTAAAAAGAAAATACTAAGAACTTCAGAAAGAAAAAAAAGAAAACAGCATCACACAAAGGAAAGTAATTAGAGTGATATATGATTCCTCTACAGCAATACCAAATTCTAGAAAACAATTAACAATGCCTTCATGTTTCTGAGAAATAACATCTTAGAATCCATACCCAGCCAAATGTGGATAGCATTAAGTCATTTTCAGGCATGCGAGGACTCTGAAACATTTACTTGCCTTGAACCTTTCTTTAAGAAGTCATTCGTGGATGTGCTTCAACAAACAGGGCAGTTCACCAAGAAAGAGAAAGAATAGTTTCCAGAAACTAGACACCCACAGACCACTAAACAGGTCTAGAAACAGTTCCAGATTGAAAAGGAACCACTGGAGTTGGCAGGCTATAAGGGAAATCACCATGGAGACAAAACAGAATTGATAACGTGATTGTTACTGTGTTTCAGTGTTTAAAAATAACTGGTAATTTTTTGAAAGATTTCTAAGAATTAGGGAGGGGATGAGAAGCTATAGGTACATGGGAAGATAGGAACTCGTGGAAATGCCTTTAAAAATAACTATAAGATGATCATGATATGTTGCTTGCTCAGCAGTAAGTAATGGCACAGTAATATAAATACTGATGACTGATTTAATGAAGGATAAAATTTGTCTGAGGGATCTACATTCCCAAAAACTGTAAGATGAGCCAATAACAATATGTAAAATTAAAAATTTTTAAATAAAGAAATGTAATCATATTATTGAGAAATAGGAAGAACGGTACTAAAAATGTCCGAAAGAGTTGAAAATGGTTGCTTCTGGGGAGTACACAAGTTAAAATTTTATTTTCCCATTCTACAAAATAATCGCTATCTATACATTCCAAAATTTGGTGTATAAAAATACAATTTACCTCACTGCCATTATCTGTTAATACTGGTGCTATTGTGTTAATGCATGCCTTTTCATTTGTAGTATTATTAAGTTAACCATGTATCATGAACATCTCAATCCTTGTGGACCTCTTCACCCTTTTCAATCATTGTATAGGATTCATTCTCTGATGTATCATATTTTCTTCTATTTGTTAATCCTCTTTTTATGGAATTAGGGTGTTTCTGATATTTTTTCCTTAGCAGCAATATTTTGATGAACATCCTTGGTCATTATTTGTACCCACATATGCTGTATTTCTTTAGGAAGCATGGCTAGAAATGATACTGCCTGTTGAAATTTACATTTTGATGAACATTTCCCTATAACTTTTCAAAATGGTGGACAAATGTAGTCTCCTACAAATTATGTTATCTACACATAATGACGATTTGACTCTTTCATGCAGTAGTTTTTTTTTTTTTCTTTCTATGATTTTGTTGCATGAGGAAAATTGTTCTGGAGAAAAACATTGACATTGATAAAATAAAGCTTTTACTTATATTGTTCCTGAATTTAATGGGAATATTGTTTGTCATGACTGTTCTCTGTATAATTAAAAAAAGGTTTGGTTTTCTTTGTTTTGTTAAGAAAAAAATTCTAGCTCCACCTTACAAAGCATTTTAATCAGGATACATGTTAAATTTTGTTTAATATTTTGGCATTTATCAAACTGTATTCATTAAACACATATACTCCACAGAAAATAGGTAAATTATTTGCTGTTTAAGTACACTGCAGAATAGTTTTTTAATTAAAATTTTAGAGAGCATATCTGGAGAATTGTGTTTTGTATAAATACATGAATTTTTAAAACCAGAATCTGAATGATGAGTTTACTTTTCTGGAGGAGGATTCCCTAAAGGTTTATAACTTTTTCTTATCCATTGATATACAGAATACTATTTACTTAACCAATTCAGAGACTTATCTTTTTTTTTTAACATTATCCTTAAGAATATTTGTAAAGAAGCACTTGTCATGTAGTCACTGAGCTGTATTTGAAAGGCTGAAAAATCCTTATGAGACTTTTGTTTTCCCTTTTTAGGGGCACGGCAATTGCTGGCATCGTGTTTGGAATCGTATTTATCATGGGGGTCATAGCTGGAATTGCCATATGTGTCTGCATGTGCATGAAAAACAACCGTGGGACCCGGGTGGGAGTCATCAGGACCTCCCGCATCAACGCCATCTCCTCCTATCCTGGTAAGCTGAATCGCTCACTCCTTCTCAAGGGAAAGTCGGATTTGTTAGTCATTCTCGATTCCTTGGAGAGAGGAAACACTAACGCTCTCACTGGAATAATCTCCAAGTATGTGGTGTATTCCTGAGTCCATGTTGACTGAAACTTCTGCTGTCAATAGATATTACTTAGCTCCAGATAATAAAATCTACCTCATACTTGAAGATATTCATATTTTCAATGGATATCTCATTGACTACAATTGCCCATCAGCCAGAATCAAGAGAAATAGACAATTCACACCCATTGTGTCTATCTGCCAGTGAGTTCTGATAAATAATTATAAAGTATAAGGTACATGTCTGAATAAACTGGCTTCTGAGTCAATAGGTATGTATGTTTTGAGAAAAAGTAGTGAAGAAAGTTTTTATGTGTCTTCTTTATGCAAAGAACCAGTTTTAACATATTAAAATTCTCAACAAAGAGTGAAGGTAATATATTAATAATTTGACAAGTATTTGTTGAGAATCTGCTAGAAGTTCCATATGTAAATATCTTGAACATATATGACTCTATAAACAAAATACTGTGTTTTGCATAAGATGATTTCAATAGTGCTTTCTAAGTCAATCTGTATATGTACAGTCTGACATATAAAAAAGAGTCAAGTTCTAAATTTAACACATCCTTAGAAAGATAATTTCCTATTCACACTCATGACCTCTCTCAATTCCTATAGAAAAGGAAGAGGGTACCTTCTATACACCATCTGCCTTTTGTATCAATTCCCTAATCCTTCCTCTCTTAACATTTTCACTATCATCTTTAACTTGAGGGAGCAAATTTCAGAAAAATGAAAATAACCATCATCCTGTTCCCCTTTTGTCTGCCTCTCTTCCTCTTCTCCAGTATCTTCATGTTGGAGTATCTCAAGGCTTAGTCTTTTCTTCTATCCAGTATCTACACCTACTTTATTGGTTATATCATTTGGCCTCATGGTACTAAGTACTATTTATATGCCAATGCTCCCACAAAGTTATATATCTCCATTATAAACCTTTCCTGAATTACAGATTTATTTGATTCCTCCACCTATTATACATCTCCACTTAAATGCCTAATAGATGCCTTAAATTTCACATGTCTAAAGCAGTATTTCTGACCATTCCCCCAAATCCTCTTTTACTCATAGCCTTTGCCATTTCAGCTGATGGCATCTCTAGCCTTCCATTTTTCAAGCCAAAAATCTTGGAGCCATCTTTGACTCTTTTCTTTCCTTCAGCTCCATCTTCAAAATATATACAGTGTCTGACTACTTCTCACAGTACCTACTGTTCCTTTCCTGGTGTGAGCCATCACCAGCTGTCACCTCCATTGGTATAATAATATCCTAACTGCTCTCCCGGCATCTCCCCCAAATCCCAAGGTCAATTCTCAACACAGTAGCCAGAGTGAACTTTTTAAAACAGTGGTCAAATTATATCATTCATTTGCTCAAAATCTTCCCATTTCCCCCAGAGGAAGAGTCAAAGCCAGTGGGCCCTCATCTTACCCAAAGTAAAAGGCAAACTCTACCAGGGTCTGCAAGGCGATGCATGATTTGCCTCCTCTTTTTATTTCTCTGAACTCATTTCCTCTACTCTCCTTCTTGCCACTCTGGCTCTGGTCACACGTTTTCCTTTGCTGCTCCGTGAACACACAGGGCACACACCCATCTTAAGGCTTGCCCAGAAAACTAACTCCATCACTTAATCCGAGTCTTTGATCAAAGGTCACCTCCTGAATGAGGCCTGTCCTGATTCCCCTATTTAAGATTGTAATGTGTCCCTTCCCACAGTACCCTAATCCTCCTTACTCTACTTTTTTTTTCCAGAGTGTTTTTAATCTTCTGACCTACCACATAGTTCACGTAATCATTACATTTATTGTTTAGATCATCCCGTTTTTCTGGAATACCAGTTCCGTTTGTCTAAGTTGTTCACCACTCAATACCAAGTATGTAAGACTAGGACTGGTGCATAATGGACCCTCGGCAGACATGGCAGAAGAAATGTAGAAACAAAACCTGTCACAAGATCTGATTTAGTTATACATCAATACCTAGAGAATTTGCCTCAATTTCCACCCCTGAGTATGTAGCTTTTACTCACTACAAAAGGAATTCACGATTTTGATCTTCTCAACTTACAGAGACTATTGTTGGAGTGAGTATGGGATATATTTAAAAAAAAAAAAATAAGGGGAATTACTTTTTATTCTTCACATCTCCCCATTTTTACCTGCTCAGTCAATAACCCAAGAGAAAAACAAAGGAGAGTTGGACAGAGACATTACTTGGAGGGAAGGCAAAGAAAAGAGCTCTGCAGATAGCATTCCAGATAGACTTTTTGGCTGACCAAGAATAGTTTAGTTAAACTTAATTCTTAAAACATTTAAAATTTTTTTATAAAATTAAAATACAAGGTAAAATAATATTTTAATGTGAAGTCTTGTGTTTCCTTGGGTTTGAGGTTTCTATTTTCTGCATGGAAACATGTTTTGAAAACTTTATAGAAGCACCATTTATATTGGCAGATCATAGAAGCATGTTGCATTTTTTGTAAATGCATTGTTCTGAGAACCAAATGATGCAAGAAACATAATAAACCTTATGGTAGAAGCATTTTTACTGCAAAAAGAGTAGGTCTTCAAAACATAATGTGCTTGATTACTTCTCATTTCCTTCTCAAAGACACTAATTAAGCTTTTACTTAAAGGATAGAGAAACAACATAGAGACGTATCAAATTCTTTTCAAAATCTTTCATGTGTAGAATTATAAAATGTTTTACCCACATTAATTAATTAACCCTGTGATAATTGAGATAACAACCCAAGTTATTGTACAGTCCTACAGACTAGAGGCTACATAACTGAGTAGAAAATAATTTAGCCAAGGTTATTTTATCCCTTGGTGAAAGTGCTCAGTGGGGAACCCTACAGTGAATATAATTACTCTGCCAAGAAAAGGTAATCTGTCACTCCTGACCCTTTGCTGGACAGTGACTTTCCAAAATAGTTTTTCATTCCTGCCATGTTGGGTAGAATGAATGAAGTTCTGTTTAATTACAATTATTTTTAAAACCATCGGTGTGATCAATATGAACATAAGAATTATTTGCTAAGTCTTACAATTCTACTACTTTCTAGAACTTTAATGTAAACAAAGAAAATTGATCATGTCAACCCCTTTTAAAAAATAAGTTTGGATGATACACACCTGAAAGAATATAATATAGAAAGACAATAATGAAAGGCTTTGCCAAGATATAAAAATCAAATGCCAACAAAAGGAAAACAAGGGATTTCAATGCTATCAAAAAAATTGAGATTTGCAATACATTACTGTTACTATTACATCAATAAATACTGATGATTTATTGATGATAGGTGATAGATTGATAGATAGACAGATAGATAGATTAGATACATAGATACAAAGATAGATGATTAGATACATACATACATACATACATACATACATACATACATTGATACATAGATACATAGATGATAGATAGACAGACATAAATAGATATATACGTACATACATACATACATACATAGATGTAAACAATGGAGAAAGGCGGGGAGGCTCTTGCTAACAGAAAAATTTCAAAAGATACACGTAGAAAGGAGCTATGAAGTTAGAATATTCATCATTTTAAAACCATCATAAGAAAGGTTTAAAACAAGAATCATCAATCTACACTATCTCTAGGGGGAAAGATTGCTGAGGAGCAGGATATTTGCATGCTCTTAAAGTATCTACTCCCAGATTTCTTATTAATTGTAAAAGTGGAGAAACCAGATATCATCTCCACCAGGAAGTAAAAATTAATATCACCAAAGAGAGACAAATGGCCATCTTGCCTCTTTGGTTGTTCCTCTGAGGATGACACAGCTTCATCTGTGTGGTATTTCAGCTAGAAGTTCACAATCTGAATCTTCCTGTGAAAAATATCTGTCAAACCCAAGTTGACGAATATTCTACAATAACCGGCTTGTCGTTTTTAATATATTTTGGAAATATTTCATTAAGAAATGAACACTACATTTGCATCATTGAATTAACAAATGAGGGCAACCTTATTAGTATATGTACTGAATATGCGGAGATTTCCATGTACTAATCAGAGGAGTGATGTGAGGATGGACTCTTCTGATTGTGCCTATTTCCTTAGTGAAATAAGAAGCAAGTCTGGTGCTGAAAGTGGGCTGAGGAAGTGTTTGCAGTTAAGGAGAAAGAAAAAAGATCAAACAGGGAACAGAGGGATGGCGAATGCCTAAAGAAATGCATAATCTCCAAGCATTGCGGAGGGCCTCCACACTTAAGGCTATGGTCACCTAAAGTGAGATCAGTCAGCATGATTGTGCATTTTTATCTGGCTACATTAAGCTCTTAGATACAGATCCGGGGTGGCCAAAATGTTAGATTTCTTCGGGATTAGAGTATCATCAGGCAATGGGGAAAGAAAAACATAAGAAAGTTGATGATAGATGCACATAAATAATTTTAGTTATGCACCATAAATCCAAGCTGAAATAAATAAGAACATGAAGGCAGAAAAGAGATGACATCAGTTTAATTTTTTTTTTTTTTTTGTAATGCCATCAGTAAATTGGAAATCCAGATGAGGTCCAAGATGTTTCAGAATGTGTATTCTAGAAAGATAAAGAATGGTGGTCAGATTTTGTAAAATGGTACTATAATTGGTTACAACAAGGTGAGAAAAAGATTTGTGAAGGCAAGAGACTGAAAGGCAGGGTTACACGTGTTTTAAAAATGGTTGAAGGTAATTTAGGTGATAGGAACTTTTAACACTCCATGAAGTAGACAGTCTTCATGCGGAGAACTGTAAAACAGGCAGAAGGCAGGAAACTTTCATAGGATAAAGAATGAAGAACCACAAAGAGAAAAATGGAAAATATATAATTGGCTAAGGCCACACCCAGTCAACCTTGTTGGGGTGAGAAGGAACTAGTAAGTAAGTATGGAACCCAGAGTTGGCTTGGCGTTTGGGGATTAGCTGACTGGAGATGTATACTGAGTTTCTGGTCACGCAGAGCATTACAGGGACGTGAATCTTATCTAAGTTCCACTTCGCTCGATGTGGCACACTGGGCAGGAGCGGCTCCATCTTAGAGCAGCTCCATCTTGGAGCTAGAAATTTATTTCAACACATGAATGTTGACATCAGCAAGAATAATAATAGAATTTGTGATGTAAAGAAGGATCATGTGCCTGATGCTAAATCTTCAGTGCATGAGAGTTTGGGGCAGAGAGGAACACATATATTGATAACAAGCAGTAAAAGGTAGTATGATCTCATGGCATGTGTTACAAAAGAGCTCGGATTTTTTAAAGAGGGAGAATAGACAGTGGTTTGAAAATCAGATTTAATATAAAATAGAAAGGTGAAATGAATGTTCATTTTCACTCTCAGAGATAACTATTTCATGCATTCTTCTCTCTTCTCAAAATTCAAAATACCACTCAGCCCTTTTCACTCTCAGCCGATGATTTCTCAACAGATCTCCCTTCACTGAGAAAACAGATACAATCAGAAGAAAACGTCCTCATATTCTGAGCTAGAGTAACAAGTAAAGAGATGAAAAGAGGGTGAGGATATAAAAGACTTTTCTGATGACACACTTTGTGTGCTGAGCACAGAGAAAGGGGCTGGGAAAATCTGGATAATTAATAAGATTAGATATGTAAAGGCTTTCATAGTTAAAGATCTACCATGTAGGCTGTTCCAGGAGCTTGTTCTTCTCATGGGGACAGAGGGATATAAAACGTGACTAGACCTGTCTTGAAGTTTTCTAAGGGGAAGAGAAATGATAGGTTCTAATGATATCATCCTTTCTGGAATTGTAGCTTAGGCCAGTGCAGAGGAGCGCGGGTAGGGCTATGTTTGTATGGTGGGGTGGAGGCTGCGGAGCTCTTGTCAGGAGCTCTGTGAGTTCTAAGTGTGGTTCTAGTGAATGGTGAGTCGTGGGGTTTAGGGGAAGGTGGAGGAGAAGGTTTTCTCCCAGCAATAATATTAATGTTGTTATTACTAATAAGTCATGAGTGATAGAGCTGTTAGCCAATGCTAAAGTGTATTAAAAGATAAACTAAGGCATATTAAAATTTTTAATAGTTTGAGCAAAAATTGGTTAGAATCAGACAGCACCAAACAGGAATTGGTTAGGTGCACCCCGCCTTACATAGAGAAAGCATGCAAGCAAAGAAAGGAAATTTATTTGATTGGCTAGAGCTTAATGCTTAGTTGGCTACTTGTGATTGATTGTCTTTAGCACTTTGATTTGTAACTCTGAGGCATTTACAAACTTAGATTTTGGTTGAGTCACCTCAGTCTAGTGGTCTCCTTGCTTAATTAACAAGTGGTAATCATATTGCAATGTATAAATTTGTCAAATTAACACATCATATACTTTAAATTTATACAATGTTATATGTCAATAAAATATAAATTTTAAAAAAATGTTAAAAAATGTCATGAGATTTCCCTGTCCTACCAAATATTAGACCATTTAAAAATCAATAATAATTAAAATGAGGTGTTTCTGGTACAAAAAGATATGCCCTTATTTATTGGAAGAAAGCAAGTAGATTAAAATTTTGCAAACTCTAAAGGAGAGATAGCAAAACTGTAAAAAGTGAGGATTAAGAATCCACGTTTAGATAATGTGGCTCAACCAAAAGTTAGAACTTAAAAAAAAATAAACTTTTCTTCAAGAATATACCAAGTAAAACAGCAGAAATAAGGAAACATTAAATATACAGACTTAAATGGAAAAACTGAGAAATAGATTGGTTATATATCAAATATCTGAAAGAGAAGACACATTTTTAAGCTTGGAAACAAGCCAGAAGAAATCAAAAAGATAAAGAGCCATATTTTTGTTAGATACAAGTTTTAAACTTCAATATGTCAATAAGGTAAAAACAATTAACCATTTTGACAAAGAAATATTTTTAGAAAGAGATACATACACATTATATAATATTGTAATGTGTTTATATCTTGTTATCTTAATTATATCTTAATGCTAATTAAGATCTCAAAAACAAAAAATAAATCACCCAATATGAATTACAAATAGTAAACAATATTTAGAACATCAAACTTAGCTACTATCGAAGAAATGTAAAACAAAAGAGCTATATTTTTTTCACTATTAAATAACCAAAATAGTTAGTGATAGCCAGTAAGTTGAGTCCTGGAATTTTATTCTAAAGAACTAATTCAAAATAATGAAAAGTCTATGTGTAGAAGGATATTCACCACTTCATTATTTATAATAGTAAAAAAACTGTTACTCTCAAAACAAGTGAATGGCCAGGCAAATAATATGCAGCTATTAACAATAAAGTTTATGAAGAACATATAGCAGAATGAAAAAGATTATGTTATAATAAAAAGTAAAAAAAACCTATACCATTTTACATAACTACAAGGATATAAAAAACAAATAATGGGGAAAATATATAAAAATAATTGTTAAATTGTGGTGGCAAAATTATGGAAGATTATCCTGTGCTTCCAAATTTTCTAAAATAATGTTGTATAGTTTTGATAACTTTACATTTGCTTTAGAAATGTTGGCCTGAGTGAAAAACATTAAAAGTCTTCTATAAATTCTATAGCATCCTTAAATTTTGTAATATCGTAGACAACTAATGACATTAAAGATAAATGGCATGTTTGCTCTACTTAAATCAGAAAATTGGAATATAGCTTACAAAAGAATTTCAAAGATACCGTATCTCCAGCTGCATCCATACATCTTTTAGAGATGATTTAGCCTTGAAGAACAAAACCACCTTAGAGTTAACCTAGAATTCTAAAAATTCATACCTTGAAAAGTTTACTTCCTAGTGAAACCTTATTATCTGCCACAAAGAAAGACAACACGGTCCACAATTATACAAGTATTATTTCAAAATGTCTTCCAGTAGCTAGCACTATAAAGATGTGCCATGTTTATTTCACGATGGATAGTCCTTAAAATATTGCTCTTCAGCCTTAGATTATCCACTTTATCAAAATTCAAAGGCTATATGAATGAAAGAACACTGTTTCATATCTTCGGTTTTCATGTTCACCGTGCAGCTGTATAAACCATGGGGAATCTCACTGAAACGTCCTCCAGTAGTTTTTATGCAGATGGCAAAACATAAACGCTTCGTTATGGAGACATAAACATGCACTGCGGCTTCATGACAGAGAATGATGCAGCGTCAATCTGTAGAATCATTCCCCTCCTCATGTGGGAAGCGGGGAAAAGCTTCAGTTTAAAAACAACTTAGAACCACATGCTCATAAGAAACACTTCAATTGGTACCAGCTGTAACTTCTCATTTTGCATGGAGGCTGCATTACTTGGCCTGGACAAAGTTTATTTTAAATCTCTTTGTCTCAGTGCTCCTAGATCTAACGAACCAAAGGAGTGGGCATAATGCAAAGGGAATACGTGTTTAGACTCCACAGGAGTTACTCCATTTTGTTGCACAAAACAAAGCTTGGAATAGCCCTGCCTCCAGAGGTCTAAATTAGCCATAGAGAAGCTGTTCCCATCATTGCTGCTTTCTCTACAGAGCTATTTCCTCTGTCATAAGCCCTCAGCCTGCTCCACCCACTAGAGACTTGCAAAGCCTTTGCTCACCAGAGAAGTCCTTGGAGGA
Organism: Pteropus alecto; assembly: GCF_000325575.1. Classification (NCBI taxonomy): domain Eukaryota; kingdom Metazoa; phylum Chordata; class Mammalia; order Chiroptera; family Pteropodidae; genus Pteropus; species Pteropus alecto. The sequence goes on along the minus strand of NW_006433378.1, from coordinate 17,052,060 downwards.
TACCCCACCAAGTTCTGTGTCTCCATCTTCCTCTTCTCTCAGTTGACTCAATTCTGCTTTCTCAAATCCCTGAGTATAGGCAGGTCAGTAAATGGTTCAAAGCTTCTGGTAATGATAGCCAAGTAAAGCGTTCCAGAAGAAACACAGTTTGTGTTTGCATGTAGGGTGAGGTCCAGTGTTTGTACATGCATATCGGTCAGAACACTATCACAGTGTTATTCGTAAAAGCACAGTTTGGAAGACATCTTAGAAATAAGTTTGTTGAAATGTTGCTTATTCTTTCCTACCATTCTAATATTAAAAGCCTGGCTTTTTTTTTTTTTTTTTTTGGAATTATTATGACACTAGTCTTGTGATTTAGGCTACATTTAGACATTCAGTAGTCAGTGATTTAGTAAGTAATTAAGGCATGTCAATTCCAGCTGGAATCATGATCTTGATGATGATTCAACTACTGGCAAGTCATCAGAGGGCTTGTGGAGGGTTTGCTGAGATGCTGAAGAATGATTTGGTGTTTAAAAACATGGAGTATTCAAGGGTTACTACCTCTCTTCCAATCCTAGAGATGGGCTTGAGATCACTACAAAATAGATATCCATACGTAGTCATAATAAAGTCTATTGATTTAAGAACACACCAACATATATTACAGTAAAAAATATTAAGAAAGATTTTCAAATAGAATTTAGAAAACAAAATTCCTCATCCCCATTCGCAGACCTGTTTGTCCTCCACCTCCCTCCTCCTCATTCCTGTAACGGCTTCATGCCCTTCTAAGCTACGGGAGCCCAGTACTGGGTACCCAATACCTTCGCACCTTATTTCACTCTCCATCCCTTTCTCCACCTACCCAGTCATCACCTAAGCATTCAGCTGCCTAAGAGCTCTTACGATTCCCACCCCCCATTGCATGAGTCCTTTATAATCCTTCACATATGCCTTTATATCATATTGCCTTTTCTTTGCTTGCCCACAATCCAATACCACAAAGAGCCATCTTCCCAAAGCATATTCACTAGTATATTCAAAACGTCTGTGATAATTGCACATCACACACTCGTGGGATAATCAAAGCTCACCATGGTGGTGATACAGATTCCTCAAAGTCTTTCCCATTTCTCTCCTCCATGTATTTTTTGCTTTGAACAAAAATGTTCTCCTGCTGTTATGCTTTTACTCAAACTGGAACGTTCTCCTAGCCTCTTTTCTCTCTGCATCTTCAACATATGTCCAAAAACTTACCTTAAGACACCAATTATAAGTACTTTGGTCAATGGGACCACTTTTTATAGCCCTTGCCCTTTTATATATGTGTGCCTTCAGCTTGACAAAACTAAGATTTTTGCGGGCAAAAATTATGTCTCCTCCCAAAGTATCCAGTGGCTTAAACAGGGTAGACACTCAAATATTTGCCAAGTACCTGATAGCCTTTTCATTTTCTTTTTTAGTGGCACCACCCCCTTATGGCTACGACCACGAGATGCAACACTGTGCAGAATTGCCTCCTCCCTACTCTCCAACTCCACAGGCTTCAGCACAGCGTTCTCCACCTCCTCCTTATCCTGGAAATTCAAGGAAACAATCCTTCTCCCAGAACAGACTATGTGCCAATCTAAGGTCTTGCCCGGAATAAAATGCCTACTCAGAAACAGACAGAAAAGGATTGCTCTAAGAAATATGCCTTTTGAGTCACACAACACATGAAGTGGAATGTCCAGGCAAAGAAAGACAGGGTTTTTATCCTTCTCAGAGCTGATCCCATCTGGAGTGTTATGTTTGGTTTGATGGGACCACATTTGAAAAGATCTACTGATCAACATAAGCACATTCAGAGAAGAGTAATGAGACAGACAAAATATCTGAAAATCATGTTGCTTAAGGAAATTGCAATACTGATCCTGAAAAAGAGACGATTTATATAAGACAGGAAAATAGCCTGGACTACACAAAGAAACCACTGAATTCTATATTCCATGCCACTTTAAAAAGTCAGACCCAGAATTGTTCATTCCTTCATTCATCAATAAATGCAGATCAAGTGCATGAGAATCTACTCTGTGCCTTATACTGTTTGAAGCACTGGATGGAAGCTACAGGACCTTTGGTTTCAGAATAAGAACAAGTAACTTTGATTTCTGTATAAAAAAGAGCAATTGGAGCTTTTGTGAAAAGCCCTGTTACCAAGACTTCAAACAGAACCTGGCTGGCTATCTGGTAGAGATATGCTTAAAGCAAATAGCAGAAGTTCTATTGGGCCCTCAAAAGTTCTGCTCATATTTTAGGTAGGTGCAAGGTAAATTGCTATGCCCCCAAGAATGAATATAACTAGAACAGTTGAATCTTATCTATTTAATTTGAGAGTTAAAACAGGATCAAAGGGATTCAATAGCTGCTTGAAGCCAAGAACTCTTCAATGCTAGCTTTCTTTCACCTAAAAATCATTCGACTTTAATTAGAGTGTTATGACAAAGATTCCAGCTGTGAAAAAAAAAAAAAAACAAAACTATCATTCCACAAGCAATAAATTCTTCACTTCTGATTAAAAGATTAGAAGCCAAATATTCCCACGGGATTTTACATCAGGAAGTAAAACTCAGCACTTGATTATGAATAAACACAAGTTTACAAAAGAAGCAGAAAAATGACATTTGGATTCTGTTCTGTGGAATTCCATTCATAGGTAGCTTAGGCAAATTTTGTTTCTCTTTTGTGATATTTTGATAATCTATTCCCTTTAAAAAGTTACATAATTAATATAAATGTTAAGATATTGACATCTAATTGTTGCCTTTTGCCAAAATCCAAATGTTATGAAGTGCCTACCTTTAGCTGAAAAAGTTGTTATCTAATGTGCCATAATTTGCTGCAAGTGACATTAACATTTATATTTTTATGTTGGTCCTTTAATATAGTTAAAAATGAGAAAATTTGGAGAATAAATGATTAAATTTTTGTATTTCTTTGCAATTAAATCTAAAATGTTTAATCCAACATCATTATCATAATTCAGTGAAATCCCAAAACAATGCTAAGAATTTTGCTGAATAAAACAATCAAAAGCAATATCTTAAGGTATAAATTATAGTTCCCATACTTGTTAAGAAATTATTAGTAGCTAATATAAGTAGAATATTTTACTTTCAAATAAGATCAAATACATTGATCTGACTGAAATATGGTTTACCTGCCAGTGAGATCTAAAAGCTAGGTTTGTTTTAAATGACTTGCTTGATTTTTAGGCACTGATGATTTTCCTATTTATGAAGATGCAATGCATTCAAGAGTTCTAGCCTATTCTAATGACTGAGATTTTAGCACAATTTTAACAGTACATATGTTTTAATTTATCTCTCCTTTGCAAGTGTGATCAGACCCAATTACACAGCAGCTATGAAATTCAAAGTGCCAGAGTCTCTGTGACTTTCAGAATGTTGGTAGCAAATGTATCACATATTTCTTAAGAAAAATGGAGAGGAAAAACCAGTGGAAATTGAATTCTCATCATCTTCACTGTCAATAAACATTTATTGTGTACCTCCTATGTTCTGCAAACATTACCCACAAAGGAGCCATTTCAATTCACACCATCTCTCTATTCTGAGTTGTTTTATGGCCTCCCATAAGGTATATCACAAACCCGTAGACCTACAATAGATGAGTATTTTTATTATCTATATTTAGAGTCACAATAGCATAAATGTACATCATCAATATAGCCTTTTGGAACTCACTGATGATTTTCATAGATGATACATCTTGGGAGAAAATAGTATGTGATGTGAAAGCTTTGAATTATGGTTATTTAAAAACTAATGTATTTGCTGGGGCCAAAATGTTTGCAGTAAGCAATAAAATGAAACAACCCATTATAACAAGGGTTATATTTTAATTGTCTTGTGTTTATTTTGTTTCACACCCCATTCCTGTTGATTTAGCCTCATTCTTCTGTAAAGGAAACAAAGGACTAGTGCCAGAGACACTTGTTCTGTTGTTTTTGTTGTTGTTATTTATTTGTTTGCTTTTTAATCCTGTGTCCTACCTGTATGTTTTAAAACAGGCCCCTTCATCTCTCCAAAAGTTCATCTTTCTGCTCTGGAAAATGTAAATCATATAACGGGTTTCATCACGTTTTGTGAAAATTGAGTGAATACATGCAAAATTCTAAGTATGGTGCATGGCAATTAGAAAATGTTAATATTAGCCAAAAAAATTTTTAACAAAAGAATAGGGATGATAGCCTCTGGGACTGTGCTATCTGACACATTAGCCACCAGGTACATATGGTTATTTAAATTTAAATGAATTAAAATTAAACTAAATGAAAAAATCAGTTTCTCAGTCTCACTCGCCACATAGCAAATGCTACATAGCCTCATATGGCTAGTGGCTACTTTATTGGGCCGTGCTGCTATAGAACAATCCTCCATGCAAAATGCAATGAGGCAGCAGGATGGAGTTGAAGAAGAAGCCGCTATAGTCATCTTGTCCAGGAGAAACTGTGGACTTTGTCACTTAATGGTGATGTCCACCAAAATTATTTGTGACGAGGCCACTGCTGTGGAAGTAAGCCTGTGACCTGCAAGACGACCATGAGCAATGAAAAGCCCACTCAGGCCCTCTCTCCTTAGGGCCAGGGGTAGGGAAGATATTACAAGACCTGAAGGGCTGAATCTAAATGAGAGACCTTGGACCTGGTCCAGGAGTTGGTAAGACAGGAGGAGCACAGCCTGTTGCCAGACTAATCAGTTCTTCAGCTGCCCTGCTCAGCTCCATCACAGGAGTACCCAGGGCCACCCACATCTTCCTGAGGTGTAGCAATGAGGTGTACACTTCTATTATTTCAGAATCTTGTTCTTGCCACCAAATGAAAGCAGCACCCACCACTCATCCACACTATTCCCAACTCGTCCTTATTTAGCCAAACCCATTCTGTCAGTTTGGGGCTGCAGCTGAGGTAGGATTAGGCACACGTCACACAATACGAGCCCATTAAATAATGGAGCTCTAGGTGCTATCGGTTTATTTTTAACTTAATTAGAACAACCTAACACCAGAATGTCAGAGTTACATGATCATCTTCCTAACCACCAGGGAGGCTGCTAAGGATTGCCAGCTCCCCAGTCAGAACCTGGTTGAAATATGCAATTTAAATTTTCTAATTATAAGCCCAAAATGCAAGGGATATCACTGAAGTGTGTAAGTTCAGTGTTCTTTTGGTACAAGCCCACTGTGTGGGATGGTTCAGTTCAAACTGTGTCAGGACTTCCAGAAAGGAAAAGTGACATAACTAGCTTTAAAAAGATTTTACAGGTAATTCTGATTGTCACCCTAGTCCCAACACTGCCCTTGCTTCTTATGACTCATTAATCCAAAGGAAAGAACTAAGGCTTCGGAGTAAGAGAGACTTGGATTTCTCTCTCATCTCTGCCATCTTCTAGCTATGTGTTCTGAGCCAGGTAACTGGGTTTCCATAATCTCAGTTTATCCAAACCATGCGAACAACACCACCCTTGCCAGGTTGTTGCAATGATCATAAACAGTGTACTTAGAACATCTGTCATAATGATTCTATCTGGGTTGGTGATTCAGATACAAAAATATATATATGTGCGTGTGTGTGTGTGTGTGTGTGTGTGTGTGTGTGTGTATACCTATTCTCTTTCCAAACTTTGTGTCCCCATTTCCAAGCCTTACCACTTCCATAAGCAGGTGTAATAATTATCAATTACCTGAAAATTTAGTGGCTTGAGACAACATTTATTATATCAGTTACTATAGTCCTAGAATCTGGGCATGGCTTAGCTCTGTCTTCTGGCTCAGGCACTCTCACTGGCGGCAGTCATCTCAATATATAACTGAGGAAAAATCTACCTCCTGGCTCACGCGTAAATGGTCATTGATAGGATTCTGTTCCATGCAGGCTTGTAGACCAGAGACCACCCTCAGTTCCTTAACATATGGGCCTCCCCGTGGGGCAACTCAAAACACATCATCTTGCTTCCCTAGAGCGAGCAAGCAAGCAAGCACAGCCACAGAGTGAGAGAGTGGGCCAGCAAAATATTGCAAGGGGGAGTCACAGACTTTTAAAACCTAACCTTAGCAGTGACATCCCACCACTTTTGCCATGTTCTCTTCCTTAGAATCAGGTCACTAAGCCCAGTTTGCATAAAAGAGGAGGGGATTCCATGAGGGCACAAACCCAGAGGCAGGTGAGAGCCTCAGGAGCCATCTTAGCGGCTGGTGACCTTTGCGGGGACATTTCGTCTCATTTTCCTGAAGTCCATGATTTGGAGTCAGACAGACTCCAAATGTACCACCTCAACAGCAGAGAGAATCAGAGGGCCATGCTGGGCTGTGTTCAAATTGCTTTTAGTGAACTGACGGGGGTGGAATGGAGCCAGCAGCTTTCACAGGACCACGCTAACCGGGTGAGTGAGACATTCCTAAGGAATTCTGAAAGTGACGCACAACGCACAACGTTTGTGCTTCTCATGAACTTCATTTACTAGCTGCACTAAAGTACACTTCGTTTTCGCAGGGAGCAAAGTATACCACATACCACATACCTCATGGTCAAGTCTTAACCTGGTCTCCGTTCGTGCCAAGATATTTAATCTTCATCAAGAAAAGAATTCCAAAGCAAGTTTCCAGATGAGTGTTCAGTGGATCAAGTTGCTACCTCACCTAATCCTGAATACCTTCACTAATGATGGAAAACGAACCCACGGACATGCTTGGAACTGCAGTAACGTGCTGGGAATGTTCGCCTTCTCTGGATACATTAAGGAATAACTGGTTTTTTAAAAATTATTCACAGTTAGGCTCTGAGTCCCATTTCCGCTCTGCTTTCCCTCTTCTAACCCAGTCACGAGCCATGTTTGATTATGTGCCCCCCGCCATGTCTTAGTATGAAGAGAAGGCAGGGATCATTTTCTGAATTGCATCTGGTCATGGGTGATAAGTGAATAAGAGAGCTAAGATGGGTAATTTAATTTTTCCTGACCAAAATCCAAAGAGAATCAAGTGATCTGATTTTCCCATTTTTGTACCTTATTGTAAGATAATACACATCTTGTATATTATCTTTTTTCTCTGAGAAGAACGTCGAAGCAGTTTAGAAGAATTAAGTCGTCGAAGGTCACTCCCTTCTGCTTTATTTTGTTGTGGTGAAAATGTATTTGGAGACCCACACTTGGGTCTCTCGCCACCTCCAAAACACACGAAGCAAACTCACTCACCTCCTCACCTGGGAATAGGCTTCTCACTTCTGCGGGTCCCCTGCTCAGCTTTCCAGATGTGGCTAAGGGGCTTATACTCTGAAGTGAAGTCTGATCATTTCTCCAGTAGGAATTAATTGATTCCTACCTCTGTCCCTTTTTGTCTCTATTTTGTACCCTTCTTATACCCCTGGTCACAGATTTGCTAAATGTCTGTCTCTCCAATGAGACCATAAGTTCTTTGAGAATAAGGACTATCTCTTAAACATTTGTAGTCCCCAAGGGGTATCTACCTGATATTTGGAACATGAAATAAATGATTGAATATATTAAGTCAGCAAATAATATTTAACATTAAAGAATGTTAAAATACCTTTAAGGAAGAGAGATTATAGTGAGTAGCATGTTATAAATAGGGTCCCTAATCCAAGATATGGGTTAGAGAGCTGGACAAAAGTTTCATAGCTCTCTATTGATGATGTACATCATTCCAAATACAGTTAGATTGTGTCATTAAGCACATTATTAACACATGTCTACTCAAGTAAATGAATACGCTCATCTTGATGACTCGGTAGGAACAAGACAACTTGCCAGCTTGGGAGAGGCACTTTTATAATTCCTCAGATGGAAATTGAGCTCATTTCGTACTGAAAAAGAATGCCAACTGAATATGAGAAAATTATTTCATAAATCATAAATCCATAGAATGGATTCTAATATAATTTAGACTTCAAAAGCAGTGTCCAAAAGATTCACTAAAGGCATTTTTACTAAAATAAGATGCCATAGTTTTCATATTATAGATTCTTCAGGGTATATTGAAAAAAACACGGAATATTCTGAAATGAAACAAAAAAAAAGACTAAACCTGCTATAAAGGGGTCATAAAATGGCTACCAACTTTTGTGCTATTATTATTATATGTGTATAGAGAACAATAGTTCATCTATCCAAGTTCTGAAAAGCAGTAATACCATTGAAAAGATTAATTCTTGATGGAATCATCTCTATAAATATATTACCCTAAATCTTAATAGTAATAACAGTTGTTTTTTTTGGGGCGGGGGGAGTGTAAGGGAGGTGCCAGGAACTGTTCTAAGCACTTTATATTTAATGACATTTAATCTCCCAATCTCATGATATAGGTATTATTATTGTCCTCACTTGCAGGTTTATTAACTGTAAATGTATCACTTCATAATCCCAAAAAATAGCTTTTAGTGAGAATAACCTTTTAATGCTGCAAAGAAATATATACATATTTACTCTTTGTTTGGAAGAGCAATCTTGGGACTGATAATGAAGCTACTTTTCCATGGCTTGAGTTCCAAGTGGATGATTATACAGGTTTGAACAATATTAATGACTCATATGCTTCACTTTGTACTTCTGTTGCAATTCATCATTTAGTCTCCATTGGTTCCAGTTGTTATGTACAGCATCATGAGACAGAGAGTAAAAGGACCTTTTTATCTCTGTTACAGCACCTGGTCCCAGCAGAAAACTTCACCCAATTATCTCCTAGGTCATGAGTTTTACCTGTACAGAAACCACAATTAATTTTCTGTGGATGCTCTATATTTCCTCTTGGCTGGAACAAAGGAATGAGTCAATATTTATGGAAAAGGTTTAAAGGAAAGGGTTATCTGTAAAATGATGTGGACTTTTAACTAATTTCAAGGGAATAGTCATGAATGTTGGTAAACATGAATGAAAACTACAGAAACTGGTGTCTATTTTGTACATATCTCAATATTCCCATGGAATTGGTTGTTGGTTTTTGGTTATACATTTTTTTAGAAACTCAGATCTCTGCAGAGTTTTTTTTTTAAATATAAGCAACAAAATATTAAATCAGACAACTTCCAGTCAAGATGGCAGAGTAGGTAGATGCTGTGTTTGCTTCCTCTCGGGACCACAACAAAATTACAACTAAACTACTGAAAACCATCATTGAGAATCACCTAAAGGCTAGCTGAACAGAAGTCCTATAACTAAGGACATACAGAAGGGGCCACTTGTCAATAATAATATATTAGAAGAGGTAGGAAAGGATTTCCAAATGAGAAAAATGTAACAATAGTGTTTTAGATAATTCTGCATAAACAGCAGAGTTCTACAGTAATAAAGGAATAAAGTTTTTGCCCAGCACAAAGCTCTAAATGCATGAATGTCAAGTTAAAATATTTGGGAAGTCTGTGTTTCTCCAGACCACAGAAGTCTAACAAATGATGATATTTCTCCATCTTGGGCCTTATATGCTATTGTAGGACTTCCAGACTCCAGTAAACTACAACTTATATTTGAGGGTTCCCAGAGGGTATTTCTTATGGCCTATCAGTTACTAAGTTGCATCTTCCAGTTTTTTTCTCTCTAGCTCCCTTTTACTGATGTTATTGGCTAGACATCTGCCAATCACTAGATTGCATGAAGGTCACTTGTCACTGCCATGCTGCTGAGATCCACCAATAAGATATGTGAATTGGTTTGCTGTGCCCAGCCACCAGTATTGCTATTACTGCAGAAGCTTCAGTGTTACAATGTCACTGCCACAGTGGCAGAGCCATCATGGGGAATAAGTGGGATGCTGTGTCTGCCTCTAGCTATTGTTGAAACTGTTGGCCCCAGGTGCCATTAGAGTTAGGACACACACACACACACACACACACACACACACACACACACACACACACTCTGAAGCCTGGACTACTGAAAAAGTAGAGCCACCAGCATGCTAGAGCTTCCTGTGTTCATTCTTCTCTAAACAAACCAAGAAAATGTCTCACTCTAGGCTAAATGAAAAAATATCTCTTTTTGTTTTACTGAAGCCATTCAGCTCAAAGCAGCAATACGTTGCATCCCTAACATCTCAGGGGTTATTTTGTGAAAATAGTGCTTTCTATTTT